>NC_133225.1:16457039-16768372 GCF_040436345.1 Pagrus major
TTTTGTGTCTGATTGCCGATTAATTAAAAAAAATAAAAAACTCCTTTCTGTGGTCTCTGTGTCCACAACCCTTTCTGATGTCACAAGTAATAGACGATCAGCACTGTATAATCTCAAATTGCTTGCTAAAGTTATCAAATAAATGAAAATGGTTATATTGAAGCAAAGTACCTCCAAATTGTACGTAAGTAGAGTACTTGAGTAAATTGTAGTTGGTTACATTCCATCACCTGTCATTCTCGACTTTGAGACCTAGGTCTGTGTCCAGATAGCATTTTTTTCTGAGTGCCAGCATCTTTTTCTCCGAGCGCTCTCAACTTTTCAGAAAGGAGCTGGTGATGTCACTGTTGCTATTTTTCTTACTACCGTTTTCTTGTCTCCTATGGATCATGTCATGCACCCAGATCCTCCTTGTTCTGATGTTCGATTTGAAATAAAATAACAGACAGTAAACCTGCAAAGGTGCCGTGTCGATCATACAGCACCGCCAGCGCTATGTAGACACAGCCCTCTAGAGTCTTATTTTTTCTGTAAATTTACTATTTCATTTCCAGTTATCGGTTATCTGTCTCCTGGATTACTAATAATAATCAATAGTGGCCCTGAAAAAAATATATCGGTCGACCCCCTATTGAAAATCAACTGTTCTGTTTTAAGTTGAGCATTCCTTTTGAAACGATAATAAATGTTCAATACCTGTGTTGTGTTTGAAGTGTGGTTTTGTGCTGTGCATGCGAACATCACGAATTTAACCCAAAGAAATCCAACTGTGACAAATTAAAGCGGTGCATGAGAGAGGCGTGTTGCATGCAGTCATGTCTGAAGGGCTTGTCTGCTGCACTGTCTCTTTAAGTCATCCTCATTAACCCTCCGTGGCTCGAGCAGAGGTTTCAAAAAGAAGATAGCGGCCCTAATTACGTCACGCCCCTCGGCCTTTTTCTCCTCCTTTTCGTATAAACGTACGCGGTCCTCTTTTTGACGTACCAGTTGATTCTCATTGAAAGCGGAGCGCCACTTGTCAAAACGCAGGTTTGAACACGTTGAAACAGCGCAGAGCAGCAGCAGCAGTCTGAAGACGGAGAGAGAGAGAGAGAGAGAGAGAGAGAGACAACAGCTCCTTCACGGGATAATATTCTCCTGTTTTATCCTGCTTTCTCCTCGCTGGGATAACTTGTGAGACCTGCCGGCTCGACGGGAGTCCGGACACGTTATATAAGGCGAGTAACGGTTGGAGGCTGTATAGCGGCGCGGTAATTGCATGTGCGGTCTGGACTCGGCGCTGGGAGAAAAAAAAAAACAAAAACGACTCAAAACGCTGCCCCTTTCGACTTGAATCGTGTACGTATGTATCTGTGCTACATCACGTTTTAGGTTACTTGTTAAAGCGGCTAGCTGGGGAGCTGCTGCCAATGCTGGCCCATCCACTGTTGTGTGCGTATGACTGAACTTAGCTAGGCGGCTAACCAGGACGCGCTGCTGCTGATGAGCCCGTGTGTGCGTAGCGGAATGATGATCAGAAGAAACCTCCAGCAGACAGACGCTAAGGGCTCAGATTAATCATCGAAAGCCCCTTTAATAATTAGTTTGTGTTGATTATCAAATACGGCTACACAGCCGAGGTGTCTGGTCGGACCCGGAGGGCCCTGCTATCATTCATAAAACTATCCTGAAGGCGAGGAATGGGCCCATGCGTTAATATGGAAAACAAAGAATTAACGTTAGGCTACTGAGGAGGTTAAGCTGGTTTAGATAAGCTTGTTTTAGCGTTTTTAGGTGAGCTAGCAAGCTGGTTGACGGATTATTCACACACAGTCTGGACAGTGCTCCTCCCTGCGCTCCCTCTGTCCATAAATTGGAGTAATTTTTTTTCCCGGTTTCCACGTTTTTGTTCTCCCTGCGCCGCATCACGATGAGCAGTCACAGCGGGGACACCGGGCCGGTGGAAGTGGAGCCCATGCCGGGATATTTGGACCTCATCACCAGAGCCTCCACCGTCATGCTGGGCGCATGGAGAGACTGTAGCAGTTGTGGGCTGGAGCTCTCCAAACGGACTCTCCTGGATAACGCATACATTACCTTGACCGAAATCGCCCTGTTCTTCTTTTGCGCCTTTTTGTGGACGCAGGTCAGGCGGGGACTGACAGAAAGTCTGTTTAAGGTGGGTGACACACACAATCACAACACACAGAGATCCGCAAGGTTAATTTATTTCCACCCTTAATTAATGGGTTTAGTAGCTCAGTTTCTCTAATTAGAGCCCCAGCACTGCAGAAGTGTGGCCTGTGTCCCTCCCATCCCTCAGGAGTTGCTCCTGAAGGCAAATGCTCTGGGCAGGCAGAAAAAAACCCCAGACTGAATATGAGGCAGGTGAGGGAGAGTGCAACATATGTTAACAAATATAAGATCCAGTTGTAGATTTAAGATACAGACAGCAAATACTCTTATCTAAACTTGTGTTGGGCAAACATATGAGCAGAGCAGGTGTAGCATATAATGATGAAATTCTGCTAAAAGATCAAAATTTTGGTAGATTTTCTGTTTGGCACATGGGTCAGATTTCACATACAGACAGGTATGGTTATTTCATAGTTGTTTTATAGTTATACATGCTTTATAATGGCCCCAGCCAGTAAAGTGCCATTCAAACTAAAACCAGAGAGCTGCAATGTCATATTACATGTTATTTCTTCCGGTGGTCTAATAGCAGATTGCAAATATTTTGGTGACGGAGCCAATCATTATATATTAAAAGTTTGAAACAACAGAATTTTTGTTCTATGTGCTCCCTAAATACAATCCAAACTTTGGACATTGTGGATAAAATCTAGTTTATGTAATGTGAAATGTAATATGAATGTATGTATTAGGGTCTCACCAGCATGAGACTTTCACAGTGTTGTATTATGTTGTGTTATTATTAGTTACAATGACCCTTAAAAGAACAAAAACATTGTTGTTGTCTTTTTAGTTTAACAAACAGTTTATTATAATAAAACTTGATAGAAAGTTGAAATATATGTTTTTGATAACACTAATATGATAGAATTCCCTATTGGAGTTAAGCAGCTGCACACAGTTGATAACAGTCAATTTTTATACCACGGTATACCTTGAAACTGTTTTACCGCTGCAACCCTAATATGTATTAATGTTGTAAAATAATATATTTTCTGGAAATTCAGTTACACTATGACTGAATACAATAACCAGAAAGGATTTCCTGATTTGAGCTGATTTAATGAATAAAATATCTGACAATTCTTCACACTGACCCAAAAATCTGATACAAATCTAATCGCTATCCCTCAGTCTTGCTCATTGGTTTCATTGCCCACAACAGGCAAATTCACCCCGAGATATTATGTAAATGAACGGCTGCTTCACTTTAAATGGTATGACAAAGTCCTTCCCAGGTAGATCATATTTCCTACAGCATCCACATTATATTAATGGCTTTATTTTCAGAAATGAGACCAACAGAAACATGCTGCTATAATGGCATTCTTACATTACCTGGAATATGCACTAACAAAACTGTAAAGTCTCCAAAAGCAGCATCATAACAACATTTCTTACCACAATATGTCACTCATAGGCCAAACACTCAGGCCATGCTCTGACGGACTGGCCCTACACCCAGATCTCCTATATTCCCTTCATTCATCTAAATCCTGAGCACCTCCACCCTGATTACCAGGGAGGGGCCCGTCTCCACAGATAGCCTGGATGTGACTCAGTGTCCTGCCATGGTCGTGGGTTGGGGGTGGCGTGTCTACATGTGGTAGATGCTATGATGATGCTACGGCTAATGAGCTGTAGTTGAGGGCCCCATGTGTGAAGCCAGATGTGGCCTGAGAATGCAAGGAATGAGGCCTGTTTTCCCTTTTACATTATGTATGTGTGTCTAGGTGTGTGACTCACTGACTCCTGTGGAATAGTATGGGATGGACCCCATTTAAGGCCAGGTTACTAGAAAGGCTGTGTGGGATGAGGTGAGATTTTTCATGTCGGGTGAAGTTAGAATGTGTGTCAGTGTGCCCTTGGTTATTTAGTGCATGTGTAATACCACCTTTACAGTGCTTACATTAGGGATGACGGGGATCGGTTCAGTGTTAGGTCAGCTGTGCTGAGCTAATGCAATACGAATATTGCTTTCATACAAAACAAAAGCTGAGGTGGGTCGTCAGAAGAGTACAACTACATTCTCTGAGGTCTTATTTGAACTCAGCCCATTGAACAGACTTGAACAATACAGGATGTTTTCTCACTCGTTAAGCTGGATGTTAAGTAAACCACAATGCATATAATACCTTGTCATTAATGATTGAATGTGCGGTTTTCACAGGGTTAAAGTACACAATTTGCTTTCGGCTCTGATTGAATGTGCGGTCTCACAGTGTTGAGCTACGAGCTCTGATATAGATTAAAGTGGCTGAGCTGTCATAGAGTATGAGCGCAATAAATGACAGCATGGACAATTGTAAGTACACATTCTTAATTATGTCGAGAGCTCATGAAACCGTAAGGATATTAAATGTTAGCTTAGACATCAGCAGACAAAGCACTGTGTAATCGTATCCTGTCGTGATCTTGTGAAGACTATCATGATCTGACATGAGAGGAATGAAATTTGATTCCTCTGACATACTGTGAAAATGGAGCTAACGAGATCACACATGCATCAATATATCTGTCAATTATAGAAATGGACATTTGTTTGTTTGTCACACCATGGAAATCCTTGAATTTATTAACAGTAGGACCTATTTCTTGTTGAGATACAAAGCTTTGGCTATTATTGTACGTGTTCACAAGGGTGTTTTTGGTGCTTCCCAGCATTGGCTGCTTGACGCCCGCCTACAACCGCAAAACTCTCCTGGCTGCACCTGATTGGACAAATGCCACTTTTGGCTGTCTACTCGACTCGTCAGGAACTTTCTCTGATATCAAGAAGCAACAGCTCACTGAAATGTTTTCCTGAGGACATTTTAGGCAAGAAATAAGCCATGCAGCCACCAAATCTGTCTTCATTTTGACTCGACAACAGTTAGTTTTTATAGTTTTTCAGGGGGTTCTGGAGGCAGCAAGTCGTGCGCGATGCCCTTGGTTTGCATAAAGTTGCTTAGACTTACACTTTATGCAAACAAGGTGCAGGCAACACAACACAACACCCTGTCTCTTGAAACGCAACACAGCGTTACTAGAATTCTTTGCACGACTGCTTACATAGACAATGAATGAGATCCTGTGGACATGTACCATGAGGAAACACTCAAATGTGTTGATATGCCACTTTTCTTGATCTTACATTATAGTAAATTGAATATTTTTGGTTTTGGTCAAACAAGAACAGCACATTTTATCACCTTGTCCTCACGGATATTGTGATAGGCCTTTCCACTGTTTTTCTGTTGTTTTGTTGACCACAACAAGAAAAGAATGGATCAGTATTAAGTGTTAGTTTGAACCCTGATTTGTTGTCTAAATTCAAGCTCTACTTGCTGAAGCTGCTGGTGAATTTTATAATACATCTGCCACAAGAGTTGATAGATAAAAATAATTAGTTTCCTGTTTTGTTACTTACAGTCCTCCCGGTCATGTTTGAAGAATGAAAGTTGACCCACTTAAAATCTCCACTTACTCTGGTCCTCATTTTCCACTGAACAGTCAGATTCAGAAGATGAAAGCAATGATACTTGTTTGTTTTATATTATTGTTGACTGTTGTATCCTTATGCTGCTGTACTCGATAACAGCAGCCAAACCTTGTTAGAATGTGTTACCTATTGAGACTCATGCCTTCTGGTAGAGCCCACACACTGTCAAAAGGGTCCACTCTGGACTTTCTTAAAGGGATACTCATTTTTCTGCATTAGGAAGATTTATATGACAGCACACTGCTAGACATAAGACTGTGAATGGATGCTTGCTCTTATGAAGGCTATCCAAAAGCTAGGAAATAAGGTCAAGGTCAGAAAACCTTGGTAGTCTTTTGTATATAGTATCAGCCTCCACCTGGCACCATCGTTTCACATGTCAGTGAGCATGCTGTTGGGTGAGGTATAATCAGCGTGTTGGGGTGGCTCCTGTGCACAGTACTGCGTGGAGGAGTGAGTGGTTTTAATCATGTTTCACTTTTGGTTTGATGCTGTACCTTTTTCAGGTTAAATCAAACAAACGTGTTGATAAGCCACTTGAGCTCTGCTGTTACATGAAGACACATCACAACCTTCTGACTCATCTATTGGCTCTGCTGACACTGGCATTTTAAAATTTTAACGGAAGTCAAACGTGTCCTTTTAAGTCGAGTGTACAAAAGCTTAACATTAATGTCAGGGAAACGGATTGGGAAGTGTTGAAATCCTTCACTCTGCTCTCACGAACTGCTCTCTGTAGAAAATAGTAGTCTTCTAAATGTCATGTCAGCCGAGTCTGAAAGTAGCAGCTCTCCTTCCTCATTGTCTTTTAACTCCACTCTGCACACACATCAGTTTATATTTGATTGCATGATTTAAATGGGTGTGTGGTTTATGAGCTGTGCGCTGCATTCATCTGCGTGTTTGTGTTTGTCTTTACAAGTGTTTGAGGTTACAGACACATGTGCCTGTTTGCATACATTTGTGTGTCAGTCAAAATCATGCATTTGCAACTTCCTATGGCAGGGGATAAATAAACTGAGAAGGAAGAGAGAGCTAGAGGAAGGAAGGAATGGAGAAGAGAAGTGGGCTGTGTCGCTACAGCCAAGCCTGCTGACTCAGCATGCAGCAGCCAATCATTAACATAGTTGCACACACTCCCTCACACATGCATATCCTGGTGAATGGATGTATGCTGTCTCACACACATGCATGCAACTTCTGTTTACTATCTAACTTTTATTTTTATATAAAAGCATGTGTTTTGAAAGAGACAACACGCAAGCAAACAAAGCAGGCAGTGGTCAAATGCTTCTTGCAGCAGCAGTTTATAACCTCTCATAAAATGCCTCTCTTAGCCTCTCTCACACACACACACACACACACACACACTCTCAAAGAAGAGAGCAGCAGTATACTTGCCAGCTCCAGCGTCGTTGCAGAGCTTATCTCCCTGCATAGAGCCGAGTAGCACCCCATCCCCTGCTGTTGTTCTAAATGTGAAAGCAGCCTGAGGTTTGACAAGGTCCCCGACCACAGATCCCAGATCACGTTCCACTAAGCCCCTGCTCATTGTTGTGCATTAGAGCCGCAGAGAGAAACCTGATATTGGATTTGTGGTGAAGGGGAAGTGCTATCCATTCAGCCAAAAGTGCCCACTCAGGTGAATCTTGCTTGTAATTTTGACACTGATTGCGAACAATTGTTATGGAGTTCGGTTATTATTAGTCCTGTCCCCTCCTCTCCTCTCGTGACTCAGCCGTCTTGTTTATCATCACATAGCGTTTAAGCGAGCAGCACTTTCATGTGTCATCACCTGACACATGATCTATCGCTCTGCGTGCTTCAGTTTGTCATACATCATGAATACAGAGCGCTTATGGCTTCACAAATCTGTCAGCCACACTGTTTCCCACAGAGGTTGTGCTTCAGTTAATCATAATTTGTCACTGTGGTAGATGCAGTTACATTAGTCAAATTATTTGTTTATGTCTTCATCACCATTAAACAGTATATACATATATTTTTGTATGTGTTTAGATTATAACATGCTTAGTTTCAGTGCCACGATATATTCCAAACCTTGTGTGTCTGCAAAAAGTTGAATATCTGCTGGTTCTCTGCACTGATACTTTAATTTGTGCACTTTGATTGGCTGCCTGTAGGTTCCAACCAGTAATACACTCAGCATCAAGCTGTCCAGTTTTAATTTCCTGCAGACATATTTGATGGCTTAGTTGTGTCGTTTAGCAGGCGGTTTGCATATACCTATCTTTTTGAAGCGATATAGTGACTGATATACTGTTTTTATAAGGTTAGATGGACAGCCATTTTGCAGCATTGGCAGATGTTATGGTTTGTTAAGACAGCGGGCAGCACTTTGAATTATGTATCATTCTCACACAACATTTGGCAAGAAATTACAGAAAAATTACCCACTCACCTCCTGTCCCGCAGTGCCCTGCTGTTTAACACTCACCCTAGACACATGAAGACTCTGAACCACAGAGCTAAAAAAGTGCCAATTGCCAGAATTTTAGCTAAGTACGCTTCTGCAAAACCACAGATAAGTTCAAGCTGTACGCGTCTCTATGTTGTATCTTTATGTTTGTTTAGGTCCAATTTTCTATTTCTCTCTTGTCACAATGCTATGCTAATGCTCTGGTTAGGTTTAGGCACAAACACTTTGGTTGTGGTTAGGAAAAATAAATATGGTTTGGCCTAAAATACATCATTTGGTCACCACAAACATGGGTGGAAAGTTCAACAGGTCTCCTTCAAAACAACTGGTTCTGTCGCCGCAAACATGGCTGGAGATGGCCCGACTTCCTGTGAAAAACATCTGTTTTTTGTCACCACAAACACAGCTGGAAAGGTCCCCAGGTCTCCTTAAAAACACCAGGTTCTGTCAGAACAAACACAGCTGGAGATGGCCAAACTTCTTGTGACTCACATCCAGTTTTGTCGCCACAAACACGGCTGTATATGGCCAGACTTCCTGTGAAAAATATCTGGATTTGGTCGCCACAAATACAGCCGGGATGGTCCCCAGGTCTCCTTAAAAATATCCAGTGATGTCACGCTTACAAATGCTGCCACGTAGACTCGAACTGCAGTTGCACGTTTGTCAGCCTCATCTCATAGACGAGATGTTAACAAGACGTCAAACTAAACAAAACATAAACAATGAATCGACCAATTGAAAAAATATCAGCAGATTAATCAAATATTAAAACCACCTCTTCTCTTATGCTTTATGTCGAGAAAAGAAGACAGTGCAGCCTTCAGGTGTGCTCACACATTCTCCATATTGTCTATATTTAATTCATCCTTTTGTAGAAAACTCTTTCATACACTGTTACTGGAGTATGAGTCCTAAGCACAAGTCAGACAGCAGGTCTATCAATTATTTCACTGAAGGCAGAAACAGGGGGGTGGTTGTGCACTCCTTCTTTAACATGGTGAATCATAGCCAAAGCAGCCATATGTACCACCAGCTACAAAGCAGGCTCATGAATCAGCTTTGTTTGCTGACTGTGACAGTCAGACCCCCTTCTGGTCAACTGGAATGTGCTGTAAGGCCTTGACCGCTGCAGAGCTGCTGCTGTGGCTGGCCTCTCAATCTTTTTCCTCTTCCTCCCTCTCTCTCTCTCTCTCTCTCTCTCTGTCTCACTTACTTGCCTCCAGATAGACACACTGGACAGGCTGTCGTTAGACAAGAACACACTGTCACTGTAGGCTTTACACTTGGCAGCTGTCTCTCTTCTAACAAGGCCACTCTATAACAGTGTGTGAGAGCGAAGTGGTCAGAGGAAACCAAACTTCATTTTGTCTGCTCTGCACTATACTTCATGCTCTTTTAGACCATGTTTGTGTGTGTGTGTGTGTGTGTGTCCTTGAATGCTTGTCTGTGTGGTTCATTGAAGGCCACAGGGTGTTGATAATGAATTGGCTGCTTCTCTGCACTTTGGTTTTGGGTTGGATCTTGGTCGCATTTTTGGGATGCAATTAGATCAGTTTCTCTGTCCCAGTCTCCCTCTCTCTGTCTGTGAAAGAGACTGGTGCATCCGCATGGACTCACAATCAAAAAGGTTGCACTTTCCTTTTCAAAATGTGATCTGAGTAGTTGCCCTTGGCTCTCCTCTTCTCCTGTCAAGTCACCTCATCTCACCTTTCTTTCTTTTTTTCTTTCTGTATCTTCTTGATCTAACTTTAATCTGTTGCATCCTGTCCTCACACATTTCCTCTCCTCTGTCTCGTCCCCACCCACTCTTTGGTTTGCATCGCCGCATAGCTCGTTTTCCCAGACCAAAAGGTCGAGAGGGATCTCGCTCACATAAGGCAGCGATTACAGAGGTTGTTATAACAAAATGAATGTAGCCAAGGTATGACTCAGAACACCTACAAAGACCATACTGTCAGATGTGATAATCTGGCAAATATCTTCCAGTGGAGATAATTATGTTATAAAACCTTCACTGTGGTAACAGTGTCAAAATTCTGCTTTTGTAAGAGATATTGATCAGCCATGGTATACATTGTATAAAGTATTTAAAAGCTGTGAACGGCAAGGGAAATTGAATTGTCTTATATTTGAGGCCATAAGTATTAAATCGCCCTAATATATCATAAATCTATAGGTAACAATGCACAGTAAGGACACAAAATTTTGAGTAGTTACAAGGGAACAAATGAGTAACAAACTATCTGCTAGTCAGACATTAGTTAATTAGTTACTCCTAATCCAATTTCAAAGACTAGGTAATGATTAGTTTATGATTACCTAATTAGGAAATGAGGAAGGAGCAAATCAGAAACAACTTAATATTGATGGATTGTTAGCAAGAATTTCCCTAATAATTGTTGGACTGTATAGTAGATAGTGATGAGTTACTAGAGAACAGACTGGTAGATCATATATTACTACATTTCCTATTAACTTGAATATCTGTGAATGATCATTCTGACCACTCTCTTAATGAATCGCTCCTGATTAACTCGGAACCAGCTGGTGAATGGCACAAAACTAGGAACGCCTCATTCATTACTAACTACCTAAAAATTAGTGACCGTTTCTACAGACTCCAAGAGGTGATAGATAATACTGAATAGTGACTTCTTAGTCCCTCATTACTTCATTATCCTCTTACGATTCACCTTACTGTATCCTTTCAAGTAAAGTGGTGCATCATACTGAATAGTTACGGAGGAATGAATTATTATCTCATGAGTACCTGTCCATTGGTTAACAAGTCTACCTTTCACTTTCATTCCTGACTAATTTCTTAATTAACTCATCATTAGCGTCTCCATAAACTGGAGTTAGGAGTTACTCATTAACTAATGGTTAACTAGCAGTTAGTTACTAATTTGTTCCCAACTTGTCACCTAGTTACTCCACAAAATTTTGCATCCCTTAATATGAAGTATTCCCAGGTTTGTAACAATTTGTCAGACATAATGTAGGTTCTAACTACAACAAAACTCATTACATCATGACATTGTTATGTCATGTTAAAACTTGTGTGTTGAAGTAAACATGTATGTAACGCTGTGACTCTACCCTCTCACTGAAGTTACATAGTGCAGAAACAAGTGATGGGAGGCGGAGTGGCTGAGACAGACACACCATTCACCCTTTTACAAGACACTGTACCATCAAAATGATTTTGATGATGTTAGTCTAATGTAGAAAAGTTACATAATGTTGCTTTAAAATGTATTATTAGGTCATCCTTAATTATGTGCTAGTGCTCCTAAATTAAAAAGTTAGGTGCACCAGTGCAACCATTGTGAAAAGTTAGTCTGGAGCCCAGCTATGCCAGTGTGTTGGAGATGTTTTACTAAGTTTTTAAGTGACCTATTTACAAGACGTTCTTTAGGTAAAAAATAATGTTTAGCTTAATTTATCAAATTCATTTTAGATCATCAACATGAAAAAAACTAAAATAGGTACAGATTTACATTGTCCGCACTGGTCTGAAATTCCTCTGTGTACCCAGAGCCCAGCAATGTGTTTCTGCCAGTCTGCCTTATTCCTTGCTGTAATCCATACCTGAACCAATAACCTAACCTTAATCCCGACATCCAATCATTATTCATTAGACGGTCAGTGTAATGAGGCCTATCTGCACTGTCAGAGCTGTAATCATCAGCCTGAAACGAGCTGCTCACTTGTACAATATTCTGGCCTGTTTGAGGTACAAATAAACAAACACACACACACGTTATCACTTGTGTCATGTAAGCACTGTTAATAGTATCAGCCATTCCAAGGGATTGGAAGCTCTCAGTACGATACTATATTAAATCTTATCAACAGATAACTCTGTATTTATATACTCCATAATACATCATTATGTGTATCATAGTTTTTGAATGAACAAGATAACCCTTACAGGCAGATTTCCTGGCACTGCTTGCCAGATTAGTATTTATTATTCAGCTCCATATGTTATTAAGCCAGAAATGTCGTTGTGTTGGTTACATTACAGATATATGTTTGAAACTTTATTCAGAGTTTACAACTCTGAACTACATAAAAGCACAGAGGACAGTTGCTGCTTGAAGTTTGCCTGTGTGTCATCGTACTCCACATTTGTTTTCACTTTCCACCCCATGTGTGCTCACTTATCATTTTGGCCACTTTGGCCTCAATAAAAAACAATTGCATAACTAAAACAGATTAGCTACAGAGTCATTAATGCACCATAAAAGTCCCTGAATAAGAAATAGTGGTGTGTCACCAAATTGATTTTCCCATCTCTAGTAGTCAACATTGCTGTTTGTCGATAAATGTTTGTGCGAGTGTGTGTTTGTGTGTGTTTTAAGCTAGCTTTAGATTATCAGTGGGTGGATAATTATTGTGAGCTCATGAACCTCCGCCTGTTGATGCACACTTAGATTGGCCTGTTGAAAGCTCACTCACTCACACACACACACTGCATTTATACTCATAGACACAGCCAGTCCTCTTTCTCTCTGCGTTGCCAAACGGCATGGGTAGTGCATTATGAATGACAGCCATATGTCTTCTAGTTGTCAGTTTGGACAGGAAGCAGCTTGAGTGAATATCTTAACACTTCGCTGAGACTGTTCCTTTATTACTCTTAATTTTCCACCATCTTTCTGTAGCTTTAACCATCCTAGAAAATACGAGAATATAAAATAGTTTTCTATTAAGGTAAAGGTTTTGTTCCTTCTGCAGTGTGGGGACATATATGATGGCAGAGACAAAGACAGAGACATCTTTAATAATAATACACTCCGATGGTAGTCTTTGGACTCAAATAAGAACCCTACGACCACACATCACAAGCTTGATGTTCTCTGCTCGGAGCAAAATGAAAAGAAGTGGATGCTCAACTGCATCAGATAAAGAGCTTTCTGTATGCCACTTGAGTATGTGCTGCTTAATACCGTTTCTGTTTTGTTGTGTGTGTGTGTGTGTGTGTGTGTGGAGCAAATGTAACAGGGTAGGAAAATAATGTTCTGACCCTGGGGAGAGGACACATGTACCATCTTCAGCAAAAATATAACTGTGCTTGGTGAATGAATGTTTGTGGTACATGGAGAAGGGTTCAAGAATTAGCTAATGCCGACAACAATTCTGCATGATACATTTTCTGATTAGCTCAGGACAATCATGTTGATTATTGGCAGCACTGCTGTTGCCTATCATGTGTTCAATATGACTGAATGATGTGAATGAATACTGCCCTATGTTAGGTAGCATTAGCCTTTATGCTGTAGCTGGAGAAAATTAAGATATAGGACTGAAGAAATAATGAAAACTAAAGTAAACTTCATCTCACCAGAGGGTATAATCAAATGTGACAAGCTGAAGAGGCTGTTATGTCATTGTGTAGATGAGAGTCAGTGTTGGACAGCAGGTGATTACATTTTTCTTTGTGTTATCTGTGGGCAGGTGTAAAAATATGCAGCAGTTTAGAGTTTAGATGCAGATTTTTCCAATGTGTGAGAAACATGTTTTTATGATAGTCTTGACCAGAGCTGCAACGATTAGGTGATTAATCCATTAGTTGGATGAAGGAACATTTTGATAACAGATTAATAATTTTAGTAACTTTTCAATCAAAAATGTACCGACTTCCTGCTTTTTTGTCATTTGTGATAGTTAATTAGTCTTTTGGTTTTAGACTTTGTCGGACAAAAAGAAGCAATTTGAAGACGTCACTTTTAAAGCTTGACTGATGCATGATTATTTTGGAAATTGCTGATACCGATTCTGATATTAGGTAGTAAAAAGTTATGGTATCGAGATATATCCCTAAAATCAGACAAAAATATGTAACGTATGCATTTTCACTGGGAATTCACTGGGAATCTAATAATTATAAATGAGCCCAAGCATATTTCTCTGCTTTATAATCTCTCTAAAAAAGTTTCCTTATCGACATATGTCGGACAACATACAGCTAACACCGTTATATTGGTGATAGGCCAATATTGGCCATTCATATCGGCCAGCAGATATACTGGTTGGACCCTAGTCATTTTGGACTCTGAGAAATTGTGATAACTAAACGATTAATTGTGAAAAATAATGTGTGAAAAATCAGCAGATTAATCTATAATGAAAACATTCTTCAAATGCCTAGTGTCTACACGCATGAATTTATAACCCTTTTCCAAGACACAGTAAACAAGGTTGCTAATCTGTGCTATCATCAAGAGAACATATTTGCTGCTTCACAACTGTGTAACAGTTACAGTGTAGGTAAATAAATGCATCCTGTGAAAACATTTTGCTGTGAAGGCCATGTTCATTTACGTTGATGTGCCAGGAGTTAATTTGATAACCAAGTACGGGGTTAATGCCTCCACTGGGGCAGACTAATAGGCTCAACCTGGTCCAAACAGGTGCACCTCCTCTCTCTCTCTCTCTCTCTCACTCTCTCTCTCTCTCTCTCTCTCTCTCGCTCGCTCTCTGTCTCTCACACACACATTGTGACACATAGTTATGTGCTGGGAAACCAAGTGCAAGCTCACACATACCCACCCAGTCTTTATTTGAATATGTTTAATGTATTTATCTCACAGGAACTGAAACTGTTTAATTTTGGCTAGAAAACAGTCTTTAGCGGTTCCCTTCCAATGAAGTCATGTGTATAACAGTTGCCAGAACAACTTAATGAAAACAGATTGAAAGCGCTGTGTTTCATAGTATTGAAGAGGAATTGAGAACCATAGTTCAAGTTATCAAATTCATGGCATTTTGAGGACTATATCATTGTCTGCAAACACGTGGAACCTGTTGAAAAGTAGCTAGATTTTACACTGGTCATTTAAAAAAAGTAAGAACTGGGCCTGAAAATTTGCTTGATGCGTAATGCTGAAAGTGCAAAAAGTCAAATGTTTGAGAAGGTGTGTTTTTTACATGCCGCCACACACAGCTGCTACAGACGGTCATTTTGTGGTTATTTACTCACTCATGGATGCAAGGTGGCTGCTCGTCCAGTCACGTACTTGTGTGCAAATTAGTTTTCTCGGTGGTGGCGGTGCCTCGTCTAATCGTGTGTTTTTAATCAAATCAACTTCAAACGTTCAGGCAGCGTCTTGGTTCAGCGTCAGTATTCCTGCAGTGTTGGACAGGCCATCTGGAGTCATGGGAGTTCAACCACATCCATGTAGGAAGACCAAAAAAACCCCATCACATGCTGTTTGTCATGTTGAACTAACAGTTGAACATGTGTTGCCCTCAGGTGTCTGTTGAGAAAAACAAGTTGAGCATATTTTTATATCTTTTGGGGGCTTTTTTGCCTCTATATTATCTGACAGGACAGCTGGAGATAGTGACAGGAAAGGGGGGAGAAAGTCAGGACGACATGCAGTAAAGGGCCACAATAGTGTTGTAGTGCTTGAGATTGTTCTTGCTCTCAAGTCAGTCTCAGAACCACTTTTTGAAGGGGGGTAACTATGGGATAGTAGGGATTTTATTTGACTCAAAGTTTGACCAAAAGATATGTATCATAAATGCATCATCCCATATATATATATAAAACAGCACCCTCCAATATGTGACAATTAAGCCGTCTTTTACAATGTTTACAAAAAACTAGTAAGCTAAAGCTAAGCTAAAACCGGATAAGGTTAAAGAATGTCTGTGGCTATAAGCTGCATGCAAAGCAGGACGGCCTAAATATTTGTGTCTTGCTTTTACTTGGGATTTTCCATGTGCAGAGGTAACTAAGAATGTTTCATCAAGTTAATTTTAGCTGCTGCTGTATACAAACATCAACTATATTTAAATAAGAAACAGGTTTTAAACCATCTGGTACCTTGATCTGACTTGCACATGTCAGTGTAGATTGTTTGTGTATTCTTCTCAGTTTGATTCAATTACTGAGTGACTTTTCTCCTCTAAGTCAATCACATTCCTCTTTTGTCATCGTTATCTGATTGATCAGAGGCCTTTGCAGAATGTCTTTCATCTGTGGTGCATTTATTGAGTCACATAACAGTTAACAGTGGACTCATCTCCCAGTATGCATCACTGTCTGACGTCAATTGCTTCCAGTGAATAGACAAGATATGGATGTCATGGTTGACTGAAAAAGCTGCCATTAACCAACATTGGTCTTACATAAGTCTTACATTGGTGAGCTGACTACTTGAAGGTCTCCAATGAGAACCTTAATTCCAGGTTCATGGCCAATTCTGCCAGTTTGAGGAAAATTCAACCGATCAGAACTGAGTAGCTGGGATTAAGAATTTTCATTTCATTTTCCGAAATAGCTAGTTGGCTACATCCATGAAAAATAGCGCCAGAAAAATAGGGACAAGGGTGAATGAGAAGTCTACATACCCAGCACCTACCTCCGTCAAGTGAAAAAGGACGGATACATCACTCATTATTCATAATAAGGATACAACAAGACAAAATAACAATCCTTCCAACAAGACAATGGAGAAAAAAAAATGAATAAAAGAAGTGCTACTAAACCATCCACTTGAAATCAATCTACAGTTGGATTTGAAATATTTTAGCAGCATTTGCTGGTAAATAAATATTATATATTGTAAGCAGGGAATGGTAAGAAGTGGCAGTGAGGAGATGGATTAGACAAAGGGATGAAGGCAACATGTACATCTTACATTTTGGGCCTAAAACCTCCAACACATCATTGAGACAAGGAACACGTTACACCAGCTGTCACATGGAAGAAAAATATTGTCCCCCTCAATAAATAAATTCAGCAAAGGAAGCACTTTCTGGATCCATCTGCCTCCGTCTGAGGAAAGAGCTTTATCCCCAGTGACAGCTGTCCGCTCATCAGCTTGTTAGGAACAAGGATGGAGATGGGAGGGTGAGGTAGGTGAGATCATTCTCTCTTTATAGAGGCAGATATTCTGTTTGGGGTGAGGTAGAAATGATGTGTAAGGAAGGGGATATTTGAAATCGTGTCGGAAAATTCTAACCTACTTTCAACATACCTCAAATAGTGTTGTACGAAATGTTAATCATAGATAAGTAGGTGCTTGCATATGTAAATAAAGCCTAAAACTCCAGCTATCCATTGCATTAGCCTTTGTAAAAAACTTTTTGCCCCCCGTCTGGAAAAAGATGTCAAGAGAACCGAAGGGAATCTGTGACAGAATTGGGTTTAAAAGTGACACTGAGAAGGACAGAGTGACGTCAGATTAACCAGAGAGATTGAAGCCAGGCAGGGCTAAAGGAATGAAAGAGGGTGAATGAGAGCGCAAGCCTTATTGAACACATCCACACATGAGCCAGCATCCTGACTCACTGGCCCAGTTTATCTCCTTATGCAACAGGCCAGTGGAGTCCATTCACCCCTCTCTCCTCTCTCATCACTTGCTTCCAGGAAGGGCGCAAGGGGGGAGCAATGGGGTGCAGCTGCAGATGAGCAAGGGGGGAAAGAGAGGGTGAAAGGACGGGTGAGGAAGGACTGGAGTGTGACACAGATGGAGGGAGTTTTGAACCACACTGTAGGGCTTTGCCAGCATCCCTGCATGGTTGCTAAGGGAACCACTTATTTGTCGTGAAGTCTCTTTCACACTGACTTTTTCTGCTTCCACACAGACTCTGCCTCTATAATTTCCTTTTTCTCCTTCTGGTTTAAGACGGCTTCTCTCTCTTGAGCAGACAGTGAAATGAAATCCACCGATGCCCTGAGCGAGTTCAGCCAAAGTCTGTCTGTCAGAGAGAGAGGAAGAGAGGGGGGAGCTGTTGAATGGTCGTAGGTCCCAGCTGAGTGTAATTCAAGGCCCTGTCATTTATCCGACAGAGGACGAGTGGATTATCTCAGTGTCCTTGACCCACTATACCCCCACTCTGTAGGCTGGCATTGAAAACTAAAGGGTAGATAGATAGAGTGGGTGGAAAGGACCCTGTGTGATGGTGGGCTGGCTGGCACAGAGAGACAAGAATGGAGCCATTGGCTGGCTGTTATATAATCTCAGAATCTGCATTTGAAACAGAGATTTTGTCTCTGCTGTGCGGTTTTGGTCGCTTAAGACCGAGACCAGAATATAGAGAGACCACCTCTGTCCAGAATTTGTCAGGAAGAAAAAAACATCACGCAGATACCAGTAACTGAACCTCAA
The DNA here is from genome assembly GCF_040436345.1 of Pagrus major. Classification (NCBI taxonomy): domain Eukaryota; kingdom Metazoa; phylum Chordata; class Actinopteri; order Spariformes; family Sparidae; genus Pagrus; species Pagrus major. The sequence goes on from NC_133225.1 coordinate 16,475,266, forward strand.
AGACTCCATCAACAAGTCGTTGGTGCTGGGTCAGGCCACTGACAATTTTGTACCCTGCTTTTTACCTGCAGTATTGGCTTTGCACAGATTTGGGTTTGGGATTTAATCTTAAAAACGTGTCTCTGAAACTGGATGTAATCAGGAAAATTCTTGCTCTGTGGTGATGCTAAGTAATAATGCAGACACAGCACTGCATTAAAAAATGCATGGGGCTGCTTTGGTTTGAATGTGTTGCTAAAAGGTACTGATTTGAAGAGGAAATATGATCCAGGAAGTCCAGTTTGACACCTTCAGACAGTTTATGTAATGAGTAATGTCATGACAACTCTGCAGAGTTATCATGACATTATTGTTGTATAAAGTAATAAATTGCACTCGTACGTTTTCAGTGGCCATAAATAAAGGCTGCCAAAAGTGATGACAAGGGCTGCAGCCAACGATAATTACCTCTGCCACGGAAGTTGTGTTTTCACACATGTCCGTTTGCCTGTTTGTTGGTTTGTCAGCAGGATTTCACACAAACTACTCAATGGATTTCCACAAAACCTGGATGGAGGATGGGTCTCTGCCCTGAAAAGACCCCATTAGCTCTTGGTGTGGATCCAGGTTAAGGGACGTATCTAGAATTTTTTTTCACGTTGCAAGATAGGGCATTTATTGACAGTTTTTGTTCATTTCTCAGGGCATCAGACATGGATCTTGATGAAAAAAAAAATTGGCATATTTAGGTGGCTGGTATCTATGAGTGAGAGCAAAAGGGGACAGTTGGGTAGGCTTGGGCCGAAATTAGATATTATTATAGCGATATTTGCCATCATATGCGATATTTTTCACAATATCGAATATCGAAATGCTGTTATGGCATCTTCAAGCTTTTATGTTTGAAAAGAAAGTGGTGATCACAGAGCTGTCATGGCAGTGTAGGCAGCGCACATTGTTGTTTGACTAGGTGGGAATGAGACTGGGCTGGTGGAGGTTACTACAGGATAACTGGCCTGATGTAGAGCCATGCACGCAGCGCCTTGACATACTCGACGATAATATCGTTTATTGCGATATTTGCGCAGGACAATATTGTGATATAACATTTTGGACATCGCCCAGGCCTACTGTTGGGCCTTAGTGGGGGTATGAGCTCTACTAAGTAAGTTCTAGTTTTAATTATTGATCAATCTGCTGATTATTTTAATGATTAAAATGTGGACATGCTTAAAAATTTGCCAGAGGCCAAAGTGATGTCTTCTGGCTGCTTCTTTTGTCCAACCAACAGTCCAAATCTCAAAGACAAAAGACAGGAAGTGTTTGACATTTTTGTTTGAAAAATGACTGAAATGATTATTCGATCATCAAAATAGTTGATGAATTATTTACTTTCTGTGCTGTACCCTGAGTTTTATATTTTAAATTTTAATTTAATCAGTGTTTGGCCTGTTGGAACCTTTTTGACTCCCTCTGAAAAAGGTGTGGGGGGATTTTTGTTTGTTTTAGTTGTATTTTAAAAACTTTTGACTTCTCCAGTCAAAGGAAGTGGTGTTATTCCTCATATAGTATAGCAAGACATGCAGTTAGTATGGTAAATGTAACACAAACAGTGATGTTGCCATGGTGCAGTTCAGACACTCTTTCATAAGCTAACTCTGTCACTGCTGAGTTTAGCTGCAGTGCAAACGTAGCCACATACAGTGTAGATGACACAGAGGAAACGGCATGAGGACAGGGCATAGTGAAACAGCGGTTAGGAGAATATAGAGCGAACAGATCGGATGTAGCAGAATTAGTAATGGGTGCACCAGCAGTGAGACAACTGTAATGATGATTACAAGTAAGATATGAGCTGCCGAGGCATTGCTTGTATCAGCCACCGGTCAGCCTTTGTGAATGTGCGTAGGCTTATTTTTTTGAGTATCGGAGGGGGTGATGTGGTGGAAGACCAAGGGGGTATGCTGTGTACTGACAGCTGGCTTCTATAAATAAATGTCGCAGGCAGGGGGGAGACGCAGGGGTGGAGAGAGAAAGAACGAGGGAGCTGAGAAGAGCGACAAATAAAGGGGAAGGAGGGGGAGAGAAGGGAGGAGGCTGATAGAGAGGGACTGATACAGATGTACTGAGAGACTTGTGGTGAGCGTCCCGGTCATGACTTACTGAACACATGTCACTACAGTCTCAACCAATCAGCAGCCCCGGGTGGGATCATGTGCCCCATTGATGCTGCCATTTTTTTTCTCCATGTGTCACAATTGAGGATCACAAAGTCTGTTGCCGTTACATTTTTATCTCACATCAGTGTTGCCCCGTCAGCTTCCTTCCCTGTCTTGTTTTGACTCTTTTTTTGTGTGACGCAGGAAATCCATCAAATCCGGAAAACAGCAGAAAAAGAGACAGAAACAAAGAAAAAGGCAGAAAGGCAGAGAGAAAGAAAGAAAGAAAGAAAGAAAGAAAGAAAGAAAGAAAGAAAGAAAGAAAGAAAAACATAACTTTTAAAGCCAGGAGACAGACAGGAATAATATATATTATATATATAATAATTTTGTGAATCCATGTGAACGAGACTTTCTTAGACTGCATGGTTTACATTTGGCTGAAGTAACCCTCTCTCCATTAATTTGTCATGTAATTGGTCACTGAGCCTTGTCGGATCATGTCCTGGAGACTAGCTGCTTGGTAACAACTGACTGAGATCTACTGTATCACTGACACCGGCGACTTTCACTTTCCCGCCTCCTGTTACACCATCTGAGGGTTGAGCGCTTGTGTGTGTTGCATTTTGTTTATGAGGCGCTGAGCTGGGTTCAGTTTCCTGTCTTGGCACACTTATGAAACACTGAACACCTGCCTGTCTTACTGCTTAACTGATGTACCTGTCTCATCTATTTTACCTATCTTTCTGCTGGTCTTTGACATTTGTTGTCAGTGTCACATCCTCGGCATTTACTTTATTTCTTTCAATTGAATTAATATGATTTAGGCTGTGGAATTTCAAGGGGAGGCAAAAGATGGGAGTGAGGAGACATTTAGATTAGAGAGGGGGTGGAGGAAGATAACGTGGTCCCATCACCGAACACTGGGTGGGGTCTTGTTATCAGGCTACATCAAGACATCAGTCGTCTCTCCTACTTCCTCTATTTCTGCTTGCATCGCAAACCATAAGCAGACTTGTGAAAGAGTTTCTGTGGGCAGACGATCACATGACTGTAATGTACTGGAGCTTACTGATGGTGGTGCTTGTGCACATGTGTGTCAGGAAGAGAAAGACATACAGAGAGGAAGAGAGAGCATGTGTCAGGGTTATCTGGGTGCAAGTATATGCAGAAGTATCTGTAGCTCTAATTTAGAACCTAAACAACATCCTGAGACTGTCAGAAGCACAGGCAACAGGCCAGCAGTGGGTCATCTTGCACTTTTTATCGACATCTCAATATAAAGCCTGATGTAAATGAATAAACAATCAACTGAAGTTTAAGTGTAGAGGATGTAGTCAACAACAAAACGATCCAACTGCTGCCCAAACTTTCTCCCTTTGAGGGCCAAAACTGAAACTTAAAGGCAAACTCCTATTGTGTGGCATTTTTAAGATGCAAAATGGTACTACGATCACAATTGACTTCAAAGTGTGGAGTTGTGAAAATGAAAATGAATTCGGGATCCTGCGTATTTAAAGTACATTTTCTTAAAGAAATAAAACTGCATAAAGTGAGATTTATATCATAATTGTTTAAAGGTCAAATATGTAAGAATTTCCCACCTGGCGGGTTCATAATTAGAACACATAGGGGACAGCATATAGTGCTAATAGTAGCTGTCATTAGCTAGTTAGCTCAGGTAGCAATGAAGCTTGTGGTCTGGACTGTGAGCTTGGAGCACCAGGGGAAGTGTAGGAGCTCAGACCGCTAGCACAGGCGCTTTGGATCAAGACCGGCCAGGGCTAGCTGGTTAGCATGCTGCCTTCAGTAGATATCTCTTCAACATGATACTTCACATTCTGTTGATAATTTTAGTTAATTTTTGAATGTTTCCAAATTCTTACATATTGCACCATTAAATATCTTCTTTTTTTTTCTTTTTCTCTAGAAAATTTGAACATTGTGGCCCACCAACCCACTTTGGGCAGCCCTGAACTGTAAACTTGAGTTAGCTTCTCTCTCACTAAAATATGCCATTATTGGTTTGAACTTTGTGCAGAGTAGTTACCAATTGTAACATTTCTCACCGTCTTGTCAACATTGTGTCCTGAATGTTCTGTCATATAAGCATGCTGAAAATGAAGAAACAATCCTCTTGATGTCTTCATTCCATTTAGGCCCGTTTGTTTTCTGCAGCCAGTGTTTATTAGCTCAGAAGAATGTGCCAAGAGATGTTGCAACAGTTAAAATCCCTATAAAAAAGGAAAACATCTGTGGTCCCATCGGCCAGAAAATCCTGGCTAAGATTTCTCTCTAAGTGTCCCTGCTCATTCTTGCAGTCGTAGGATGTGGTCTCTGGCTATAATATTTGTGTCTTTGCATAATGGAAAGAAATAAATGGTTATTTACAAGAAAACAAAAGCAACAAAGTGATTTCATCTCAGTGGAAAAGCCACAACAATGCATTAACAGAATTGTTTGCTTCACCACACAACTTGAACTCCATCTAAATGAGTCCAAAGGCCTGCCAGCAGTTCACCCAGCCTGAGGAAACAAGCTTAATATGCACTGAATGTGACTTCTTCTCCTCTCTCTGCTCTGTCCCTACAGCCTCTAGCCCAGTGGTGGAGATTGATGCACAAAGATGCTGCCAAGATGCCAGAGAGCGCGTGGAAGCTGGTCTTCTACACCATGTCGTGGTCATACAGCACCTACCTGCTCTTCTTTACCTCCTACTCCTTTTTCCACGACCCGCCCTCCGTCTTCTACAGTAAGATACAGAACAGTGTGAACACATGTTGGGATGCACTTGTCCATTTTGGGATCTGTTGATTGAATGATTTGACTCTGCTCGGCATCAAGAAAAGAAATAGAACATTTTGATAACCTAATCTGTCTTGAATTTAAATGTATTTTACTCCATTTAACCTCTTTTAGTGTTTGAATCTGGTCCATCTTAAAAACTGTGTTTGAAGAGTGCTGTAACTGAGTGATTCCCTGACCTTACTTCTCAGGCTAGATAAGGAGCTGAAGTCAATTTAATCTAATGAAACAGCAGGCAGCATGGCCTAATCCTCTGTGGGGGTAAAACACCACTTTGAGAATTCAAATAGAGAGATATTTATGATGGTGCATACAGGACATGCGGCCTGGTGCACTGGTGCAATATATTATCTGTATAATTGCACATAATGGAAAACAGACACATGACAAGGAACTTGTGTGATGACTATCACTCTATCACTACTGGGTGATCGATGTGTTGAACTCAGAATCCAGATATGTCTTTTATAGTCTCTTATCCTCTTCCATCAGACACGGAGGTGTCAAGGCTTCGGTCCAGCTCCATTGCTCTGAGTGGAGCTAGCAAAGGCTGGTTGACAGCGCCAGGTTGATCTTTAAGAGCTACATCACCGCTAATAGCTGTCAGCCTGAGATGTGTACTGAGGCAGTGTAATGTGGTTGAACTGTCAGGGAGGGAGTGGGAGAGAAAGAGTGAGGGATGTGAAGCTAAAAAACTAGAAGAAATCAAAGCAAGACTGGCAAAAGTGAGGAGGAGGGACAGTGTGTCTGTTTTCTGAAGGAAAAAAAAGAGGGTAAAAAAGCTTCAGTCTCCAGGACAGAAAAAAAGTCTTCCCATGCCTCCCCTTGGCAGCGCTTCTGTTGTGATCCATCTAGCAGCCTTCTTCTCAATGTTTAATGACGGAAGGACCAATCAATAAACATTACACAAGGCCCCAACGTAACCCCATCCCACTAGAGACAAACCGTACTCAAACATCGGAGGACAAAGTTTCCGTCCAACATCTGATAGGTTTCCGAGACATGAGCTAGCCCCAGCAGCCTTAACATACATTCGGCCTGTTTGGCCTGCAGTACTTCTCTAATTCTCCTGAGGTTAAACCTGATCCCTCCAGCCTCCTCGTCTGCATACTAACTTCCCCAGCTGACCCTTCACATCTGGTATCCCCCCTCCCCGGAAGTCACTGTATATAGCTCAGTATCTGGAGATAATGGTTGGACTGCATTTGTGTCCAAATGTGTATATAACAGTGATCCTGCTGTATATACAACATGTTCATCATACACACAAGAGATGAATCCTTTGTTACTTTTCTGTAGGATGGACCTTTACAGTGTGGCTCATTAGTTGTATGTAAATGTAAACATTGTAAGTAAAATTTTGGACAAACCTAAATGTGTAAATGGCAAAGCAGGAGACAAATTTAATTTTAATTTAATATTTTTAAAATCCTTCTGCAAATCCACTTAATAATGCATTGACTTCTCACTGAAACACTGAATAATAAAAGAAAAGTAATTGGTACATTTAATATTTGATCATTGTATTACTTAACTAGGTTTTCGGTTTAATGCAGATCCAAACACCTTAAAACAACGTATGATTAACAAATAACTCCACAGTCTTTTGTAACTGGAAATTTGCCTGTTTGAAACAGGCAGTTCAGTTGATAGATCACGCTTAACTCTGTATCCAAATCTCCTGGCTTTAATAGTTGTCTAGTACGTTTAAGAGTTTGGCGAGACAATGAGTTGTGTCATATTAGCACTTGCTGACACACAACTGCCTCTTTCACTTGTTTTTGCATCAATAAGCAGTGACTGTTGTGAATAGGTCTGTGTCTCGCCTGTTTTCAATGTTGTGTTAGTGAGGATATACTCACCTCCCTGTTTTATTGTGTGAGCAATAGTCTGAGACGCCCAACTACAAATAACATGAAGGAAGATAATACAATTACAATACATGAGACAAAAGCTCTAAGGGAGTGCAAATCTCTGGCAAAAGCTGCACAACTCTCTAAATTCACATAAATTATACAAAATGTAAAATCGTGAATCTGCATTTGGTTCATAATTGTATAAAAATGCATATATTGATAACAAATTATTGTGATTGGCTGATGACATCCATGTTTTTTGGAGACTTGTGTAGTTTTAAGAGAGTTAGACTTACTCTGCACTGTGTTTTTACTGAGGTAATGCCTATTAAAATGTATCATGTTGCTGTAGTGCCACCTATAGACAGAATGTCATCAAATTTATTTATGGCTTTGTGTGAAATAGGTCACTGTAAAATTGTTTGACAGGCTCATCAACATGTTTCAGAAACCATCTTTGGTGAACTTCTGTAGAAATATTGATGAAAAAAATATTTTGTTTTTTATTTATGGACACACAGAAGTGTTATTGTACCTGGATATGCACCAAAAACCAGCAACTGTGTTGGCCCATGGGCAAACTTTTTCACCTAAATTTAACTGAAATCTTTAAATGAAGTTTTTTTTGTATCCTGCCAACAAACAAACAAACAAACAGACAGACAGACAGACAGACAGACAGACATATAAAGGAACACTAACGAAACCATATTTGATGATGACTATTAAATAAAGAGTAAGACTGTATTGACTGTCTGGTCTTTGACAGTTCATGATTTGGTAAGTTGATTTCAAAGTGAAAGCTGACGTCCTTAATGTGCTCTCAGGCCTCTGAGCTCTTTTCTGTCTCTTTCTCCAGACTGGAAGAGTGGTATGTCAGTGCCTACAGACATCGCCATAGCCTATCTGATCCAGGGCAGCTTCTACGGCCACTCCATCTATGCTACAGTCTACATGGACGCATGGAGGAAGGACTCGGCTGTGATGGTGGTGCACCATATCATCACACTGGCTCTCATTAGCTTCTCCTACGCCTTCAGGTATGTTTTTTTCTAGTTTAAAGATGCAAAGTGTAAGAATGTTGTAGTAACGGCTTTCTATTGGTAATGTCTGATGAGGTGGTAATTTGGGACTGTCACGTAACTTAAAAATGAGACCTTCCCCGACTGTTGGTGGCCATAAAAGCCTGTGGAATGATTTGAAAGAAATTTTTGCTGAACTGTGAAAACTTTGGCTCCTATCTCACATATTCTGTAAAATCTGACCTGACTCTTGGTGATTTTTGCAAATTATATTATCAGCTAAGGTTACAAAGCAACCAGCGTCAGATCCTTGCAGCGTGGTTAAGTTAGAGATAGCAAGTTAACTTTAGCAGGCTTTCTTGCTAATGCTATTATTGCGAGCAAAATACTATCGGAGTGGATATGTTAGTTGGCGATTATTTTCTTGTATATTATGAACCGTGTTGAATTGATTATAGCCAACAATAAATGATGTCACAGTACAAAGCAAAGGTGTAAAACTAACATCTGCTTTCTACTAACCAAGATCGATGCAAGGCAGGGGCCAACCAATTAGCTAACTATGATCCAAGCTAAGGTTAGCCAGCTAGCTTTAACTTAGCTGCACTGCATGGATCTGGCATCGTTTGCTTTGTAACATGATGATTTCAATAGTTTGCAAATGGCAAGCTAGTTGTAAAGTGATTTCACAGAAAAGGGTAGATTGAAGCGACAGTTTTCACAGTTCAGCACAAACTGAGACAAAAACATTTCTTCATCTTCTCTGAAGTCTTCAAAATAAACTGCATTATCTTTAATCTTTCTTTGCAAAACTGTATCGACTGACAATATCCTATTTACAAATACGCTTTCATACACACATTTAAAAAGATTGCTGGTTTGTTTTGTAACAATGCACAAAAACTTGCTTTGACAGACACTTGCTTGTATGGGACTGATATACACTAACTGTACTGTATGTTCTCTACCGTTCAGATACCACAACGTAGGGATTCTGGTGTTGTTCCTCCACGACATCAATGACATCCAGCTGGAGTTCACCAAGCTCAACGTCTACCTGAAGTCCAGAGGAGGAGGCTATTACCTGCTCAATGACATCCTCTCCAACATGGGCTCTGTCAGCTTCAGCATCACTTGGTGAGGCTCAACAAACACACACACACAAACACACACACACACACACACAAACACACACACACACACACAGACAATATGTCAGACAGCTTTTTTCTGCCTGGTTCTTACTCACGATGATGAAAAAACAATAATAATATTTCTTGTCTGTTGTCGGATGTGTTTTTGTCTCCATTGTTCTCAGGTTCTGGTTCCGTCTCTATTGGTTCCCTCTCAAAGTGCTGTATGCCACGTGTGTGTCCAGCCTCCAGTCCGTCCCCAGCATCCCCTTTTACTTTTTCTTCAATGCTCTTCTCCTGGCGCTGCTGCTCATGAACATCTACTGGTTCCTGGTGAGGACAAACAGGTTTTTTAGTCAAACTCAGACAGCATTTGTGGTCAATTTGTTTGTTTATATCCAGGAAACCTGAAACAATGACACAATCTGATCTATCTGTGTTTTCTGTTTTTCCCCCTTGTTCTGTGTAGTTCATTGTGGTTTTCGTGGTGAAGGTGTTGAAGATGAAGGAGGTAAACGATGTCAGAGAGTACGAAGACGAGGATGGCAACAAGACGGCAGCGGGCCTGCTCAGACGCCCTCAGGCAGAAAACAACGATGATGGTGCTGGACATCACATCTCTGCCCAGGGGTGAGCTGCACCAACAGACCTCGTCATTTTATTTAGTGTGACATGGAGACCTCAGCTTAGGGTGTAAAAATACAAACCAGCCAACTGCTGACAGATTTCACAGTAATGCTGAGTTGTTTTATTTCACTGGCAGCAGGTTTGGCAGGAAACTGAACTTGCAGTTTAAGGTGCTATTTGTAGATTTGTAGAACAGTATGTCGGTAGGTTTAAGATGAGAGAAGGCCTATTGCAGTGTAACAGTATTTTTCTACTGATGTTAGTTTCTAATTTTCCATCCCAATCCTTTAAAGTTTAATTAAAATATATGAGAAAATATAGGCTAACACATAGTGTCTTGTGATCTTCTTAGTATTCTGAAAAAACAGAACTGAAGGTCTCCAGCTATGCTAGCAGCTCTGTGAGGCTATACGTCAGCACAGCAGTGCTTTGAGCTAAATGCTTACATCAGCATGCTAACATGCTCACAGTGACAATGCTTACATGCTGATGTTTAACAGGTGTGATGTTTACCTTAGTTTAATGTGTTAGCATGCTAACATTTGCTAACTGGCATGGAACAAAAAGCACAGCTGAGGCTGATGGAAATAATATCAGCTGCTAGACCGGCTAATGCATATTTCTCGGTATAAATATGGTATAATAACATATTCACCCAAAAGTGAAATTTTTTTCCCTAATGCTCGCCCCCATGCCGATGGAATGACATGAAGGCGGGTGAAGTTTATAGTTCACACTGCCAGCGTTTGCAGCATTTTCCTTAACAACTGAATAAGATGGGGACTCATTTTAAAACGCAAACAAAACAGGTGAAAAAAACAGAAAAACAAACACAAAATGGCTCCATACAGCTTGTCAGGTGTGATCCAAGTCTCCAGAAGCCCTGAGATCCAAAATTGATTTTGAAAAGATATTATTTACATCCTTTTTACGCTGAAATCTTCACTGTAGCTGCTAAGCTAAAAGTGTTAGCATGAAGTCTGAAGTGTGTGCCGAGCTTTATATACCGTCTTTTCAAATCAATTTAGGATGTCGGGGCTTCAGAAGACTTAAATTATGTCGAATGAGCTGTGTGGAGTCATTTCATGTATTTTTTTTGGTTTATTTAATTTTTTCAGTCGTTTTCTTTAAAGTTTGAAAACAAGTCCCCATCACCTTCAGTTGTTTAGAAGAATGCTGCAACACTGTTTTGCTGTGAGTACAAAACTTCACTTGACTTTCCATCCGCATGGAGGTGAGAAGATAATGACTGAATTTTGATTTTGGGTGAACTTACCCTTTACTAGATTAAAAAATTGCAAAGAAAGCTGCAACTTTTTTCTTTGACAATTAGGTTTGATAGCTCTTAGTCGTGGTTTTGCCAACAGTGTTACCACAGCTTAAATGCACAAAGACACACAAAGCACTTTTTTATGTAATAAATTCAGTGTCTTCATTTTCTGTTCTGGTGAGTTGTGGTACAATAGTGAATTGATTTGACAGTTTTGTAGTCAGATGTTGCAGCTGGTGGACAAACAAAGTGCGTGTCCTCTGTTAACACGTCTGAGCAGTTATTATATTAATCATGCCTCTATAAGAGGATATTGAGGAGAATATTGAGGGAATTTACAAATAGTTTCCTTTCATCGGTGGAGTTTTAGTATGCAAGAAGCCATCGTATTGCATAATAGTGTTCCCCTTGAATATGTTAATGAGTAGTCAGCACTTTGCAAGCTTTAAACCAGAAACTGCCAACTTGACTAAAGCCAATGTTTTTCGCGCTATTATCTGAAGTTGTGGATTCATCCATCTTTATCTGAGGAGCTGCCTTTAGCCCCCTGGCCGACTGTCATGTGTACTTCTATCATCTGCTGATTATCATGGCAGCCTTTGAAGACGCTGAAACTGCCAAAGTCCTATCACTTTTCTATTAGTTTAGAATATTTACAGAAATAAGGTAACGCTGTCTAAGCTTTTGTAACTTAAACAGGATCAGAATTTATTCCCTTAATAAATACTTCCTCCTCTCCTGAAGGCAGGAGCAGATGCAGAAAAGAGCAGCTCTCCCACTGAGCTTGTGTAACTAGTGGCCCTCACAGGTAGATAGGATCAAAGAGCCTGAGACCATATGGAGATGTGATTATGTGGCAGTCCTTATCTGCCTGGCCTTGAACCCTGCTGATATCCTCTCTGCCTGCTAATGCCTCACATCTGCTGATCACCTCACCTGACAAGTTTATTCTCCACTTCTCATTCCCTATCTGTCCTGTCCGAGACTCCTAGGCTCTCAGTCCCCTGACTCTCCATTGTCTCTCTTTGCAGCAAGCACGTGCAGAATGGGATCACCAAGGACAAGCATCTATAACAGGCTCTCCATCGCCACCACCTGGCACTAGGCTACAAGTACAAGCAAGACAAGACGCCCTACTTGGACGGCTCACGCTCAAAACGTGGCTGAAGGGAAGAGTGTCACAAAAAGAAAAAGGAAGGAAAATAGCAAGATAGGCCGCGATGTGTTTTTATTCTTTTTATTTGTTTAGAACATTTCATTTCATCACTGTCATTTTGTTTTCAGTTTTGTTTTATTAGAGCACTGTGAATGTTATTTCAGGTGACATTTTGTCTTATTGTTGCTAACTTTACATTTGATAGATTGAGTAGAAACAAACCAGTTTGAGTGAGAGTTGGACTGGGATTTTCACGTACAGTAGTACAGGGTGTCATAATCATCAGCATCACCCTGAACAGCGCCGCAGCACCCACACAAGGAAAAGGTGTAGGCCGGTAGACGTTTAGACCTACAGAAACCTTCAGTAACCAATAAGGGTGAGCTGTGTTTGCCGTCAGTGAAATATGTTTCCTACTAACTTCCTTTCCCCCTTTTACTTCCCATCATCCTCCGTCCATCCTCTCTGACTCCAGACATGAAGAGAAAAAGGCTAAAAAGAAAAACTTGATTCAAATGGGAAACACTTTGTTGCTGTTTTCAGTATTGCTCTCATGAGAGCCTGCCTGGCATTGTCTGGTACTGTTTCACCACATGTATTGATTTTCATATCATTGCACAAGTCAGTGGTGGTGACCGCACAGCTCTGGCCCCCTCTGCGTCCATTAGTTTGAATTGAGAACCCACATTGGTGTGTGTAGGTATGTTCGTGTCTTCGGTGTATGAGGATGTGGAGAGTATGGATGTAGCCGAATCTTTCAATTTGAAATCCTTCCCTTCACAACATTTCACCTCTCAGTTTCATTTCTTTTATCTTTTTATCTCTTGTACTGATGATCAACAGATATTGGGAATAGTCACTTGGCATTCTTGTATAGAAAAAGCTTTTTATTTTATTTTACATTTTTTGTCTTTGTGTGTCGCAAACATCTGTTGCTGCACTGACATGAAGGCATACAAGCTGATTGCTGGTTTAATGACAGCAAATAGCTAGAATTGATTGAATGGTTTTCAGTTTCATCCTCATGATTTAATTTGTTTAAACGATATGAATTTGAATAACATTTTTAAAGCAGTTCCTGGGTGGTGGCGGCTATCAGGTTCACAGAAAATTGGAACAATAGCCCAGAACTTGTGTAAAGATAACAATCAGTATGATAAAAACATGTATGCACACATTATGGTATTCAGGAATGCATGACATCGAATGATTTTGGAGATATGCTATGAAATTGTCTTACAAACAAACATTGAAGAAGAAATCCTCTCAACATGTAATCATTATGTCTTTATTAATGTCCTAAAAGTGATCTTTTTTGGAGCAGTCGTGACCACTGAACATACATATTGTTGTCTGACAAACACAAACAAACCAGTGAGTGATAAACCTTCGTGTGGCATGAGTTAAAGTCTGACATGTCCCAGAAATCCCACTTATGGCAAGATATTTTTGATGTCATCTGTAATTTGAACACACTGAATTAAGCTACAGTTAAAAGGGACTGGTTTCACTGGATCTCGCTGGTTTACTGTGTGTGTTAGTGGGAACAGCTGCTGCACATGTATAAAATAAGGGATGTTTCTAATCTTCCTACCGTCTCGATCAAATTCAAGCTCTTGTTTCGATGAACAGCATGCTTGTGCTGCTGGAGCAGGCCGCAGATGTCGTCTGTCCATAAGAGAAGCGTCTGTCTGTTGTAGTTTATCTGTTTGTCTTCCAACAATTCCCTCGTTAACACTTGGGGGAAGTTCAAACAAACCTTTTAATTTTACATTAAACTATCACTATTATTGCTGTAGATCAGGTTATTATTGTTGTTTTTTTGGAATTGCTGCTGTTTTTTGTTTTTTTTCCTCTGAGAGCACTGTTGGTATTCCAGTTGTGTTGTTTTTTTCTGCTGTGTATGAGTTGGCGATTGTCTGCTCAGATCAGATGTTTCCAGGGACCAGGGAGAGACATTTTGTTCATCTACATCTTGATTTAGTCTCAGATCTCTTCCTTTTAATCTGAATGCTGGCTCTCACTCATTTGACCGTGGTTGTTATACATCTGTACTGTAAGTAACATGATCTATCAAACATGTTACTGTGTGTTTTATATCAGACATTCAGAGTCCTGTAGCTGACTGGTTTTACTAGCATGCTGATATAGCAGGAAATGACCTCCAAGGTCTATCCCTGCACAACTTTCAGACTAGATTATCCATAGTTTGCTGATATTTTTGTTGTATGATGACAGATGACGGGAAGGGAAGTTTGTAGTTAACCCACAAAGACCTGTGATCTGAATTAGGTGTGACTCTTCCCTCAGGTCTGGTATGGTACTGTGTGCTAAAGGTGCACCTTCAATCTTTCCACCTCTCCCCCACTGTGTCATACTATAAACAGTCCTGTGCTGTGATATGTGAACGAATAACTACTACTAGGGGTGGACGATATGATGAAATATACCATCATGCGATTTGAATTTGCTGTATAGTGTATAACATACTGTGTATCCTTTTAACATCTTTTCTTATTAGTTATTCGATGAATTGATTACCCAAAAACAACTGCAGCAACTACCAGGTGCTCACCAGATGACCCTCAACTCAATTGATTTATCAGCAAATACGTTATACCACCATGTGTATCATGTTCAATCATGTATCTCAAGAGGATTTCATCCATGTCGCCCACCCCTAACTGGTACCCAGAAGGGACAAAACTAACCGAAATTGAAGGAAGAACATTTTAAGATTGTCACTTTATTTTTCTTTCTGTATGGATTTGGCTGACTCTTATTTAAACGTTAGATACAACCTATAGTTCGGGTCATATTTGGTTTACGTTGTTGGCTGCATGCGATGCTCAGTTCAGTCAGATAACTCATCAAGAACAAATGTATGTGAGTGTACAGCCTCAGCTCTGACCTCGTCACTCCCCATTTGCATACACCAAGATCAGCACACAGGAGATCAGGGAGTGATGATAAGACGATGAGGCAGTGTTTGCAAATTCACCAGGAAGACGGCATCAGTAGGCGCTTCACTACTTGATTGCATTCACTTGAAATCAGCACAGAGAAGATCAGGAGTGACGACAGTTTGATGAAGCACTGTTTGCAAACTAATCAGTATAGCATCAGCATTGATGGGGTCACCTTATTACAAAGTCTCCTGTGGATTTGTGTTATACTGAGTTGAGTGTGATATGATATTTGGCGTGTAGACTGCTCTCATCACTTCCTGTTATTAAATTTGGCCCAAACAAATTAAGGGAGTGACAATAAAATGAGAAGTGCAAACTAATTAGTAAAGCAGCAGCATTGATACGGCTGCCTCATTGCAAAGACTGTACTGGATTTGTGTTGAGAATTACACATTTGGTGTCTAGGCTCTGACTTTGTCACTCCCCGTTTCCATAAATTGTAATAATCACAAATAAATTTAGGGAGTGATCACAAAAGAGGCACTGTTTATAAACTGAGCAGGGGAATTTAAAAGGCTGTAGTGGATTTGTGTTGCAGTGTGTGGAGAATCACACATTTGGTGTTTAGGCTCTCACCTTGTCACTCCCAATTTTCATGCATTACAACCACATAGAAATTTAGGGAGTGGCGATAAGAAAAGCAGTATTTATAAACTGAGCAGGCTAACCCATTTCAAAGGCTTCACTGGAGTTGTACTGTAGCAAGTACAGTATAGGATATATGTGGTGTCTAGGCTCTGACATTGTCACTCCCTGTTTCAATACATCATGATCTATACATAGAAATTTAGGGAGTGACCATTAAAGAAGCAATTTTTATAAACTGAGCAGGAGTATTTGAAGGTTTCACTGGATTTGTAGTGTAGTGAGTACAGTATGGTCTTTGACCTTGTCACTCCCTATTTCCATACATTACAATCAACAACTAGAAATCTAGGAAGTGACAAGAGAAGTAGCAGTGTTTATAAACTGAGTATGTTTTTAAAGGATTCACTAGCTTGTACTGTAATGAGTACTGTGCAGGTCAATTTGATGTCTAGGCTCTGACCTTGTCACTTGTTTGCATACTTTAAAAGTGGTCAAACAATATCAGGGAGTGACAATAAGATGAGCATTGACAGGACCACTGTACTTCCAAGGCTGTGTTAAATTCCTCTGTACTGAACATGACTTGTGAGTTGTCTCCCTGAACTGACTCACAGGCTTCCCTCCATCATGACACAAAGTATCTTTACGAATGGTTTGATTGTGCCAAAATGTCCACCCAGTTAATGAGTGGGTGTTTGTGGGAGCTGGTGATGAGTGAAGAGTAGAGCTGGTAGAGATAGAGAAGGACGGGCAGAAAAGCCCAGCAGGTATTTCGTATAAATTGCACTGTAATTTATTAGTATTATTTTTATTGTTCATTAGTAGATCAAAATTAGAAAAGCGAAGGGAGAATTGGGGAATTTTTATGACTTTCTTTAAAGAATCAGTAACTAAAACTCATATTAATTGAAAGTGTATTTTAATGATACATGTTTTTTGGACCATTAATACTTGCTGTAAGCGATACAAATTGCCCCATTTTTTTCAAAGTGAATTTGACAACTTGATAAAGACACATACTTGCTCTTTTGTAATGCAATTTTAATACCATTCAGCCAATGTTATCGTTTCATTTTTTTCCCATAAAATAAAACATGTCAGTAAACAAGAGACGTTCTCCGTGTGATTTCTTTTAATTTAATCTTTATTTAATCACAACTGATATCATTTTCATTGCAAAGATCAAGTGTTGTGGATGAGGTGAAACAGAGTTCAGACCAGAGGAGAGTTCATTTCAGTGCACAAATGAAAACTGACTGCTTCAATAAATTAAAAATTCATATGTACCACACAGTATTTCCCTCGTGTTGGTAATAAAAAAAAAATCCCGCCATTGTTACCATGGCGACGGGGGTCAGGGGGTGGTCACGAGTCATGCAGTTACACGTGGAAAATACAAAAAGTCAAATAAACACCATTCACCCACAACAAGGCAAGACCAGGGCAGAGAGAAGGTCAAGGTCAAGGAAACACTGCAGTATTAACTTTACACACATGAAATTAATATTCTAGGTGTGTTTAAGATATTTAGCCCCTTTAAGTCAACACCCTTTGTTATTGCCCATTTTAAGACATCCAGTGTATAAATACTGCAGTGCTGGCTTGACCCGAAATCTCAACAAGGCTTTAAAAGTCTGATTAAGTCAATCACATTATTGCTACAGTCAGCAAAAGGTCAAATTCAGCACAACATGTTTTCTACTGATAAAAAGGAGTAAAGGGGGAAGCTTTATCTTGTCATGATGTGTTGTACGTTGTACTCCTACATACTTAACACACATGTGCTCTGATTAGACAAAAAAACATGTTCGTTGCATGTGACCTTTTTAACACAAGCTTTCAGATACTTCACCAGCATGACCTTTTAATCAATTTAGGGTAATAAAAAAAAAAAAAAAAAGACTTGAGTGGTAAAAATAAGACACACCAGGTCACACAGCAACAGGAATCAAACCTCGACTACAGAAAAACCTGACACACGAAGCAAGAAGGAAAAATTAAAGATGGAATCTGCTTTAAATTTCTATAACCATTATATATTAAATGGGAGGAAAGGGGGAAGATTAGTACATACAATAATTATTTGGCAAGGATTTGAATGTTTCTTTTAATAGTTTCACTACCAAGGCAATGGAATCAGGATTATCTAAACACTACTTCACATTTTAGACAACTCATCTTATTCGTAAACGATATTTGTGTTAGGAGTCTTTTCACTGAGCGCTCAAAGAATAGGTTTACATTTTTTCCAAGTCTGTCTCATCACAATAATCACGTGCCCATATGTGCAGTGAAAGTTACTGGTCACTGATCATTCATTGTCTCTGTACTGACTACACAATACAACTACACCAAGTAATATCGGGCTAAAAATGGCAAATAAACAGAATATCAATGATCAAATGTTTTGATAATCGATTAGTCAAACACTTTGTGGATCCAGCTTTTTTTTTTTTTAAGTGATTTGTTGCCTTTCAAGTGAATATTTATTTAACTGTAGGTTGAAGCAATCGATCAATTAATCGATAAACCTGAACGACAGATCAGTTGCTGATTAAAATACTCTTCAGTTGCAGCCCAAAGGAGATGGAAGAAAACTGTTGTATTCTGAAGTTCACCTGAAGCTAAAATGAGGCTTAAGCGTTAGCCATGCGGGTATCTTTAATTACCCTTTTTAATGCATCTTCAGGTAAATATCAGGTGTTTTTGGAGGTGTATGGAGAGAAAGGATGATTACAGTGACCAACAATTCTACGCTTTCATGAGAATGTGAGTGTTATATTAAGGCCGATAGAAAAAAATGTGAACCTATCCCTTTAACAACAAGTTTGGTGAACACATCTCTAGTCTAAAGAAATTCTGGGCTAAACTCTGTGTGGTCAGTTTCTCCCTGTAGCTGCCTGAGACAACACATGACGTCAGTTTGGCAGAATGATCACTCGAACGGTATATACTGAGAGGAGGAATGAGGAGCGATCAGTGATACAGCAACATCACAAACTCTCACTTAATCTCATGTAGATCTCAGAGGTGCGGACAAATGCTTTATATCCTTCAGAAGAGTCAAATAATAATCAAATATTTGGGATTATCGTAAATGAATGACAAGACATCTGTGTTCGTGAAGACAGGGAGAGTGAAAAATGATTCCTGATTATTCTGGTCCTTGAGACCAAATGGATAAAGTTGGCAGCAGGACAGGATCTGACATCATAGTTTGTGGATCAGGATGAAGGAAACGGAAGTGATTCTGCTGGTTTGAAAACCATCATGAGAACAGCAGCTCGGCCCAGCTTCTGTGTTCTTACTGGCTAAAGTTTCTTGATTTGAGGAAAAGAATATCGGGGGGGAAAAAGGTGTTGTACGTCTTAATGAGTCTTCGTCTTGGGCTGGGTGATTCTACGGACAACACTGTACAGGACTCCAAAGTTCTGTAAAAAAGGACCACAAGAGAAGAGACTGTGTTCATTTCTTGGTTCCAGACAAAAATCTGCACACTCACTTTCTCCATCATTAATATGATTCATTTTTTAGTTCTCTCACAGGCGGCGTCAGTGATCGATTTTAGAACTCACTGTTGTAAATTAACAACTATTGTGAGCATGAAGGTGCATGCTCTCCTCCTCTTCTCATTACTGAAACCCCCTTATAAATGTCCTTATCAAGATGAACATTTATTGTAATGCCGTAATAATGCACAAAAGTGCCAAAGCACACAAAAATGACTCAACATGAGGTCTCATCTAATTATGTGCCCACATGCTGCTGTGCATTAATGCTCATCTATGTTCCAGGTAGTCGCTAATTGTGTGGGTCTGTCATTTGGTGCTTAGTGTACAGTGGGTTTTAGAGCTTTTTTTATAGCAGAAAACAGCTTCCTGCTGCAGTCAAAATAGACGCAATGAGAGCCGTGAGAGCTAATTCACAGACCGGACAGTTAAACAGTAAGATGAAACTCGCTGTAAAGCTTTGTACATCTGAGTGGAGCTGCTAATATGGGTGATATGTCTCTGTAGGTTCATCACTACAAACAACACCTTTCATATTGTCTTCACATTGTTGATTTTATACAGTGTAATTGTAAAATATTGGTTATAGCCATTTTAAGAAGTGCACTATGTAGTTTTGGGAAATACATTTTAATCAGAAGAGAAAGATCTAAACAGATTAAATAAACATTAATTTTCATGACAAACAGACTGACCTTAAAGGACAACACAATTTCATACTGTTTTACCAACTGTTACTGTGTAGATTTGGCGGACCCTGCCACCGTTCTAGCTTCAAACAGTGTTCTGGGGACCTTATTTTCCTCTGAGATCAGCTTGTTTATTCACTTATGGAAAAGATAAATATTTCTGAATTATTGTATTATTACCTCATTAATATTGTAAATATTAAAATTCTGAGTTTTAATTTCTTTTCCAAATCTACACAGCGCCCCTTTAAAAGATGTAAAACTGACCAATTACATAAATGTCTTTTATGTGGTGTGGTGCATGTGTGAAAGTGGTGACAGATGCTGCATAAACACAGTGACCTACCTGGATGGCCAGATACATCATCCCTAAGTAGGCTGCGATGCAGACGGCCAGCAACAAGTCAAAAATAGCAGGCTTTACTCTGAGAGAAAGACACAGGAGAAAAGTTATTATTCAAAGAAAAACACAGTCAAAGCTATGCTTGATGAGTATGAACTGCTCTGAAGCATCTCAGAGGAGCTCATTAAACGCACCTGTAAGCATTCATAGTCTGCTTCAGCTGGTCGTAGAATACAAACTCTGGATCCCTGATGACAAGAGATATAAGAGTTTTTACCGTGACATCAAAAAAGTAGTAAGATGACTGTACAATAATATATATTAGATCTGTCGTTTCTGGAAATGTACTGTTCAGGAAATTGATGATGACAGACAGAAAACAGTTCACTCTCCTGCATGTCAATGAAACTATAAATAAAAGAACTATAGTTAAAATAATAAAAAACTGTGCGTGGATCTTCTTTTCTGTCCGTCTCCCATCTTTTCTTTACCTTTTGTCAGCTTTGACGTAGTGTCTCTTGACATCCTTGAGGTAGTGTCCGAGATGATACTCCAGAGTGGACACCACGCTGCTGTCTTTGTCCACCAGCTGAGCGGCTCGGGGCTGCGCTGTGAGCCAGTCCACCACTGCTGATAACTGGTCCTCCTGAACCTGCTGACGAGAAGAGAGAAAACTGTATCATGACAGAGGTGTGCAGTGCAGCAGGACTGACTTCATGGGCCAGAAAGCTACACACAAAATATAACCACCAGAGTCTGACAGGCTGGACAGGATTCAGTAAAACTGTGACATGTCTATGTGATTGTTTGATGGTATTGATTGTTTGTGATAAATTTGCTTATTCTAAAGAGTCCTTGTAAGAATTCACCTCATTAAGACACGGCAGCTGTAATAATTAGCTCTACTGACTGCCTGGCAGCTCACTCCAGCCTTCATACACTTATACATGAGCTGCTCCTTGGGTTTATATGTCCTAATGAAGACTGAGTTGAAACGCTAAGGCACAAAGCTTAGTTTCTTTAAGGCTTTTTATTTTTTGCCAAGCAGCGTCTTGGTGTTCTTTAATCATGATTTATTGATCACAAAGCAGAGCCGTCTGAGAGCCGCAGAAAAGTCTGACCTCTCTCTTCTTTGGTTTCATGATATCATGTCCTTGGATCCAAGGAGCACCTGGGTTTTGACACCTACATTCGTGAAAAGCACTCCTTAGACTATCTACCGGCGTTCTCCGCTTTTTCATAAGGCAAAAACTGTTTTGCAGAAGCTCTGAGAGGCAAGTGAGAAAAAGAAATTCAGGTGATCCATTTTTCTAAGTCTCATCTAAATTGTTTTTTCTTGGTTTATGACTCTAGAACAAAACATTTTTTCCAGGAAGGCAAAGTGCACTACTATCCACGTTCTGAAAATTCTCCATGAAAGTTCAATACATAACTTGCTAACATACAATGTATGAACCTTTTGTTTAGAGTTCATGGAGAAACTCACCAGGAAGAAAGCATGAATGCTTTTGGTCCTATTGTGAACACAGTGTAGTGGTGCACTACAACCTCTTCTGGCTGAAATTAGTATTGTAAAAAAAAAAAAAAAAAAAAAAGGAACTTAAGTGTTCTTAAGTCATAAACCCAGAAGGGAAAATCATTTTGAACTTAGATCAAAAGAAATTTCCTGACCTTCCTCTCAGGGGTTCTGTAGAACTTCATAAGTGTTGAAGACTTCAATTGTCATTCGTCATAAGTATTGTACCACATGAGTCAGTGTGTTTTTCAGCGATGCAAAATATAATTATTAATTTAACGGAGGCCAACCGTTTCAGAGTAATACTGAGCTCACTTTTTGATTTAGTAAAAGCTGATTGAAGACTGAGCATTAAAAACAGTATCTCCGCTATTAATCTTAATATTTCGGTGGTTCAGTGACGAGATTAGAATTGAACTGTTGGTAGTCACCTCTGTGGACGGATGAGTCAGTGGTATAATGTTATACTCCCCCTTTATTTTTTTTTTTTTCATACATTCATACATTTCATCTTTAACACAGGTCTACTGAATCTGCTTTCATGTCACGTGGGGATTCATCTGTGTGAATCAGCTGAGACAGGTGATCCGGTTGTTTTCTCCGTCACAGAGATTAATTTCTGCAACTGTGTGTTTAACCTGCATCACCGAGGAGGTTTTAAGGGGCCATCAGACTCAAGATTAAGAGCAGTTGACTTTAGTGACTCACCATTTGCTCAGTGAAGATCTGCAGGTCTCCAGGAGCACCCTGGGTAGAGCAGGAACAACAACAATGTCACATCACAGGCATAAAGCAGACATAGTGTCTACTGTCAATAAATTTTCTCCAACTGCGAGTTTACCTTTTCAGTGAGGTTGTAAATAACTCTGGCCAGAGCCTCTGCAACCACCTTGGTGTTCCTGCCGAGTTTCTTCACATCTACGTGAGGCCTGTAAGACATAAACACAAGCGTGCAGACAGTTAGAGACAAAAACTCCAAAAACATCAGGAGAGAAACCAGAAACCCTGAGCAACACGGGGTAGAGAGGAGAAACCACTAACACAGCCTCCACTTTCCACACAGGTGGGCTGAAATGCAGGAGAAAAGACTGTGCACATATCACATCAACTGACAGGTCAAGTGTGAAACTGTAACACAGAGGAGATAAATGGTTTACTAACAGACAGACAGTGAGAGGAGATGGATGGCTACAGGAGCAGCATGAGATCAAGAAGAGCGGAAAAGAGGGGAGAAGGTGTTACTGCCTCACTCACACTCAGAAGGCATCAAATCCGAGACCTCACAAGCTCGCTCCACATCCGACTAAGGGCATAAATACAGTCATGAATAATGTAAACTATGCTCCGATCAAGGTGTACCCAGGGATTTAACGTGATGTGACGGAGCAAAGTGGGTCAGAAAAGGAGAGGAAATGGGTCTATCAAAACACTGACGACATGAATGAAAATGACCGGCAGCTACAATGGAAACTCTTTTCTTTCGGTGATTCAGAGACTTGCAGTAATGAACCCACCCAGCAGGGGGCTCTCCCGCTCCGTGGCGAGAGGAGGGGGACACTGACCGCACGTCCATGATGCTGGAGCGCTGTGCCAGGCGGTGGGAGGGCAGGTGGGACAACGTGAAGGCTGGCAGCCGGCGGATCCCGAAGCGCTCGTGCTCCCAGGCCAGCATGTCATCCGCCAGGTTGATTTTCTTGTGGACCATCGAGAACTTGACCTCTGGGTACTGACTCGCAACCACCTGAGAGAAAATGACAGGGACAGGGACATATGATCTGGGTTTCAAACTGCTGATATCAGAAAAAGCTTGAAGAGAACTCCGAAAAGAAAAAGCTGAAGGCTCTAGGGCATCTGAAAAACCTGATTTGACACACACACATTTCTCAATAATAGATAACTGTGCACATCGTGCACTGTATTCATTAGCAAGAGTTAGAGCACACAAGTTAAAGTGTAACTCTCGCCAAAATGCAACCTAGGCTTTTTTTCTGAATGTACCCCAGTCAAACCTTCGTTTGACCGTATTTTAGTTTTTGGGTCAAAATCATTTTCAATTGAAAATGATTTTGACCCGAAAATGAAACTACGGTACATCTTAAAAGTGGCTTTTTTGTCGTAATTATGCTTTTACACGAAGGTTTGACTGGGGCACATTCAGAAAAAAAGCCTAGGTTGCATTTTGGCGAGAGTTACACTTTAAGCTCGCAATCACAACCCACATGATGTGACTTTCTGAAGAAAGAAAAATGCTATTTTCTTACAGGAATATCTGCAACATTAAAGGGAGAAGAGGCAGGTTTACACTGCCATTTACATTTCTATATAAATAATGAGATTATTAAAAGAACCCTATACATCTGCACACAAGAGTTTGTTTTGACATGGTTTGTAGTGAAAGATTCAGTAACTTCAGGGGTTCTTACCATCTCCAGCTCCTTGAGCAGAGAATACTGAGGAGATCCCTCTTTAGGAGGTTTGGACACATGGAGGTGCAGAGAGTCTCCGTTCCCCAGAGTGTCCAGACACAACACGAAGGCTACGTTGTCCTGCAGCAGACTGGAGTCTATTGAAAATGGAGGGAAAGGTGAGACGACAAGGAGAGGTTCATAATGAAATATTGAAAAAAAGGAGGTAAGAAAAAAGGACACATGGCAGGTTCAAACACACATCCAAACATCATATACAGATTAAATCTAGGACTGAAGCATACAGCATGCCATAACAGTCTGTAGTTGTTTTGTTTAGATCTGTATTTTAATATATCTATTTAATTATTTTTACTTTTAAAAGGGGCTCTGTGGAACTTCTGTGTTGTGCTTGAAGCAGGTCTTTAGTTTATGTTAGTGGCCTCCTTTTCTAAACTCACTTTAGTAACTGTCGCCTTCTGTTAGCGGAGCAGAGAGAGGCAATAAGACGAGGCACTCGAGAATGTGCATAGAGTCACATCCTTTGGACTATCATGGAAAATACTTTACAAAGAAATCCACAGTCCAGCAGCATTAAACAACTTAAACTAATCATCTACAGGCTTGTATAGGCAAATAAGAGAGACGGGGAAGGTCTAATTTTTCACATCACGTTTCAATCTGCTCACATATGGCAAATAATAAAGTGATTAATACATGTAAATTGCTACTACTTGTTACATAGAGCCCCTTTAAGGAAGGTTTAGAAATAAATTGGTCTCAACTTAAACAGAATTTTGCATTTAAAAGTTATCAAATGCAAATAAATGTCTTACTCAGATATTGTGTAACGAATCAAAATTAAATCATCGCTCAAACATTGTATGTAAAATTAAAGCCCAAAATCTACAAGGTTTGGAGACTTTATGAATTATTTTGATACCTTTAATGACCAATTTTCAGAAAAAAAGGGTTATACCTCTGAGTTGGTCTAGACTTCAGTCTGTAATAGGATCATTACCATAGGTGTAGCTCTCTTTGAACAAGGTGTACTGTATAATGTTCATCCATTTGGTAAACTGGCTTGATTTTGTTTTGTTTTTTTTGTCTGGAAGAGGGGGTTGTGGGTTGGGTGCGGATTTGTTTTGTTGTGTCCTTGTTATCTGTTAAATAGATTTAAGACCATATAGAGTCGTACCTGTATGGTCCAGATTGTCCTCCAGCCAACGTTTGGTGCCCTGGTAGTTAAACTTCCCCCCACCGGATACAAAGAACAGCAGGTTGTACCTGAAAACGCAACAACACTGAGTCAAACCTACGAGGGAGATCACCTGAGGGAACCTGATGAAGAAGGATATGTGATACTAAGATGCATAAAAAGACAAGTGTTGTAATTAATGGATGAATCAAATGAGAAGCGACTTTAAACCTGCACACATGACTTTGAGAATTTACAGTAAAGTCCATTACTCACTTACTTAAGAAGCAAGTCCTTCCACTCAGCTACTATCAAGTACATTTAGACATAAGAATGAGCCTGAACTATATTACTGAACGCTTTTAAGTGTTTAACACAGTCGGATGTGATTCTTCCTGCTAGCAGAGTGCACAGATAATGTTCAATATAGTTTCTCAGGAAGCATTTGGAGAATGACACTAACTATAATAAATGCGATAGACGTAAATAATACACTTTATCTTATGTTCAGACAAACCACTCAGGTCAGCAATCAATAGTTCTTCTAGATTTCATCACATATACAGCACAATGCATACAGCGAGTGTGCAGCACAGAGCTTCACTGAGGCGTCTCCATTGACGTCAATGTGCAAAATAATTGGAAATGGTGCTTTTCCTCTGATGCAGCTAAAAATGTACAAAACTGATCAGCAGCTATTTGAAGCTCATGAATGATCCAGTCTAAATGAGAGTGCTGGCATCATTACTCACCCAGCGTGTGTCCTCTTGTAGGTGTAAAGTTTCGAGAAGAGACGAGCCAGCTCTAGTAACATGGACACTCCACTACCGTTTGAGTCTGCGCCATACGACAGCCACTGCACACAACACACACACACACACACACACACACACACACACAGTCAGATTACTTTCCCTGCATGATCTTGTCTTATTGACAGTTGTGTTGCCCGTTTCTGTATAAAGTTTTTAGACTCAAACTAATCAACCTGGAGACTAAAATAAGGTGTCAAATCCTACAGATATTTGCAGAGAAAAAATTTCTTCAGCTGCTAAATTTCCTGCATGTTTTGAAAGAGTCTGGGTTTATTTGTAGAAAAGAAGCAGCAAACATACTGGAGCAACACCAAAGGAGTCGTAGTGAGCAACCACGACAATAGTAGGCAGATCCTCTCCTCCAACTCCAGCCAGACGGCCCTGGTGAAAAAAAAACAGAGCCGTTGGATAAATTAAATCAAACAGTGTATCTAAAGCATTAGATTCAGCTATTAAACTTGAGGCTGGCAGCTCGACAGTGCGGAGCCGCAGTGGGTTACAGTCACAGTCGACCTCCTGACCACAGATCGCTGAGAAAAACATCACTCCGTCTTCTAATCCCCTCTGCAGTGTGACTAAGCCACTTTTTCCTTTTGGTTTTAACACAAAGCTCAGATAAGAAAGTCCTGAACTAACTCCTCACGCCTGCTTTGTTTTGCATCCTTTCTGACTCAAAATGTTTGATCTAAAATTATCTTCAAACAACGATCAAAGCCGTCCAAATCCTTTCATGAACCCTCACAAAAAAACAAAGAACAGAACGACAGCATCAGGGATCATCCATTCCTGTCAAGACTAAATAAAACCGGTTGAAGAATGATCAACTGAGCATTAATAATCTCCTTGTTAAGGCTGGAAGACTCTCATGTTGCCATCATTTTAATTCAAATATGACCTTGAGAGCGTAGAAATAAAAAAGCTTAGCACTGAGCAATTTTAAGTCCCGTCAGGCCACCAGGCTTGATTGTGTGTGTAAATCCATCTAGATTTAAAAATTCTCAGCTTTCAGTCAGATTTTTGTTGTTGTTGCAGGATTTGTGGCCACCCACTCGCAGAGAACACACAACACTTCCCTCACTTTATAACACACAACACTTCCCTCACCTTATAACACAAGGCTGACGGTTATAGCTTCAGCTTCCGGAGGACTCTCTTCATCCACCAAACAAGTTGATGCTCGATAATTTGAAGACGGGGCTTGTTTGTGAAACCCTTTTTGTAAACAAAGCCTAACCAAAATGTTTATGGTAAATAATAGAAAGGTATATTACCTGGGCTAAAAGCCACAAATCAAGACTATGAGTCCCAGTTTACATTGCTTGCTTTGGCAAACAGGTAGAGACCAAGACCACATTTTTGCTTTGACACATTACCATTAACATTTCAGTCACAGAGGCTTTTCACCCTTTTCTTAAACCAAACTTGAGAAACAGGTTTAAACTCTTTATTGTGCAGCCATGGAGTCTTTATGGATTAAGGAAAAGCGATATACCTTCGGAACAGCAGTAAATTTGGTTAAACTGGGTTTTTCAAAGTTCTTTTCAAAAGTCCATACAGTTTAGGCTACAGACACAAATGAAAACCGGACCTTTATCAGTTTTTTATAGAGCAAACACCATCCATACAGAACATTAGTTGATATCACCTACTTAAAAGCTACTATTTATCTAATAAAATAAAGATAAAGAAACATAATTTAACACTGAAGCCTTCCCAAATTGAGAACAAAGAGTAAAAAAAAGAATATTATCATACATGGAACATTTTATCCTGTACACAGCGTGCAGACAGTGGGAGAAGCTGGATCTAGCACCCAGAGGAAAACTCCTCCAACCTAAGCTCATACAGAAAAGACTGAGACAGAGGTAAAACCAGGGCTTTCTCGCTGTTATTACACAGTCCTAACCATCAAGCCACTTTCCTTAGTCTCTCACCTCTAAACTGGTGATGGCCCAGTCACTGATGGCTTTACTCTGCGCTCCACTGGTGACCATCTGGAAGCCGTTGGCTGTGGCCGTATGCAGCAGCACTACAGAAAAAACAAACAAACAGAAAACATGTAAGAAGAATTTTTATATTTTCATTCCCACCACACATGTGCTTTCTTTCCTATATGTCCAGTGCAGAGGGGATAACTCTTTACCTTCAGCTGCTGATAAGGAGCCCTGTGAGGACGAGGAAGTCAGGGTTTGGGTATAGATGGAGAGCAGCTCATCGTCCTCCATGGCAAAGTAGACGGGGACAATGGTCTCAGTAGCCAGCATCTCCGGCTCCAGCTCCATGAACTGCTGCACAGGATGAAAAGAGGGAAACAGTGTGTTCAGCAAGCCATTTCACACATCGTGGGAAGTCTGATTTGATTCCTTCAACCCTGCAAGTTCAGGATTGCTCATGTTTTGAGAGGAATGTAGGTGATAGGAGATTGCTACAGTGGCGAATGGAAGATAAACTGCGATATTAATGAACAGAGGTTCTCTGGAATCCTGACAAAAAAATCTGTCTCTACAATTATTCACCATAATGGGAAATTAGTTATGTAACTAAATGAGTAACTCATCAAGTGCCCAGTACTTCTGCTTTCCAGAAAGACAAATGATCCCACTCATAAAGCTGGAAGACTAAGTAGTCATAACCTGTTCAGTGTGCTTTAATGTGATAATATCCAATCTCTGTAAAAGGGTTAGGAGGACATTGTTCACTGCAAATTTTAGAAAATCACTTCATTTGTAACTCAAACACAGAATTACTCGCTGAATATGTCTTCTGACTGTCACAGTTCTCCCTCTAAACCGGTGTTTTTATTTTTAAGTCACACCAAGCTTAAAAAAATACAGATCAGAGAGATAAACTATCACTTCTTACCACTGTTGAGGTACCTTTGAGCAAGACACCTAACACAAACATATTCAACCCCAAACAGTTGAGCTTGTGGCTGAATATGGTGAAGTGCACAGCTTTGTGATGCTACTCCTGACTCATACCATGCATAAAAGCTGTGTAGGCTTTTTCTTCTTCCTGTGCTGTATATCTGTAGATCACATCTACAGATAAATGTTGCGTCACCAGCACAAGACAATGATCTGCAGCATTGTGTTATTATTACCTGCACTATGTCCTGAGGCACAGTAGACATGTTCTTGGGCAGGATGATGACCACAGCCCCGGCCGACTGGCGCAGGGCTTTCTGATACTCTTCGTAGGAGAAGTCTGCCAGCCGCATGATAACACAGCGACGACTTAGTACCTCTGCCTCCACAGTACGAGCCTCTGTGTTCAGGATGGCATTCCTGGTACCTGAGGGTACAAAGACGCTTTCATCAATAATCATGATACAATAACTTCTGTCTTTGTGTCAACAGGAAAGGGCAAGGATAATCCAGCTATTAAAGCACAGATGAATCAATTGCTACTATAGTGACAAACTGACGCTGAGATAAAAAAAAAAAAAAAATGGGCTGGTTCGGTTAATCTCTTTATCAAGTCTGGTATCTTTTACTAATTTACATCAAACTTGACACGATTATAGCCATAATCTTGCTCACTTACTGTAGAGAGAGGAAGCTTTTACTAGCATCCTTCTTTGTTTTCCTCAGCAAAACATTGCTTCACTGTCCCTAGAGCTAGAGAGTTCAATCCTCACTTACTCACAGTGACAAGCCAATTAAAAAGCCCTCATATCAATCCGTCCATTCATCATTTTATCATTGCAAAAACTGTTATGAGGAGGGATGAACAAATTCTGACAACCTGCGTTTTCTGTATGTCCTGTTTAATATCTTTTAGCAATGCTGCTAATATAATGATGGATTAGTATAGGTAAACATCGCATGTGTACGGTTAATAAATTGATATACACTTAAGAATGACGCTCAGGTTTAATTTTAAGGGGTACTAATCTTGATTTGCTTCTAGGAAGTGAGCTAGCTTGATGCTGCCTCCTAGCAAAAGCTAAGCTACATTAGCAGCTAGCTAGCAAGCTAGTGCTACCCTGCATGCTGTCATTGAAATGTTACTTCGGGTAAGTTACCGTTAGCCGGGGACGACAACACTGCTAACCAGCTTTAGCTGTAGGAGACCGGTCTAATTTCTGCTGATGTGGTGATGCTTGCATTTATTCCGTTGCGATACAAGAGATAAACAGCTAACTTACCGTACGGCTGTCCCTGCAGGTCGTACTGCTGCATGCGGTACACCGTGAACTCATGTGCCGCCTCGGCCGGGAGCGGTGACACCAGGATCAGCACCGCGGGGATAAACACAATGAAGGTGAGGGGAAACGATGATTTAAACATGTTATCAAACACTTCACTTGCCTCCTCAAACATCGTGGCGATTGTATTCAGCACACAGCTACGGATAAAAGAGTATTTTCAGCTGTCACCGCTCTCAGCAACTGACAGCCAGGGACCCAGTTTAGCTAGCCAGCTAACCGCAAACCACAACCAGCAACTGACAAATGATTTTGATCAGGCAAGTAGCTGGACGACCAGTAACTCTGGACTGGGATTGCGACAAATACAACAATATGGCCAGTTTACTAAAATATAGCAATGCGGTGTATTGCTAATCGAAAGTTAAGTGTTTATTCAAAATATTAATCTGATAAATACATATTTAAAACCGAGTTGATTCACCGGTCCTTCAGGAATCTTCGAGGACAGCTATAATTGAAAAGCCATTCACTGTTACTACACGAGGTGGCGCTGCACACCACAGAAATGAACCTTGATAGCAGCCCAGCCAAAACATTGGCTTGATTATAAGTATATATATATATTTATATAATTTATAATTAATAAATATCAGATAAAAAAAATAAAAAGATGTATTTTTATTTTATGGATGCATAATTGCGTCAGAGGGGCACCACTCAAATAAGCCCAGTATTCTTATCACACAATAAATCACTTCTTGAGGTCTGTAACTAAGTTTACTGTGGTCATGGGTCTTGCATGCAGCTTTTTGTCTGTTTGGGAGACAAATGACTGTAGGCTTGCACTTAGCTGTTTTCATTTCAAGACATTTTTTAAAAAAAAAAAGAAGATCTTTTTCTGATGCAATCTTAATGTTGCAAAACGTGCAGTGAAGAGAAAAGCCCCTTGAAACAACACTAATGGTAGAGTCTATAATTCAGTGTTATTTTTATGTAATTAACGAATCATTGTTTTGCATTTGTGACCAATTTAACTAAGCTACACTAAAGAAATGACATGTTGTCCCCCACCACAGGGTCTTACACCAGAGCAAAAGCATCCATTTTAAAATGTAAGTTGATGACGACCCTGGAGACTATTCCCACACCTGATTTCCTTCAAAACTGTAAGTTACACATAATGTCACATAACAGGTTGTCAAAACCCTCACATTCCACCCACTGTGCCCAAAGGTAGTTACAGCCGCCATTTTCCATAAGACACAGAGGAATACAAAATAATTATGCAGAATCTCTTTTTGTTTTGCAGCAACCATGTACAAAGTCATTCATCCCCAACAAGAGAAAATCTGTTTTTTTTAACCAAATTAGGTCAATTAAATTGCTTTCCATCTCAGTCTCTGTGATGTTTTGCAATCTCTTGGCATGTGTCAAGTATTTCTATTTTTAAAAAAAAACTTTTTTTCTCTTGCTGTAGAAGTCAAATATTTTTGATGACTCATCTATCACTCAGGAGCATAAAGATAAACCCATCCCATGAAATTAAATAGTCACAGACTTTGTCTTTAACATCTACGGCAAATAATTCTGTGTTGATGAAGTAAAAAGATTTTAAAAATGGAAAATTAGTCCTGATTTGTCCTCGAGAAATTGATGGGCAGAGCTGAAAATCATATTCTCTGTCTTTCTCCTTCTCTCTCTCTTTTCCCCTCCCCTCCCTCCCTCCCTCCCTCCCTGTCTCTCTCTCCCAGGGCTGCTCTGCTAAGTGGCAGATTAATGCTGATATGATGTCCTGCCATCCCACTTAATGGACCTTGGCGTCATTATTTCCTGTTGTATGAGTAATCCATGCCCAGGCTGGTGAGAGGGCAGGCAGAAAACAAACCACAAAACCAATATGGACATTGAAACTCAGTGTAATGATTTCACATTATTGAGAAACGATCATTTGGTAGTCTGCTGACAACGAAAACACACTGCTCCACATAGAGACGAGCGTAGACAAGAACAATTGTCTCAAGAGGAAAATAATGTTCTTGTATGGACGTCGCCTGAGAGGGTCAGGAACACTCGTGTCACATGAATCTGATTCCTCCAAATTCATAACATCCTGTTATCACAAGATCATCCGACACAAAAATTTACAAGGTCACATTTTTACTTGATGTTGCCTAAAACAAACTTTTTTACAAGCATGACTGTGTGCACACTACAGTGAAGACTCACACAGACACACACACACACACACACAATGCATGAGCTGTTCAGTGTCCTCATTTCTTTCCAGCGCTCCTGGGAATGTCCTGAATCAGACCAGCCTTTGCTCCCGACCCCCGGCCACAGAAAAACACTTTCTCTGTCCGACCACACAAAAGGTGCAGTCAGTGTGTGAGTGGGTAAGTACCACGGATTAACGAGAGATTAGCTACCTAGCAGTAAGTAAGCAATTTCTGTGTAGCATGCCTATGTAAGTAGCCTCCCCCTGCAGTTTGTTGCCCCTTCCCATTCTCAGAGGATGCTGTCATTTTCTCACCACACTGGCAGGTTGCTCAAACACTTGCCACACTCAAGTGTTTAAACCGCTCAACGACAAGGTCACAATCACAAAATACCAGAGATATACTGTAAGAGGGAGTGCCTTCTGTAATGGGAACTTTGCTCAAGTCTCCACACAGACACCACCATCAACACACAATGGTGGTCTTTTTAACCAAGACCTATGGAGCAAGTCTTCTGAGTCATTCACTCCTTAAAACACCACCCCCAATAATCCCTTTGTTAATGAGCAGAAGCGTGGAAAACTACAAGGTCCTGCTTGATGGAGAGACAAAATCTACTTTTTTGAGCTTGAAAGTTACATTTACAGTCACTTGATTTATAGTGTGCATCGCTACTTCAGAAGAATATCAAATAATGTTGTTGTACAGACCCCCTCAGATAACTGTGGAAAATCTATGACAAAGTATTCAGAGTCTTTACTGAAGTAAAAGTCCTCCAAAACGCAATATGCATCCATTATAAGTAAAACTAACAAGCATATTATGTAACATTTCTGCATTAAAATGTCTAAAAACGACCAGACCGTTGTTAAATATTTTGTTGAGTTGTGTACACACATCATTCAAATGCTTCAAACCCTGAAAAACTGTGATTTACTCAAGGTAATGGTGCGTTTCATGTGGTCGCCTTCGTTACAGCTTTCGGGGAAAACATCAGATGAAACGTTAGCGAGTGAGGAAGGATGTTGGTGAACGTGAGTGAACATAATGTGGATCAAACTTTGAAACATTACCTTGTCTGTGAACAGGTCTGCCTGAGTCACGTCAGTTAGATTTTCATCATCAGTAGTGGTGGTTTAACAAAGAAGACTCCCATGATCACACGCTACTTTACTACATCACAAAACTACACAATTATTTTACTATTACTCACGTATTCATGTATAAGCAGTATTTTATTTTGTAGCTGGCTAAAGTGGAGCAAATTTGAACTACTGTATTCATATGTAAAGAAATGTATTATGTTTATAAGCCTGGGAGCAATAATTACAATATCTACCTCTGAAATGTAGTAAAGTCAAAGTTAAAGTTATGAAGTAACATAAAATGGATACACTCAAGTTAAGTACCTAAAAAAAACTGAACTTTGGTAAAGTGTTACCACCATTTGAGTCAATATGATGATTAATATTTGACACAAAAGGAACCTTAAACATCTTGTTTTCGTGGATGGTTGCCATTAATTCAATAAAAGAAAATAGAAAGATATAAGATAGTTATTTATGACTGAAACTTGTATATTCAGTCTGCTGGTTTGGACTGGTTGTTGTCTCATCTTGACCTGGCACTGATGGATATGGTGTATGTTTTGAGATGATGGCTGCCTCTCAATATTATATATGACCATCCTTCCCCTCTCCTCTCCTGCTGATTTACAGTGATTTGTGGCCATAGGTCTGGTGGAGGCAATATCTCCCCGGCTTCTTTACGTATCGGCAATTGATTTACCAATCATTTTCATTAAGGCCGGTGGAAATAAGACAAAGGCAAAGGGAGATCATAGTGTATGACAGCTGAGCTGCAGCCACTGAGACCGTGAGCCTATTTGGTTGCGCGGGGCAACAGTCAGATAATGGATGACGAGGCCTCTTGGAGCCAGCCGTTCCATTAGGTTTTGTTAATGCGGTCAGAGGAGGTTGGCGTGGCTCATCCGCCTTCATATCCACTTTCAGAGACGCTCACTCATGCTCGCCAGTGGATTCGGCCTATCTCTCTCTCTCTCATTTGCTCGCTCCATTGTCTTGCTTTCTACTCTGAACTTCCTCTTACAGTACATCCTTGTGTTTTGTATTCTGCTTTCTTGCTCTATCCGTCTGTATTTCTCCCCCTTTTTTGAGAGCGCTTGAGTGGATCCATTTTGTGCTGCTGCTTTAGATTAGCTGGTGGTATTCTTACAGTATCATCCAGCCGTTGCACAAGAGTAAAAGGTACATTTTGTCTCTGAATTACCACGCTGAGGGATTTGCGGTTGATTCTCACTTTTGCAACTCAGAATTCTTCGAAGCTTATTTTCAAATCTGTGTGCCTCTCTAGTGCTTTACAAGCACATCCGTGCAGCATGTGTGGCAAAGTGGGAAGTCCAGGCTTGTGAAAGACGTACTAGTGTCATGACCGACTGTCAGGACAGTGTGTGTACATTTAGAGGGAGGGACAGAGGAGAAATTCATGAATGGAGACGTGTGTGTCTGTGTGTGTGCTTGTGTGTGGCAATCACTTTCTAATGCTGGGAATGTAAGCATCATGCTGGGAGACGATCTTATTTAATGCTTTCCTGTCTCTCTCTCTCTCTCTCTCTCTCTGTGTCTGCCCATTAGGGCTGGATTACCAGCCTTGCAAAGTGGCCCCATACTTCCAGAGGACTTAAAGTCTCAGGTTCACTGCATGTCAATTGGTCTTTGGTAATTTGATTAAATGCTATTTTGTTTGCACCACTAAACTATAATATGAATTAAGTCCTGCAACATCCTGACAACCTGCAGTGTCAGCTAATTGTGTGGCCCTGTGTTGTAGAGAGAACCTGGGTCAGAATATAGTTTTAAGACATTATGTTTAGGTAGCATATAATTATAATTTTTTGGTTGGTTGATTCAACAAAAATATTCAACGGATTTCCACAAAACTTGGATAAAGGATGAATCTCGGCCCAGAATAGACCCCGTTGACTCTTTGGTGCAGATCCGATTAAAGGGTCAAATCTAGGAATGTTTTCTCACTTTCTTTAACTTTGCGAGATAGGGTGTTTATGTGTTAGATGGCTGGTATCTATTATTTTAAAGGATTTAGTGGCATTCAGTGATTAGGTTGCAGATTGCAACCAAATGAACACCCTTCGTCTCACCCTCCCCTATGGCGGGTTGCTACAAATGCAAAAAAACGCAAAAGGCTCTCTCAAGAGCCATTGTTTAAGTCTGTCCTTTCTGGGCTACTGTAGAAACATGCTGGTGCAACCAAGCCCTCAGGCAGGGCACCAGAATTGTGTAGTGTCCGAACCATGTAATTACAACGTCACGTGATGCACTGGGGCCCTTGTTTCACTGTCATAATTTGAGCCATTCAGTCAATAGAATTAGGAAAGCCTCGAAGAGCCACACAATGAAATCATTTCATTTCTATTCAAGTTAGCCGGGTGCTAAGTCTTTTTTTCAAGCTTTTTTGGCTTCATAGAAATTAACGGGGCTCCGCCTCCAAAGCTGTATCCAGGTTTTAATGTGATGTCCTCAGGTGCAACATGTCTGACTCCGTGGAAGAGGACCCGCTCCCTCTGTAGATGTAAAAAGCTCATTTTGAGGTAACAAAAACACAATGATTCGCTGTTTCAGGTGATTATACACTCATGAAAAAATGTGAAAATTATATTCTATTTATTCCAATAGAGCTTTCTAAATCCTACACACTGGACTGTTAAGGACAGTGTGCTGTCTTCTGTTGTTGGTTATACAAGGTAGACAAAATAAACCTTGCTGAGGAGGCACAACATATGTTCCTCAATATTTTTATATCCAGTAAATTAAAGCAGCATTATTGTCTGTTGGCCATTCGGGGGCAGCAGAATGAGCTGTAAACACAACACTGACATATCAGGAACATATAAAGCAAACATCTGCATACTGACACATCCAGCAGACACAGAGCAACATCAGCGTTCATTTGGAGTGGTGTCCAATTTTGCTCTCTTTTAGCTCTGCCTTTGGTCTCTACCAACTCCTAAGGAAAATATTTGGCTGTTTAGCCTCTAAATGCTCCACTATGTTCATCGGCTAGCTGCTAACTTTGTTGTCTGGTGTCTGCTGCTGGACAGATGGCATACAGGGCTTTTAGAGCTTATTTGAGCTCTTAGATCTGCCTGATGCTGCTGTGAACAATGTTGATGAGAGCAGCGAGAGTGAAACCAAAACAATCTGCTGAAAGATGCTAAAATGCTCAGTGGAGCTGTGGGGAACTGCAGAGTAAGGGGATAACTTTCTGTGGGGTTTGTCACGGCAAGCAACTCCATTAACATTACATGTAGAAATTGGATTAAAGGATAGTACAAAAGCATTGACTGGTGCAGCCTTTAAATCTATATCAGCCAGTAATTACATGAAACATGCAAAGGCAACAAATAATTAAGCTTATTTGTGACTGACTGTGTTTACCTGTTTATATTAGTGACAATTTATTCTAAAAGTTTCCTCCATCCCTCTGAAAGTGATATTTACACTTTGAGTCAACACTGCCTCTGACCTTCCCCTCATCGTCTTTGCATCCCCACCAGAGCGACCCTGATTTCTCCTCGACCGAGTAGGCCTTGCGTTCCTCGCCTGTGCCTCCCTGTCATGTTTTCATCCGCCCGGCTGGTGCATCACAATGGACGCCTGTGCCTGCCGAGCTCCCTCTGACCTTCTCCCTCACCCAGCTTCTCTCTCTCTCTCCCCCAGCTGAGCGGGAAGCTGCCTCTCTGGCAGCCTAATAAATACAAAAACAAATTGCGGCAGGTTAGAAGTATGCAGCGTGGGCCGGAGCTGTTAATGTAATGAACTTGGCTTCATGGAAATACGAGGCAATTAAACTCCCACGGTGCCTCCCTCTGGCCCAGACAGACAGGCTGGGGGGGGGGTTGTTGGAGACCCTGAGTGAGAGAGAGAGAGAGAGAGGTTGGAGTGAAGAGAGAGGGAGAGAGAGAGAGAGAGAGAAATGTGAGTTTGACAGAGAGAATAGAGCCATTTAGCCGGCCCACAGGAGTAGGAAGTGTGCTGACTGTGATTGAGCCTAAACACCAATTAGTTATGAGGCCGCCTCGTCCAGGGGTCAGGTCCGGCCCACAGGAGCACTGTCCGACC
Source organism: Pagrus major (assembly GCF_040436345.1). Taxonomy (NCBI): domain Eukaryota; kingdom Metazoa; phylum Chordata; class Actinopteri; order Spariformes; family Sparidae; genus Pagrus; species Pagrus major. The sequence continues at coordinate 16,512,836 of NC_133225.1, forward strand.
ATCGCTCACCCTCCTGCTGTTTGTTTTGGTTGTTTGCCGGCCTGATTGGCCTGATTGCTGACTGATTGCCAGCCAGGCTCAAAGTTGTTCAGCTGCTGAGAGAGAAACAAGAATCAAGTGTCGTGTGTGTTCACATACTTAGAGCTCAATGTCTCATCAAATGTTATCGCTACAGTGGGCTGTTGCTTGTCTGACCATGCGTTGAAAGAAAAATACTTTATGACGCTACTTCTGTTATTATCCTGTTCTCACAACCTGATTATAAAACCCACGGCAGGATGTATCCAAACCATGTAGGAGAAGAGCGTTTTATGCTGCAAACCAGTGACATCTGCACGGTAATTTTCATCCTAATGTTACCACTTAAAGGAATAGTATGAGGCTCATTTGCTTTCTTGCTTCATATTGATCAATTGTGTTCAATATGAAGATGGTGCCAGCAGCTAGTTAGCCTTGCACAGCATAAAGCCTGAAAACTAGGGGAAACCTTGCCTGGCTCTGTCCAAAGGAAACAAAATCTTCCCATCAGCACCATTTTATGGAGAGTTATGTGAACTTTTTCTTGGCTGGGTGCAGTGACTTCCTGGAGTCACTGTGGGTGAGCCAAACATCCATTGGGAACCCCAAGAAGTCACTGAACAAGACCAAAGCTGGCACATTACACCCCACAAAGCCACCAGTGGTTGTTTTTACACTCCAGTTTTTGTATGGATTAACCAAATGAGATATAACGTGCTAGTTAGCAGTGTTGTAGACAAGACCAGCTAAACCGAGACAAAGTTGTGACAAAGACCAGCGTGTATTGAGACTGAGACAAGCGCAAGACCACTGCAATTCCCAGTTCTCTAATACACATTAAAATGTGGAACATGCAAACCTTAGTCAGTCCCGAAACTAATCTGAAAAATCCACATTCGCATGTAAAACACCCAAATGACAGTTCCTCTTCATTCACCTTCTTGATTCATCTTTGATGTAGACATCTTCATAGCCAAACAACTATAGGTCGATTGCCTGTGACTCCCAAGAACACATATATCACCGTTCCCAAAACAACAAGACTGTTATATACCTGTTATTGACTTTAAGTCAAAGACGTCTATGTTGCAGAGACATCTACAGAAGTTAGCATACTAACCAGCTGGCCTCAACAGTCCAAGGCCTCTGTGCTAGCAGTGTAAACACCAACACCAAGTGTGGTTTCAAACTGGACATAAAGTCCTGGATTAAAGTGCTGTGCTTGTCTGTTCCGACCGTCCGCCCCAGCCTCCTCCCTATGCTGACTTTGTTGCTATTTATTCTCATTCACGTGACTTCCTCCTTTGCTGCCATAATAATTACTATGGCCGCCAGAAGTCACCGCCTAACAACATCCATCAATATTGGTCATAATAGGCTTTCACAGTCGACCTATATAGTTGTTTTCCTAATGACTCACTTATCAGCCACTTTCCAATCTTTGTGCTACCCAGTTGCTATCTCCAGCCTTGGAGAATATGTATTGGTGTGAATTACCCCTCTTCCACAGGCCTCAGATCAACTAAGCAGATCTGAAATCAGGATCCAGAATGAGATGTGGATCAGCCCTGTCAGGGAGGCCTGATCCTTGGGCTTTTGCCACATCTGGTTTGTAATTAGCTGTGCTGCTGCGAGGATGATGCAGAGGCTTGAGCAGACTGTTGGAAGCTTTATATTTATGAGGGAGGTCCAATATCTGCCAGCAGCCCATCACAGTCTGGTTGTTCCAGTGTGGTTTTCTGCCTCCTGAGCCACACTGCCTGAGCTATTCTATATCATTCTCTCGTGGATGCATTGTTTGTTATGAATATAAATATTGGCCTGCGTTTGCCAGATGCACGAGAGTGTGGGAGGAAGAAGGGGGGGGGGACATGATTGAAATTCTAGCAAACCTTCAGGAAGTAATCTGGACCGGGGCACGCAGGAGAGAGGGAATGGTTTCCGTCTGCTTCTGTTTGCTCTCGCGCTGAGATTTGTGTGAAATGAGACTTTCTTGCCACATGGCTCTCTCTCTCTCTGAATATCTCAGCACTGACCCACAGTTTATCGATCTAGCTGCACACATGATATCAGCATGGGGCGTTAACCTGATCTCACCACACAAACACAAAACATCTGTGCTGCTGACTCTCATAAAGCCAACTGACCACCTCAGTGAGACATTGTATTCACCAGCAGCATAAAGGCTATTTGGTCTGAAGGAGCTCAAAAGCTGCTGGCTTTGAAGCAACCAGGAAGCCTTTCTCTCACTCAGCACAGATAACACTCGGGCCTTAACCCAAACTCAGATCCATCTGCTTGCTGCACACAGGAAATGAAGAAAACGTGAGGAAATGAGTCAGGAGAGCACAGAGTGTGAAGTTCAAACAGTAAAACCAGAGCTGATGTGGTGTTTGAGTGAATCATGTCTTATTTTGTATATAATAACCACAATATACCTGCGTTTTATGTTTTCTGAAATGTTGACAGAACTGAAAACATTGTTTTCATTTAGGGATACACCAACATTAACCACAGAGTTGGGTGAAATCAATCTTTCAGGTTAATTTCCTTCTATATTTGAAAACATCACCACATTCACAACACACTGAGAAGTTGTAAGAAAGCCAAAAACATTAAATATGAAGGAAAGAACGCTCTGTACACTTTTAGCTTCCGGCTAGTCATCAAGTGTTCCTCCACATTTCTATCTGAAAACTTAATGACACCAAAAAGACCATAGCTGTGCTTAATCCTGTACATATGCCTGTAGGTACAATAGCTCCCAGGGTCCAAATACATAGGAAACTCCACAGAACAACACATTTGCTGTACGATCCATTATGAGTATTTATTCTTTATTTCTTTGCACTACCTCTGTCGCCTCATTGCACAAATTATACTGTTTACAACATAAGCAGACCTTTACACAGACTTATGGTGTGTACTGTAACGGTCTTGGTCAATGTTGGTTTTTAATAAACTGTACACACAACTACTTTCATTACAAACGCTACTGTACAGATTGTCCGTGTTTCTCGCTGTATGTGCGCTTCTGTGTTGCGTAAGAGCAACTAAAACTGGAGTCAAATTTAGCGTATGTGTACAAATACTGGGCCAATAAAGACGATTCTGATACTGATCTGAAAAGTTAAGAATAAATATAAACAAAAAGCAATGACGATAGTATAATATATATAATAGACAGTATAATATATATAATATATAATGTGCAAACTACAAGCTGAACTAAAAGTCAACCTTCAAACACATTACACAGTAAACTCCATCTATAGTATGACACTCATATCAAAATCCCCATGTAACCACAGAGGGTGTAGAGCATTTACTAAGTGTATCCAGTAAAGTTTTCTTTGTTTTTCTATTTGAAGTGTGTTGTTTTACATATAAGATATGACATTCAAATGTCTAAAAACAACTAGACCTTTGTTTTATATTCTGTTGAGTTGTGTACCTACACAATCCAAAATGCCTCCAACAATGTACAAACAGAGAAATCCTCAAGGTAACAGCGTGTTTAGAGATTGAGGAAGGAAGTCTTAAAACGTGACCTTACATAGATAAAATTACAGCACCTTGTCCATGAACAATATTGAAGTGAAGTGAGTTTGACATGGACTTATTTGTGTTTATTCACCCCAAACAGCCTGATTGCTTTACTGTACATTATCCATAAGCTAGCAAGCAAGGACACACAGAGGGATGTGTACCTGTGTGTTTACATACAGGTTACTCAGACTCAGATGTGACTGTGGGTGTTCGTTCCTCCAGAAGGTCTGGCTCTGCAAATTACAGAACTTTCCCCCAGTGAGGCCAAAACCTGTACTGTGAGCTCTTTGTTTTGAATTCACTCCTTACTTCAAAAACATACTGATGTCATTGTGTTAGAGAAGTAACCTGGCACACCTACTGTACAAGCCCGCTTCAAATAATGAGTTCCTGTCCGGACCAGTCGGAGCAGTGAGGAAGTGATTGGACAGGGTCTCCTATTTCCCATAGACATTTTATGGATGATTTTGATTTTGATGTTGTATTTTCCACAGTTCAGTCGGACAATGCATTGCTGAAATGTTTATCTAGCTTTCAAAATAGATAAAATGTACTTTTAGCTTAAGTGTGTCTGTCTTTTCTGTGGCCTTGAAACGGTCTCAAAAGCTTGCATTTTTTTCCTGTTCCTTATAAAGTGGGTCGTGCAATACTTCACTTTCAATTCAAACACATAAAATCCATCAACATCACGATAACAATAATCCCACGTTAACATTCTTACTCTACTACATTACGATTATTAAATAAAATGATAGGAGCCACTCTGTAATCATTCAAATCACAGTGTGTGTTAATAATCATCTCGCCTCAGAGGATATGAGCTGTATTTTAAAGTATGCAGGGCGACGGTGATGCTCCTCTCTCCTTATGGCTGAATCCCAGATGAGGATGTGTTGAGGGCCTGACAGCAGCCGATTCATCATCGCTCACAGATCATCCATCACCAGCGGCAGGCAGAGGAGCAGCGCTGGGCTGGGTGACAGCGCAGGAGCGTATGGGGAGCACTCTGCTCCAACTGCCCCACTGGGTGCTCAGCCCAACATGTCTTCCAGGGAGCTTCCTGAAGTGCAGTGCAGTAATAAGTTCAGCCTGTGCAATGCCCAAGTGTTGAAGTGATAGATTAAGGAAAACAGAAAATAGGCAGAGGTTAGAGGAGAGCTATTAATGTCATCACACCAACAGAAAGTTCAAGTGCAATCTAAATCCAGGGTGTGAGAAATGAATCATAAAGTCACAATTTATAGAACTAAGATTTCTGGAATAAGGTTCAGTTTCTGTCTGAGTTTTGATTGTCTAACTTTACTAACTTTGGATCTAACGAGATAAGAAGAAAAGATTTTTGAAGAGGAATTTTATTTATTGGTGCTTGATCATGTAGTCCTCCGTTCTTTGGATGTTATTCATCATTATATATTTTTTGGTTTTTGTACTTAATTATTTCATAATATTATAGTAAACGTTCAGTAAAGTTATCTTGTCCTGGACTTTTTTTGTTGGAGGCTACGCTCTGCATGATTACTCTAAATGGGTGGCTGACTCATTTAGTTGGTTACACCCTCAGAAAACCTCTGGTCCAGAAACATTACATTGTAATAAATTACATATTTTTGATTACCTGTGGTGCTATTCATCCATCTAACAATCACGTTTTGGAGATATCGTCTATCATAGAGATGTCTGCCTTCTCTTGGATATAATGGATCTAGATGGTACTTGGCCTTTAGTGCTGAAAGAAAAATACGTTTACAAAGCTCAAGCAATGTCTTTCTAGAAATCACGATCTGATCACTCCAGATAATCCACAGACCTTGTTCTGAGCAGTTTTATGTAGGAACTATTTTCTTTTTGTATCACCGCGCGGAAGAAAGTGTACATCTGCTCATGAACACCAGGCTAACTAACTATGCTAACTAAGATAGCTAATGTTGCAGCTCAGATAAGGAGGACGTCATTAGCAGGTGTAGTTGAGTATAAAACTAAATACTGTAGTTTCTTCATGAAACTGCTCACATGAAAGATGGAAAGAGACGCTGCTATTGTTTTTTTTCAAACATACTTTTTGGTACTTATATCAAAGTCCTTTTAGGCAAGTCGCGCCACATGGCAGCCATCTTGGCAATAAAGTATATTAAGTATTAAGTACATTTGCTTTTGGGGGGAAGGAGCGGCATATGTGTTATAAAACAGACTTTTCTCTTCAAAAAGCTTTAAGTGGTTTGCCTCCTCTCTTATAACGTCTCTGATTACATTTGGAGAGAAGGCAGACATAGTAGTAGTAATATTTCGCATATAAATAGAAACAAGACAGCTCATGCTAGCAGCTCTGTGAGACTGTGCTTAGTCACAGCAGTGCTTTGAGCTAAAATGTGAATGCCAGCGTGCTAACATGCTCACAATGATAATAATAACATGCTGATGTTGAACCAGGTTTAATGTAGTTTGGTGTGTCAGCATGCCAGCGTTTGCTAATTAACAACGTACAGCTGAGGCTGATGCGAATACCTCTAGTTTTGCAGGTATTTGAACAAATAATTGGAAAAACGTATATATTGAGCTGATGAAGACACTATATGAAAAATAAAGGGATCACCAGTTTATTCCAAATCAAACCGAGGAGAACACGAATGTCCGTAGGTTATTAGACTTTATGGCGAGCCGTCCAACGGTCCAACTTTTCACTCAAATACACAAATGTTAGCTTCTAAACGGTGATCATTAACGTCACAGAGCTCCATACATGTCTTTACAAAATTTTATGGCAATCCATCAAATAGCTGTTGAGCTATTTTAGTTTGGACCAAAGTGGTAGACAGAGCATCACTGCCACCCCAAGAGCTGTGCCTCTAAAAGAGTCTGGTAATGTCTGTATTCCTGCGTGCATGTGTTTTACATCTTGTTTGTGTAGGTATATATATAAATATATATAAACTGCATGTGTGTGTCCCGGGCGTACTTCCCTGCCACCTGTCTGGCCGTCCACTGTCTCCCCTCCTTTGATGCTGGGCGGTGGTGTGTCATCCAGATGTGGCAGCAGAGGAGCGAAGAGTTCAGTTAGTCCCTGGAGATTTTCCCCCCTGAGCCCCTCGCACAAGCAGGGCTGCTGGGAATAACCATACAGCCGACATATGTGTGTGTCTTCTCTTGACTTGGTAGTGGTAGTGAAACCTTTGGGATTCTCTCCTGTGGTTAATTATCTTTTCTTTCACTGTCTCTCTGTGCCTGTTTCTATCTTTGTGTCCTGGTTTAGAGTTGAATTTTAAATCTCTATTTCTTCATGCTGCCCGGTATCAACACCTCTTTTTCATTTAGTTGTCATTAGTAACATTCATATTGCCCCGAGCCATGTTATTGTGCATGCCGCCTCACTTTCCGTCCCGAAAATGAAACACTAAAATGTAACTGAACCGTGTTATTGTTATTAGTTTCACCTGTGCTTCTCGTGCTAGGACAAATCAAAACTGAACGATCGAACGAATCAGAACAAGGTCTCATAAAATATAAAAAAGGTCTGTAATCTGTCGCATTAGGTGGGGTGGAGAAGTGAGCGTATTTGAAAATGAACACACGTTTGTTACAAGCCATGCTACAGATGGCGTTGTGCTCGAGAAGTATGGGAAAGAACAGAGTGAGAACTCTAACAGAGCGCCCTCCAGGCAGCATGCATCACACACAATCCCTCTCTTTAACAGCTTACAGCTAAAAGTCCCCGAGCTTTAGGGAACATATGTGTCTATTTTAACTCAAAAGAGTTGTGCGAGTGTGTGTATCTGTGTGTGTGTGTGTGTTGGCTTGTAGTTTAGTTGCTTTCTCTCACTATATCTGGCTAACAATTGAGGGCAGCTGCAGAGAGGGTGTTCGAACGGTCACCGAAGTCACCGACGCTACAAAAAGTGCAGCAATGACTGTATGATGTGCCTCTGCAGCAGGCGAGACCGCCTCCGGCTACATGATCTGAGTTCAAGCTCTGTCTCAGCAAGCCTCTGCCATGCTTCAAGTGCCTTTGAGCAACAAACTGAATCAACCGCTCTTACCTCTAGTGGTTAGGGAGAAGCGAAAGAAAAGAAATTCAGATAAATATCTTGAAGCCTGTGCAACCTCATTCTCACAGAGGCTGACACGCAGATATACAGAAATACAAGGAAAAAGGGAATGATTTAAATTTTGAAAAACAGAAGAGATCTAGATTTGAAAACTGTCTTTCATCAGTGTAATTTTTCATCTGCGGCCATGTTGCTGCCCTGTGTGAAGAGGCGAGCTCTGGTTCGGTCTGGAAACAGGATGTGGGCAGGAGAGCTGGGCATTTGCCACATGCCATGGAGCCTCTGGAGCTCATTTGCATAGGTTATGTGTGTGTGTGTGTGCGTGTGCGTGTGTTTGCTTTGTAGCAATGAGATCCTTGTGTGCATGTGTGTCTGCGCAGTTGTCGATTGTCAGTTTGTGCGTGCGTATACTTGCAAATGTTGGGTTCATGCCCCTTATGTTTGGTGAAATGCTTGTGTGTGTTTGTGTGTGTGTGTGTGTGTGCATCAATGCGTGTCTGTGTATGTGCTGGTTCCCTCCCCCATTTCTTGCGTAGGCTTCTTTTCCCGGCACAGCACCATGCATGGCATCCCCGCTGGCACTGTCTTCAGCCCACCCTGGAAAAGTCAAAGACGGGCAGCCAGGCTGTCTGTCTCCCTCCGTCTGTCATCAGCTTCACCTCTCAATCTTTCCGCTCTGACAGTGTGGTTCGATATCAAAACATGAAGACGGTCAGGACAGGGGCGAGATGCTGCAAAAATATTTACCCTAACAAGTGAATAAATCATGTAAAAAAAAATGCTCATTTAGCAATAATATACAGTCTACTTGATAACAGAATGTAGATGTGAGACTATAATCAGCTTTAAGCCACAACAATTAGGCCTTGAGACTGTACTTGGTATTGACAGTTGTGATTTACTTGTGATTCTAAGTTTTACACTTCTATTACTTAATTAAAGGATCATATGAAAGGAAAGGTCTTTATTTTAGCTAGTATATAAAGAAACACTCAAAGTTCACACAAAAATGACAACTCAACATTATGAACTTCACTTGGAGCTTCACAGCAAAACAGCGTTTCAGCATTCTGCTAAACAAGTGAAGTAGATGGGGATTTGCTCAAAAATGTAAAAAAAAAAAAAAAAAAAACATAAAATGGCTCCATACAGCTTGTCCGTCTTTATCCAAGTCTCCAGAAGCCCAGAGATCCCAAATGGATTTGAAAAGATGTTATTCACACCTTCGGCATGTGGACGAGCTTGTGCACCCACTTCAGACGGGGTGCACATTAACACTTTTAGCTCCGCAGCTACGATAAAGTTTTAGGCTTTAAAAAGCTGTACAGTAAATAACATCTTTTCAAATCAATCTGGGGTCTTGGGTCTTCAATAGATTTGCATTACGGTGGAAAATCTGTCTGTGGAGATATGGGATTGCTCACAGGTGCCTGATTGGCACCTGATTATCAGCACCTGGGGGTACCAGAAGCTCAAAACAAGAGTCAATAGCAACAGCAGAATAAGCTGTTTGGCAGAGAAGATTTGGCAAATTTTTCATGGGCGCAACCCACATACTCAGCTCTGCTGCTCATCCCACAAATGCATGTTCCTTACAAATGTGGCTCCATGTAAAAGGGAAATAAACAGGCTTTCCAATGGTGTAAGATTTATTGCCAAGTAGCATTGTTACAACAAAGACATAATCTACCAAACACAAATTTCCTTACTTTTTGTGCTATGTTTACATAAACAAACAACTCTGTTAAATGCCGAAATGCCACAATCGGGTAAACACAAGCAAAATAGCCGTCATGAATGTACTTCAGTCCGAAAAAGCTATCCAGCATTGTAGTACTAGCTGCTGTCAAGCTAGTATGTTAGTATTGCCTAATTTTGGCCGCACTTTCTCTGCCATTCTTGTGCCACTAGCTTGCTAATAGCTTTAGCAATGGGGATCGTAGGAAGGTGTGAAGGTGCGTAGACAGACAGACAGGTAGCCTGTCCAATCATTTCAAATAAGCCAAATAAGACGATTAGCTGCAACAGCCACCGTTACTGGATGGACTTTTCCAGAGCGTTTGAATTATTGATTGCTGTCAGGATGTTAAGAGGTTTTTCTGCAAATATAACAAAAAAAATAAAAAATGCCACTTCCAGCGCTAGTTTTAAAACAAGTCCCCATCTACGTCAGTTGTTTAGGCGAATGCTGCAACGATGTTTCACTGTGAAGCTCCAGAAATGTTTTGTAGACTATAAAACATCACCCGACATTAGGGGTGAGGAGATAATGACTGAACTTATCCTTTAAAACATCTTTGACACAAAAATGTTCAAATCGAACACAACAATAACAACCCAAAGACATAAAAATGTCTCAGCTCGATTGTCATTTCAAGAATTTTCCTAAACCATGTCACAATTACCTTTAAAACGAGCAGATCCCTCCTCCAGTATGAAAATAACACCACTTAATTGAAGTCACATTGGAAACATGACATTTACTTGGCACAAATGGAAAACGTTAATTCAGAAGCATTTTCTTTCTTCAAACAACACCACATCATACAAACAATGTGTGACATTGTTTATACACTATAACATAGTGATGTGTAACAAAACAGGATTCATTGCATGCAGTGAAACCACTCTGCCTGGTGCTTCAGTGAATGTTTGGTTTTAGTCACTGAAAATGAAGGTATGATCCCAGTCGGTCACCCTGCCTCTCTGCTTTATCCTGGCTCAGTGTGCTGGAAAGTCTGAATGATTCAGACCAGTTTAAACAAACAAATAAGCCTGGAGGGAAAATATGAGAAATACAGGCAAACATCAGCACCTCGGCTTGAGAAATGAGTCTTGATCGCAGCCTTGAAAGATGGCTTGTTTTGTGCTGAGACGGCAGCACCTACATGATCTATGATTAATATTGTCGTGCCACGTCTGTTTTCATCTTGTGAAGCTTTGCTCTCATAAGTGCTGATTAATTTTCTGTAGTTTTCAGAGTGGGCAGTTATTTCTTGTAGTCAGGCTCTATTTGCCCGGGGTTTGAGATATCCATCTGTGAGATTGTTCAGCACTTTAAATAAGTCCGGTGTTGCAAACATTGAAGGCTGTTGCCCTGGTTTGCAAAACCCCCCCAGCCAATAAGATATTTGTAGGCGGTATTAAGAATGTGCACACAATCTTCCTGTGCCAGTGGCAGGCAGACTGCGACAGAAGAATTACCTCAAAACTGAAAAACAAAGCTAAGAAATAATAACTCTGCAACTGGCATTTTTTCCCACCATGAAAACGGCCATATAAGTCGTCTGTGCAAGCAGGTTAGTAAACAATATTTACTATTAATGTCAGGAGGTGACCTCTAGTGGTTGTAGTAATTATGACGTAATCAAAGGAGGAAATCAGGCGATAAAGACAGAGGGTGATGCAGCATGTGATGGCTCAAACAAACACAGGACCTCCACCCAGCAAACCGCTGCTCATGTCCTGTGTAAAACCAAAAGTCAACGGGGAGTTATTGTAACTTAGTTAATGTACTTAACTTACATCTGGTATGTAACGTAACTTTTATGTAAATTATGTACTTTTAACCCAAACTACAACCTTTTCTTGAACCTTCATCCACTCAGGAAATGTTTGCGTGGTTGTCGGAGGGTGTCACGTGATGGTCAAACATACAAAGGTGGACACGTGCCATTACAATCATATGTGTCACTTTGAGAATCAATATCAATCAGCTTATTCAGTCGTTTAGTGAGGACATGTTGCTCAATTCACATTAAAACGCTGAGTGAAGTCAAATTAAATGGCAACATTTGTTCATTCGGGTTTTGTTCACCTGATGATTCACTTTCCTTTTATCTCTGTTTTTGGTCTCCACCAGCTCCTGAGAGAAATGTCTAATGCTGTTAAATGCTCCACCATGTTCCCCAGCTAGTAGCCGGCCAACTTTCACTGCCAGTACAGGTAACGTGAGCTTTCAGAGCTTTTTGTTTGTTTGTTTTTTGGGGTTTTTTTTTGCAGAAAACAACTGCCTGCTGCTGAAAATGGGCTCGATAAGAGCGGTGAGAGTGAAGCAAAACAGTAAAGTTGTGGGCTGCAAAATGAAAATAATGATCTGAAAGACAGTGAAACACATCAAGTTGGGTAATCTTTTTGTTTTGTTATATAAAAATATGAATTAATGCAGCTTTAAAGGTGCAACATGTAAGAATTTTAGTTTAAAACATTCAAAAACACACAAAAAATATCAACAAAATGTAAAGAAATAACAGCTGTGACTTTATGTCAAATGCATCTATGTATTGTGTTGCAGAGATAGCTACTGAAGTTAGCATGCTAACTAGCAAGCAGTCTCTATAACAACACTCCCCTGGTGGAGTCAGCTGATAGGACCAACGCTAACTGAGCTAACTGGGCTTTCAAGCTAAAGGCAGCTACCGTCAGCAGCAGTTAGCAGTTACTCTGGTGATATGCTGCCCCCTATTTGTTTGGAGTATGAATTTGAATACCATTCACCTCTGTTGCATCTCAGAGACAAATCTTATAACCACATTAAACCTACACTATCTGCATGGCTGGGTATCATTAGAGGTAAGTGAGGAAATACTGTCTTCATAATTTGCGGTGCCTGTAACAGGTCGTTTGTTCAGGAGAGACTTGTGCATCAGTAGCCTCCTGTGCTGTAAGCTCAGAGAAGTAGTGGACCCATCCTGCAAGAAGACACTGAACTCTAATTTCGTGCAGCGCTGTGAGTTATGAGACGGACAGACGGCTCCAAGAACATTGCAGGGGCTGCAGTTCTCATCCCCCAAACTGCTTTTATAAGATATTATCTAACTTCAAAGAGAACACAAGAGTTTAATTAATGAATGTTATGTCTGGACATGTAATACACTTTGAAATACAGTCTAATCTTTGTTGCTGCCCTCTAATCATTTTAGATTTACAGCAGGGAGCAGCAGTTGGAGCCACTGGCAGCCATGTCTGTACCTCAGAGCGACATCATTTGGATGTCCCTGCTACTGTACTGTAAGTGTTTTGCTTTTAACTTTGTTGTCCGCATATTCTGCGGCACATTAATGACATTAGATTTGACTTTTTGACAAAGTGAAGTCATTTCACACGGCCTTTTCGTACAGGGTTCAGCAGTTTTTGAAGGCACTTCAGCAGGACAGGAAAGCTGTTTTGGACACACTGTTGTGGGGATAAAATTCGTGACATTCTACTTCCAAGACGCTTTCTCCGCTGGGCCTCCTGTCACTTTCCTGTGTCAAACTTAAAGGCCAAGTCCAAAACTGCTGCATCGTGCCTGCAGATGAAACACTGTCAGGCTTTGTTGACAGAGTGTTTTACTGGGCTGAACATATTGATGCCTGGGCTTCTGAGACACAAAGTGGATGTGACTGTGCAACCTCTTAAAGTTAACATTGTCATATATTTCTGTGCTGCAAAATGCTTTTTCTAAGAGAATTTACATACATGGTTTCATAAAATGGACCTTGGTTTACAATTGATCGGTTGCAAAATGAGCACAGATTGCAAGACTTGCAGACTGCAATCGTTAACATATCTTGCTAACTAGCTTAGTGTATCCTTACAAATGGCTCCTTTAAGTATGTTTACACTCCAGCAACACCTGTCAATGTTACAGCCTTTGTGTTGTGTATCGTCCTCACTCAGGAAGTCTTTTATCTCACGGCTTTGTTAGAATTAAAAAATGAAAGCAAAGGGTAAGTATGTAGCCTATGCTAAGCATCTAAACAGGGTTATGCCAGAACATAATAATGGTTTGATCACAATTTTTTTCCTTGCAATAGCACAAGAAGTAGCTCGCACTACCTTTTATGTCTTCTATGTGGATCATTTGTTGGTGAGGATGCTGAATTTTGGAACCACTTTTTATCAATACAATATCAAGTGCACATATATGACCTCTTTAACAAAGTTCCCGGTTTAAAATGAGTCGCTTGACACGGTAAAAAGTCAGTCAGAGACAATGTTTTCAACCAAATTAACGTTAGCTTAAATAACTAACTAGCTGCAGCTGATAAACTTTGCTGAATCTTTTGCCTAGGACCTGTTGGCTTGAGCCAAACAAGTCGCTACATACAGTGAAAAGTCAGCCAGACTCAAAGCTTTCATCCAAATCATGGAGCTAACAGTTTAGCTCTCATTTCACCTGGCAAAACTGACATACAGGAATTAGAAACCTGTTATTTCTGTAAAAAAAAAAAAAAAAGAAAAAAAAAAACCCAACAATTTCAAATGGTAAATCTGCCATTGTTGTTATTTTAAACTTAAAAGGCTATGTGCTGAGCAACAGTAGCTACAGTAACTAGCAAGTAACTAGCAACATGCAGCCAATTTCCGTCGTGATATATTTTGAAAATATGTTCCTTACTATGTTATTATGGTGGTGAACTAAGTGGTCGAATGTTTTCTGCCCATTGTTGTTTAATTGATTCTCCTGCAGAAGCCCAGTAGACCATTAGCTCCGTAATAGCGGGTAAACATCGGAGACAATCACAAGGCAAACAGAGAAACACAATCGATGCCTCTCAGCATCCGGAAATATGATCCTGCTGCACCTGGACTCCTTCAGAGTACCTCAGCACCTTTATGAAAGAGCAAAACAAGAGACAGTGTCCCTTTAAGGGATAACTCACAGAGGAAGAAGAAAAGCTGCAAAGAAGGAAGGAGAGGAGGTGTGTGTGTGTGTGTGTGAGTGTGTGTGTGTGTACGTGTACATATCAAACTGATAGACACTTGTGAGAGAGAAACAGGGGAAGAGAGAGAGAGAAAGGGGGGAAAGAGAGATAAGGAGAAAGAGAGACAAAGACAGAGAGAGACACAACATTGCATTAGGCACTAAGAGCCATTCCTCGCTCGCTAAAGGCTAATGCAATTGCCACAATAAGAGTGTCTCAGCGGAGGCTGTAAAAAAAAAAACTAGAGAGGGGAATGAAAGAGGAGAGGCAGGGAGAGAGGGAGGGAGGGAGGGAAGAATGGAGGGAGGTATAGAGAGGAGGGAGGGAGGGAGGAAGGAGAACTGGCAGCTCTGCCTCCAGACTCTCATATGGACAGTGGATCTCTTGGGACAACTGGTTGAAAGTCTCTCTCTGTCTCCACTGTTACTCCTGGCTGTGTGAGTGGCTGAGTGGGTTGGTGCTCTGCTGTGTCTCCAGAGTGATTTATCAGGTTTGCAGGGAGGAGACAGAGGGAGAGAGGGGGAAACAACTCCGGTAGCAGGGCAGGCAGCAGTTACCAGCCTGCTGGCTGGCTGGGTGTGTTAACTCCACATCTGACCTCTATGGGAACAGAGCAGCCTCCACTCCTCTCCTCCCCTCCTGGCAGACTGTGGGAACAAGTGGGGACAGATCTTCACTTTACCCCCTCTCTCTCTCTGCTGCTCGCCGGGCTGTCTGAGTCTGGGAAGCGGCCCTGGACATGACGAGAGAGGACAGCAGCTTTGGCAGCGAGACCTCAGCGGGAGACCTGGGCTCTGAGGATTGCGCTGCCGACTGTTTCTTGGATCTGAAATGGCACAGTTGACACAGTCGTGCTGTCAGTCAGGCAGCCGTGCAGTTGTCTAGTCAGTCATTAGTCAGTCAGATGTTTAGTTAGTCAGCCAGTAAATTGGTCAGAGGGGTCCTCCCTGTAGGGTCAACTCTTCCACTTTGTGCATATCCTCATCTGAACTCTGAGGTGACTCAGACTTACCGGGTAGCACAAACGGACCTGTGGGCATGGTGAGTGGCAAACACCCCTCTCAGTTTCTCACATGCTTTTTCTCACACATTTTTTTCCTTTGACTCTTTTCCTTCTGTGGGTGTAGTGTTCCATTTCCCAATTTTATTAGTGTGGCTCTGTTGTGTGCTTCTCCTTAGTTTCCCATCCTTTCTTTTTCCTCTGGCAGCTGACTTGTGACAAACACAACATGAGACAACAGATATGATCAAAGCCTCGCTCTGATGTTATGGAGTTTGTTCAGTTGTCATAGTCTAGCTTTGATCTTTCTGCGATGCCACTTGGGAAGACAGCGCATCTGTTTGTATGACAAACAAGTAGTTGGTTTTACAGCTTTTTGCTGGCTCACCGCAGATATTTCAAATGGGCGGTTAATCTTGTTGTTTATGAGGGTCGAATGAAAAATAAATCTTTATTTACTCTAGGCTACTTTAGAGGGTAACATAGTGGAATTTTGTTATGCCAAATCAATAAAAACCTTGTAAAAGTGGAATGAACCTGTATTTGATTTTGATCTCTGTGAAAAAGAAAACAGATAATATTTCACACACACACGCACACACATGCACACCTGCATGACTCCTGGCTGCTGTACCAGCACTTTCTCTCTGCAAACTCATGACTGTGGGGGGTTTTGTACAACGGCATAATCTCACCACTGTTTGGAAAAGGAGTCTGATGTGATAAACTAACCCCTAAAGTCAAGTGCACAGAACATTTTTGGACAAATAGTTCAAATATTTGAGTGCACTCCAAGGCTTTATCTGGGTCTGCTAAATCAGTGGAGTCGTTCCCATGTGTAAGAGACATGTGACACAAGGGCAAGGCTAATGCTTGAAGAGAAGTTTAGACTTCTGGATAGACAGTGTGTTTTATTTCAAATGCAGCGATATAATATATATAATAATAAGGACAAAGCAAAGTCCCTGTAATAGTAAAACACCAAGGATTCCATATATCTGCATTTAGTGATAATTTGGTTTTAATACAAATCATTTTTTTGTTATTTTTTCCGCAGATAAGCTATTTCGTTGATTCTCAGAGTCTCATAAAAAAAAAAAAGCAAGCTTTGACGCAAAAGAGCTAAAATAAAAGACTGGCTGTTGAAGAAGGCTAAACGTTTGTCTCCCTCATGAGTCAGACATCCAAACCAAAGCCAACAATGAATATAACGAATGAATAACGGGCTCAAATTTGTCAAGTGGCCAGAAATATGATGCCAATGGGATGCACGTATTGCTCCGTGTTTGAGAAGTTTAAAAAGATAATTCATAGAAACGAGTTAGCAGTAGCAATTTGATTAACTAACGTTAATGTTGACGAGTTTTTCTGCCCCCTGGTGGTCACATATCACTTAATTCAGCTTTAATTCAGAACTCTGCTTCAGAATAGTCCAAACTCTGCATATTCACTATCTGCGGCAGATGCTGACATGGGCGTTGTCTTTAGAACAATGAACAGATGTTTGCTATTTGGGTTCGGCTGCTAATTTTGCTGTCGTCGATAAGAGTTATGTGAGGGTGAGCACATGTCTCCATGTGGTGTGTGTGCACCTGTGTGACTCCACAGTAGTTTGTGTGTGTGCGGCCACATGGCCTTCTCCTCTCTCATGGTTTCCCCTGCACTTTGTGTGTTCGCTGGTTCCCCTCAGATCAACTGTGGAGTGTTTAAGTGCACAGGACAGCATGGTCTCCCTCAGCTCTTTCAGCCCGGCCATGCGTCTACCACAGAGAATTTCTGTCTGAGCCGAGGCAATTACAGCACACATCCAAAGCCATCTTAGCCAGGGACCGAATGAAGGAGCCTTTGATAGGCCCCGACTGATGCATATTTACTTTTTACGACCAACCAAGTAGTAAACAGCTTGCCTTGTTGGCGCTGGAGCGAGACTTTAAATACAGGCCTGTTCACACACAAACACACACACAAATAGACAAATACTTTTCAAGAAATCACGAGAAACCTATAAAGCCATCTCATCACATCTCTGCCAGTAGACCACAGACATATCCACGTCTGAGTGACACTGCCAGCTTGATTTTTGTTTGCAAGCGACTGATTTCATAATCAGGTTTGTCGAGCTATGCCTGGCTGTGTTTTTTTTTTTTTTTTCAGAGCTGCAGACACAGCAGCAGTAGCCTCCAATTGAAGCCATGTGTGGTGGAAAAACAGGCCTCAGTTTGTGGAGAGATTGCATGCTTGGAGTGGGAGGGAGCCTGCCGGTTACAGAGGTCACAATCCGAACACGCCAACTCCTTTTGGCCTTCTCACACGCCATGCTGACGGATGCATCTCAATAGTCAGTCAGGAATCCCTCCCAATCCTCCTTCACTCCCCCTTCCTTATCTGAATTAAATATGACGCATCACCAGATCCTGCCTCGGCTCTCACCTGCTATTTTTAAAATTTAATTTTACAACTTTTGTGGCACCACTTTTGGATAAATGCAGAACAAATAGAGGCGAGAAGGAAAGAACTCCTGGTGAGCTTTTGTTCTCATAGGTGGTGCCTGAAACTGCCAGGACACTGTGTTCAGGGTGTGCCACGAATAAAAAAAAAAGTGGTTGGTTTAGTTGAGTCTGGTATGAGACTTTACTAGAGTTAGCTCTACTAAAAGCAGCACTGACTGAATCCAGTGTCCTCAGATGAACCCAGCAGTCCAATGTTATTGTCTCCGTGTTTATTTCCATCACAGCTACGTCACTTCACAATCTCTTTCATACTTTCACCATCTTTTGTGTGTCTCTCTCTGTTCCCTTCACCTCCGTTCCTTCTCAGGTTCTCTCTGAGAGTCTTTCCCCTCTCGTCAAAATCTTATCAGCTTAGCCACAGCTATTAGCTAATAGCTGAGATAGCTTCTACTATCAGATTCAGAGATAGCCTATGCCCGGCTTTAATGCAGCTGTGCCATTTCCCCTCATGGATTGTAATGGATTATGTTCCTGTCAGCGCAGGAGGCTGTATCATTTTTTCATTTCTCCATTGTTCCTATAAGAGGTGAGTCAGTGCCTCTGTAAAGATAACACTCAAATGATTTAGCATCAAGTGCTTTTTGACATAAAAATCCCCAAATCTGTTTAGTCTCATATGTCTTATTCCATTTCATTTCTAAGAAAAGGTCTGTAATGATTGATTTTGCATGAAATTACATCCAACAAATTGCATCAAGACTATGCAAAGTGGATTATTGTTAATGGGACATGAGAAAAAGCTCCTGCTCCCTTCATCAGTCGCATGTGAGGGCCGGTTTATCTGGACTGAGTGATCTAATGAGCTAATAATGAAGCTGGGACCCAAAAAGCAATGGTAATGACTTTTTAATGCTCAGGGGCTCTTTAGTTACCTGCAGAGGTGTGATTGGTTGAGACAGGGGTCTCGTTCTATCTCTCTGATCAATTCACCGTGTACCGAGGTAGTATGTGGAGGTACACAAAATCTCAGTGCTATTTCTTCCTGATCAAAGGGCAAGCTTGAAATTAACAGGTTCTTAAGTGTCTACGACGACATCTGAAAGCCAATATGTTTAAAGTCAAAACTGCACCAAAAAGTTTGCCATTATAGAAAGGGCAAGACACAATATCTCATTCAAAGAAAGTGTGTTCAGCCACAAACTGAAGCCATTTTTTACCCCACATCATTTTTGGCAGTCCTTGTGGAGTTTCCCCAAACGGCAATGGCAAAAAAATAATTTGCATATTAGTGGCAAGCTAGCTAGCAACAGATGCACCAACTGTGTTTTTATGTGAGTGAATTCAAAACTTGTTTTTCCTCATGGTTACTGAAGCAGAGTCTTGGGACACATGCAAGTCCACACCAACAGAAGCTCCTCTCTCCAACAGAAATGCTGCCTCGCCAGTAGTCCCGCCTCTAAGGCCCCCCCACCTTTGATTGTTCAGCTCACACACGTCCGACCCAGCACAACTACAAACAACAGAGCAGCTGTGCTAAATCTATTCTTACGTGCCAAACCAGTGGCTAGGCAGAAATTATGTGAACGTGTGAAATGGTGACATAGTGTGATGTCACAAAGTCACAGAATTAAAGAGACAGGAGCTACAACAGAGCGTTTTATACAGAGGAGGAATATAGAGCTGCTGTATGAGAAAACCGATGTGATTTTTTAGCATTAAAGCATGTGAACCTATTCTTGTAGTGACCCGAAATAAAATTATGAACCTGGAAATTAGCATAATATGTCTCCTTTAAACATTTTCAACGATTTCAGACGATTGTGTCTTTGTGTCAACTCATGCCACCCAGGGTGAAATCGCACCCACTCGTGTCTTTTCATCAACTTCTTTTGCAATTTCCCTAAATTCACTTCATCTTCTGTCTGAACACAAAAAGAGATGAGATAAACTCTGCTTACTCACCTCCCAGCCTGAACTATTACTGTATGAAATGGGAGTGCTTGTCAGAAAATCATCCGCTACAGAAATGTTCCTCTCCTACTCTGACATTATAATCTGAGAAGTACTATGAAGAATACTAACTCCCTTAAGGTGGAAGTATACTTAAAATGATCTGAATAGTACCTAGGATGTGTCGTCCATTATGGAAAACTAAGTTGTTTGTGGGCTTCACTCGAAGGCCGGGTGAAAAAAGTGACAGAGATAGTTGTCTAAGAATAACACACCTGTCCAGCAATGGTTAAGAAGACGTGAATGTTGGATTGTCAGTTCTGGAAAGTTACAGAAACGATCAGGAGAGGGTTTCAGACACTGCTCGATGATCCCTTGACGTCTGGTATGAAGGGTTCACTGTTCAAACCCGCTCCCTTTAAAAGGCTGCGTCTCTAAAAGAGCTTCATATTTCATAAGAGCTTTGCACTCTTTAAAGACCAGACAGTATGGCATCCACAAACCAAAGCTTTTCTAATGCAGTTATACTTGATGTTGCTCTCTATCTCTCACATGCACACGTTCTCACATACTTCTATTTCTCTCGGTCTCTTGTTTCTCCTTCTCGCTCTCAACACTTTGCCTGCGTTTTGTGAAAGCAGTGTGACAAATCACAGTGGCACCGATGTGTGAGATGCACGGTGACGTCGGCGTTGGACGGCGGCGTTTACATGTGAATCTTACACTTGCGGTCGCCTGCACATATATCACAACATCTCCAGTGTAAACACACGGCCAACTGCTGAGAGCAAGATATACATGTCAAACTACTTTTCAGCAAATGGTGTGGCTTTGTCACCTTTGAGAGAAAACGTAGGGAGAGGCAGTCACTGAAGAAACAACCTAACAAAGAAAGTTCGATACGGTTAATGCTGCCTCTTTGTGTTCTGAGGTTACCAAATGCCACTAGAGTTCGGTTTTATTTCCACTCTCCTTTCGGCCTTTTGCCCAACAAGCATTTCCTCCAGGCTGCGTGAATGAGGTCATTTTGTTCGGCTGCGAGTGCAAACGTTGCACTTTCTAAATGTGGTGACTTGTTCACACCTTCAGCCTCACGTACGATAATAAGTTCCATCAGGCTCTAAAGTACATTCATGTGGACTCACACAGACTGTGGACGTGACATTATGCTTTCACAAACCACAACCAAATGGCACTGAGAGTCAAGTTTAGTCCAAACCATGTCAAACTGAACACTTTTATTTCTTCTTCCTTCTGCAATGGATTATTTATTTATAGTAGAGCTGAAACGATGAGTCGATTGACATAAAAACTATTTTCAGAATTGATTCATTCTTTTTTAAAGCAAAAAAGGCACAATACTAGCCTTTCTTTCTTATATTTGATAATTAAATGAATATAATTTAGGTTTCGGATTGTTGGCTGGCTAAAAAGCATATTTTAATACGTCACATTTGACGTAATGGGCATTATGTCACTCTCATGACACACTCAGCGTACATGTGAGTGAAATTTTGTGTCGGCAAGACACTAAAATGACGTACCAAAAGTAAAAAAAGTATGTACATGTACAAGCATTTATGATTATAAAAAGAGTAAACTGTAATAAATAGAAAAGTACAATTAAAATGTACAGTCAATAAATCAATCATTTAAGAACGGAAAGAATCTGACTAGGTCCAGTTCTTATCTGCTGTACAGTGTGTTAATGACTTTTTTGACATTTTTATTTCCATCATTACCACATCCTGCCTCCGTATGCCACCATGCAACTCACCCTGCCTGCCAAAAACATGTCACATCATGGCACCATTCATTTAAACCTGACAATAATGTCACCTATCAATTATTTCCTGTATCGAGCTTTCACACCCAGCAAACAAACACTGACTCACAGACATGTCAGGCGGCATGACCACTCCCTTTGATTCACTCACACTCTCACCATTTTGTTCTTTTCTTTCACACTTCAACTCATGCATACAAACGAACAACACACACGGGCACGCAGGCAGGCAATCCCTCATTCCACTTCTCTACAACTGTTCAGCGAAGCACAACTTCACGTTCCACATCTCGCAACCTAGACAAACATATTTATTCATGATTCCTGAGCAGGGAGGGGCGGACTATTAATGCTGGTTGACAGGACCGACATATTTCTCTGTCTGGGAAGATTCTTCACGCCTTTGTTTGGTTATACAACTTGTACTGTGGCTCTGCACATGAGCACCAGGGCTGTAGAAGACACCCAGTGTCTTTAAAAGATGAGGCACAGATGCCACTGAGAGTGTGTCAGGGGACGTGATGTATTTATGTACCTGCAGGTATAGACAAGAGTAGGGCTTGGCTTCTAGACAGGTCTTGTGAATTTTCTTTGTAATTATGACTTCAAACTGCACTGATGACAGTGTTTTCAGATGGGATCTATACTCCTGCAGTGTTGATTATAGATGTCTGTCGTTCAGTCTCATTCATGGATCTCACTGGAATTGGCACACACTGTGATAGTTTAATCTGTTAGCAATCATTCCTTATACATAATTAGAAAATTAGATAAAAAACACAATTAGTTCATCATTTTGGAAAATACACTATGTTTGCTTTCTGGCAGAGAGATAAGATCTACAGTATAGTGCTCTCGTGTTTTGTCTGTTAAATATTCAAGTCTACATCCTGCAGCCAGTTAGCTTAGCATAGCACAAAGACTAAAACATGTGGAAAAAGTTTGCCTGGCTCCACCTACCCTAAGATGTTATATCTTTTGTACAAAACCTGAAGTGTAAAAATGACAAATCAGTTTTTCACTGTGTTGGGATTATGTGTTTTTTGTTGTTGTTGCTCTGAGCAGTTCCCAGTTAAGCAGAGAAGACTGCCTTTGAACAGTGGACCAGCAATGAGAACTGGATACAGCGTCAGAGGTGGAGTCCTATCCATTCCTATGAAAGGTGCACTTAGTGCATAAATATATTTGGTCAGCCATTTTGTGGCCCATTGCACATGCAAACTAATAATGTTTTCAAGGAAAAGAGATACTTTTATTCTGCACCTCTCTAAAAGCTCTTTAGATGTATTATTTTAAAAAACAAAAGGATTTGTCAACATAAAATGGTATCAATATGACCTTTGCTGGGGATAGAGTGATTTAATTGTGCTGCTCTTCTAGACTTTTTAAATGTTACTGGAGTCATTCTGCGGGGGTTGTGATGCTAAAACATTTATCCACCATTTTACAGCCTCTTAGTTCACAATGTAATCTTATGGGAAAACGTCTTTGCATCACGTGAGATTGTAATTACACTGTTTGGCCACTATGTCAAATCGGATTCAAAGCTTGCCACTCTTCCTGAGGCCATGCTTTCTGTCATTCCTGGCACTCTGTCAAAACAAAAGATGTAAGTAGTGTGGGATCATGGGAGTTGTGGTCTTCATTGTTAAAAAACCACCGGATTAAGATCTATCTTTGTGACTCAGGCAGTTGTGTTCACGGACGAGGTAACGTTTTAAAGTTTAATTCAAGTTACATTTAGTCTTGTTCGCTGTCTTCCTCACTCCTGGAAGTTATAGTGACAGGCGACCAAATGAAACATACCGTTATTCCTCTATGGAAATGTTTAGGATAATGTCATTACACAACACAACAACAAAGCTCATTTTAATGCAGAAATGTTACATGTTATATCTTTACGTCCAAAAATGAGAGAGGAATGTAGTAGCTTGAGAAAAACGGATGATAGTGTTTTGAAGTCTTCAAACGGAGCGACAGATTCAAGTACTTCCTAAGTTATTAAAAAAATCTGATCTGGATTTCCCTCCTGTGATGTAAGACAGATGTGGCTCTTCAATAATTTTGACTCTCAAATCAAGTGTAAGGAGACGATAAGTAAAGTGATGAAGGAGAGACTGTTGAGACTCAGCCCTAACCTCCTCCTCACCGCTCAACAATCCTGTCATTATTCCTTCCCCACCAGGGTGGGCCGGGAATTTTCCCTGCAAAACAGCATAAACAACAACAACAAAAGATAATAATACATGGTGACGTCCCAGTTTTTTCAAGAAGGAAGTTGTAAAAAGAGCTGAGTTTGTTTATTCTACGTCTCCCCTTGTGGACCCACCCGACAACGTCATGCCATCTACAATGAGAGACCAAATCAAACGGACCTCTGTGACCTGAAACCACCTCGTTTAATGGGGAACAAAGACAAAACAGAACCATGTGCGCTCGCAGACACAGATCTCCTTGTGGCGCATGTTCATTTCAGTGGGAGTGGGAGTGAGAATATCCAGGAGCAGCAGACAGTTTGCCCTCGCCATTTCAAACAAGCAGTGTTTTCTTTTTGCTCCTGAGTTGCTTAAAACAAACTGACCAGGTAGCTGGCTCTGCATGTTCTGACGAGACTCCACATCTGCTGCATCCTGCTGATCTGTGCAACAGAGAAGTCTGCGGAGTCATTCTTCACATCCCACAAACGTAACGTTTTTTGCTACAGAGATAAGTTGAATCATCTTTCATCCCACGGTTACTCGACTGGTTTGAAGTGCGTCGTAGATTATCGTCAAATCAGCCAAGGTGTAACGTAAAGGTTTTGTTTGGACTCTGATGAGTAATGTACCCTGCATCTCTCTTTTCCTCTCGCTTTCAGGTCACAGGTGCTCCACAGCTGCCGTGGACGGAGACATCTGGAGCCCAGGAGGATGTTGGAGAGGACACAGAGGGCATTGAAGGGCAGGGAGGTGCAGGGTGGATCCAGCCTCCGCCCCCGGCTGTGGTGGGGAGGGTTCCTGGCACCGTGATTTGATGCACAAAGAGAAACAAAAATCACATTGCCAGGGATTTCCACTCTTTCACAGCTCAGCAGGTGACCGTGTTATATTTCCACAGCGGGATGCTTTTGTGTAGTCTTCTTGGCTGTTCTTATTGTTCAGTTATGATTTGACGCTGGATGTTGCCATGGAGTCTGTGGGATAAATACTGGCGATGTTAGACGGATACTGTGATCGAGTATCTCGATGGACTGCGAGAGGTTTCCTTGTGGAATCAGTTTCTCACACGGAAAACTGCAAAACAACATGTGCATCCCTTAAATACTGTCTAAATGCTTTCAAGGCTGCAGTTAAATGTTCAGCTGTCTGAAATTTAAACTGTCTTCAGTATTCTCCTCTTTCAAATAAGACGGGAAGTTGATGTAAACGCACACGAGAGCCATACAGCTTTACACGACAGAACACATTTTGGGAGGGAGATCACGTTTCAGCTTGTGGAACTTAGATTTATAAACAAAGACGTGATTTTGATGTTTAAAGATCCTCCATGTGAAACACAATACGAAACCTCGATATGGTAAGCATTGCTTGGCTTTGAAAGGAGCCAAACTTTACCAGTGAGCAGTCACGTAAAGGTCTGCGTGAGTCTCTGTTCCCTCAAAAGCCAGCCACCCACTTGCTAAAGGCACAGAGCTTAGCTAATTGGTGAGCATTGATCCCTGCTATGTGTTGTTCACAGTGGCTAAGTTCAGTGCCTGAGGTGAAATAGTTGATTCGACGGAGGGGATTTGTTCCAGTGAATGGAAAGAACTTGATGATCTTGGATATGAAGAAAGGAGGAGGGAGGGGGAGAGGAGTGACGAGAGATTAGGAGGAGAGGGAGGGCAGGAGGCTTGGAGGAGGCGGGAAGACTAAATGTCCCATGTAGGAACTGTGTCAAGTGAAATAGTTGCTGTGGACCACATGCAGATCTTGTAGTGCAATACAGTCCAGACGTGAGACAAGTTGTCTCACCTTTTTTTTTTTTTTTTTTTTTTTTTCATATTGTGTTTGCCTGAAGCAACAACTGTCTTATCATTGCTCCTGCATCTGGCAAGTATCATCATGCATACCAAATGTATTTTAAGGTACTTCAGTGAGACAGTTTGACCCAGGTTTAATGTGGACTTAAAATTGCCAAAGATTGTATTGCGATTTTAGGAATGTGGTGCTAAATGTCAGACCCGTTTGGGCATGCCCAGTTTATGTCCAACTGAGTTTGCTCAGGACTAGTGTGCCAGTTTTTTGGTGCCACGTGGCAGCCTGGACTTAAATGCAGTAGAAGAAATCTCCATACACCTAGTTAGTTGTTTGATAGCTTAGCAACTAGGCGTCACAGCTCTGTGTAGCTTCTCCCACAAAAAAAAAAAGAAAAAAAGCTGAAGCAGTGAGCATTGGCCTGTGGTAAAGGAGATGCTCACAGTTTAAAGAGTTTGGAGATGTGTGTGTCTTTATCCACCGGCAGTGGATCAAGAATATTTAATAATTATTGATTAATTATTATTATTTTAGTAAATTTGAGTCTCTACGAGGGACCAACCTCTTGTTGCTCTTCACCAGGTGATTAATTAAATACTCTTGAATACCTCAAAAAAACATGACATCAGATTTTTAATCTTAATGCAACTGGTCCATAATGATTAAATGCAGCTCTTGATTGATTATGCTAGCTAGCTAGTACAGTATTATAATATAATATTTCAGTTCTTCATTTAGAATGTGGTGGAAGTTATTTCCTGTATTTCTCCTTTATCTATTCTGGCTTTTGTCGTAACCAAAGTCTAATATGTCAAATCTGAATAGCGTTAAGATCACAATCCACAGGAGATACCTTCATCAGTAACTGGGGGCCACTGTCTAACGTCGTCATTTAAGCTGGAAAAAAAATCGAGTCAGATGGCAAGTAATGAGATGCTGCATTTTTCCTTTTCTCTCTGAAGGACAAATAACAAATCACTAAGTTGACTAAATGTTAGTTGTAATTGCTCCACTTTGTACCCACTATGTGAGAAGAGAAAGAGAGGAAGGTGTAGCAGCTGCTGGACTTAACAAATTCACCCTGTTGTGCATGTTGCAGATGATATTAGACCCTATTAGAACAGATTGCACGCTGCTTTGTCGAACGGAGCAATGTCCGGGCTGTGCCCTCCCGTGCCTACTGAACTGGTATCAGTGTTTTACCTGAAAACTGGCTCAGTTCAGCAGGAACAGGAGTGGAGCCCACTCACTATCAGGATCTATGCCCCGTGACACCTTCTCAACTTCCACTGATCACACAGCGAGGCAGCCCGGCTCAGATTCATTATCTCTTTTGCAGAGCTCTCGTGCTTAGTTGGCCACACCCTCCACAGAGCGGTGTGGGGCGTCAGCCTCGAGTCATTGGCCCTGATGAAAATCAAACCCGAGCCCTCCAACCTGTCAGATGACGGCACTGAACCCTGAAGCGTATGCAAGGCGGTGCAGCTCCAGTCAGATGACTGTCCCCCTTCTCTGCAAAGATATGAATGTTTCATAAGCAGATTTACCATTTTTTGCTTGATAGGTAGGCCCTGGCGTCCTGAGCCGCTGTGTGCATACTGTTACATACTAATGCAGCCGATCTTGTTGTTCTGCTCAGCCTTCATGTTTATTTCAGCATTCTCCCCTTGAAAAGGCTGCAAACACGTCCCTCACTCTTCGCCTATGTCTCTCTCTCTCTGACTCCCTCTCTTTCTTTCTGCCTTTCTGCGCTGTCAAAGGACAGACTGAGACTGGAGTTCATTGTCAGGTAATCCCGGTGAAATGTCTGCTATGCCTGTATAATTGATGTCACCCAGCAGTCCCCATTATCAGTGAATGGGAATGTGTGCAATGCTGCTACCTCCCCACTCTCCATTTAACTCGCAGCCACCAAAGGAAAAGTGCCTCATCTTGAAGATTTCATCCTCAGGGGAAAGTGGAAGCTCATTAGCAAGCATGATGAATCTGCTCTTATCCGGCAACTCCACTCATCATGGTTGGCACCACAAAATTATATTTCTGTTACTTTGAATGTCTGTGGATAAATGTTGCATTCAAACCTCGAGGAGATCTCCTAAAGAAAGGTTACAACGTTGTTTTTTCATTTGATATTGACTTCAGGGCATTGTTTCAGCCAAGTGCTACCACTGATAAGTTAGTTATGATTAGTGTAAGTATTTAATCTATCTGAATGTGGAAGACGGCGGTGCATGAAGTGCATTATTCTAAATGTCAGTACGTTTCAACCATTTGAAGCATGATTCATTTTGATTTTACAGGTGCAACCAATGTTTCATTCCATTACTAATCCTGCCATGATTATTTATGTAATAAAGTATAAATGAGACCCAGAAAGAATCCTAGCATTGTTTTTTATTCAAGATAATATCACATATCCCCCGGAGGGAAACATGTTGAAGCAGGAAAGAACAAAGGTGAAGACAAAGAAAGAAAAGGTGATCCAAGAGGCATGACGTAAGCGAAAAGGAAATCAAAATAAATGGGAGATTATCTCTGTGGTGCTGGTGTGGTTGTTATGTGTTTACCAGTCACGATCAAAGCTCTCAATATGGAGATGTAAAAAGAGTCAGTTCTCTATGATTAAATGTTCATCTATTGGTTGTTATTTCCATTTTGGGGCTAAATAAACATTTGAAAAACCTGTTGGGAGTATCTGAAAAATGCATTGTCAAAATGGGTAAAAAGAGGACTTTGAGCTTATGAAATGTAGATTCATGGTTTCACCTAACAGAGACCTTCACGTCGGGAAATTAAAATCTCAGACAATGCTACAAGCAATAGACACGTTTTTTTTTTTTTGCTTAAAGGTGCAATATGCAAGAACTCTAACCAACTCCAAACATACAGTAGCAGTTAACTGTAACCGCAGTTAGCTAGTAAGCACAGTTAACTGTGCAGCTAGCGGTCATATTAATTGTCTCTCTGCCTGGACTGGGAGCTCGGAGCACCAGGGGAGTGCTGGTGTCGTTTACTATTGGACTATCACCTCTTGAGGTACAACATTTGCTAGGAGCTAGCTGGTTAGCATCCTCACTTCAATAGATATATCTGCAACACAATATATGGACGTATTTGTCAAAACTGTAATTTCCTCATATCCTTTAAATATTTGGATTGTTTAAACTAAAATTTTCACATTTTAACGTGTCATTGTGAAGTAAATGTTAATTGCACAATGTAATGGCCATGGAATAATGACACCATCTGTGTTTTAGATCGATTCCTCATAAACTTAGCATTCACTATGGAATGTTGTCTGCCAACTGGGCACAAAACCTCCAGAGACAATGAAGGCTGACTGACTGCAGCCTGGCACCATTTCTACCTGCTTTCACATATTCCATTATAGACTAAATGAATGAGTAAACCCACATTTTGTCCTGTGTTGTTGGTAATTGCTACTCTGAGGAAAATGGAAAATATTCCGGTTGTGTTTGCAACAGTAGTAGTAGTATTATTAGAAATAGTTTTGTAAGAGTTAAATGCTGCTTAGTATTATTAGTTTTCCACTACCCGTTGTAATGTTCGGTGGAAGCCATACTGTAGCTATCCCTCTACCATCACAGCTTAAAGTCCCTAATAATACCACTTGGAAACGCTTAGGTGGGTCTTTTTCCACTTTCACTGAATAATTAAAGTTCTTTTTTAAAATTAAAATAATAACATTTTGACTATTTACAGTATAATACTGTCTGGTCAAAATGTTCTGGAGGATGACTTGGATTCATGATCTCAGTGTTTCCAAAAGCCTCACTAGTGTTAAGACTGTTTCCTGTCAGTGATGCAGCAGACAATTTCCAGCAAACTGCTCAAGGTCAAAGGTTCAACTTTCAATATGACTTGAACTTTTACACTTGTCACACCCGGTTTCAGGAGGCCTGTTTTGAACATCGAAATCACAAACCATGACAGTACACATTCTTGAGTTCTTGTAAAACAGACACACGTCCACAAAGCAGAGACGGGTACCCAGACCAGACCCTCCAGCTCTCCTTTTAGTCTCCATAGCGATGTCAATATCCCTTTTATCTTCAGGCCTCAAAGGCTGACCAGATTTCATGATGTGGCTGCTTTATTGAGCCTGATCTCCTTTGGTTGCCCCCTCCACCATTCAATCAGCATCCGTGCGGTTCTGGCCCATGGCTGTGAGCTCGGCGGTGTAATTTGGTTTAGAGCTGAGCAGGAACATCTGTTCTACAAAGCTTTAGCTCCTTCCATTCCTCGGGCCTCATGGAAAAAACCAAGGCCAGCAATGGGGCCTCTGCTGCAGCACAGGACCTCCGAACCTGCAAGTCACAACCTCGAGTCGAAACCCTCAAGAATAATCTCAGCGCTGAGGGAAGAAGAGTGACAGGCCTTCGAAATGCACGGTTCAAATGTGTGAAGTCATGTGGGATACAGAGTCGAACTGACAGTGATTAAGAATATCCTTTATTGATTTCATATGTACAGTAGGAGGTTTTAAACACTGAGACAAAGTGTTTCATTCAGTCTGATGACTCACATGGAAAAGATTTATTATGTGAATACAGGGTATGCACAGTTGTAGTGTTATTAGTATTATTTAGTCTGTGATCTGAGGTCACACTCAGAAGAAATGCGCATAAATTTTGTGCCTGTGCCCAAATCCACATCAAGCTGGGATTTATGAAATACTGTCTGGAGCCAGTTTCCAAAAACAGTGGATTTATATTTGTTTTCAAATAATGGTGATATATAAACACCTTCAAACCCTGTCATTATTTCAAGGATTGGTTCAACACTTTGAGAAACATGCTCATTTGCTTTCTTGCTGAAGAGAAGAACTAGAACAATGTCACATCTTTTCAACCAAAACTAAGCTGGAGCCAGGAGACGATTAGTTTAGCTTAGCACAAAGACTGGAACCAACAGGATACAGCTATCCTGGCTCTGAAAATCACTTGCCAGCACTTCTACAGCTCATTAGGTGAGTTAGTTAGTTTGTTTAATCTGTACAGAACGCAAAATGTAAAATGTCTTGCGGTTTTAAACAGAGTTATGAGCACCTGAAGTCTCTCAGTGAGGGGAGGTCTGTCCTGTAACTGTCCTCTGACCTTTTCACTCATTCTGCATTGGGAATTCATTCAGAATCTCTCAACAATAATAGGTCAATAGAAACAAACTTTGAATTTTGGTCATAGCAGCATGGCTCAAGGGATGGCAATTTCATTCTGTTGGTCTGTTGGTTCAGACTGAAATTTCTCACTAGTGGATGTAAATATAAAGCCCCCTTTGCTCAAGGGTTATAAAGTCAAGTTATAGACTGTCTAAAACACGGAGGTAATCTCACTGATGTCACCCATAGGTATCTGAAGAGCCACAGTGAAGCTCAGTGTGATGGCTCCAGCTGCCACTATCTTGGCAGTGCCCGACTCTTATGCTGCATCCCATTGCACTCGTAACTCTGAAAAAAAAAAACGACAGACACGGAAAAGAGCAATGGAATGGCCATCCAAGTCAAAATTCCAAGTCGGAAACTCAAGCGAGATCCAGCAGGCCCGACTTCTCTTACATAAACTCAGGTCCCAGTGGTGTGGTGGCGCACATAGTGAACAATTGTCTTTTATCTTTTCATCTCTTTTTACCTAATGTAGCATTTGTGTTGTGACACGTTTTTCAGTACCTTCATTTGTTAAATCAGCTGCCTTAGTTGCTTGTAATGTTCACAGACTTGCCATCCAAACATCCATTTGCTGTGGGCGTTATATATTAATATAATTTATCAGTGAGTTATATAAGAATTGTCATAAATGTGGAGACAAAAAACATTGTTTGTACCAGGCTGTGATCATGTTTATCTTTTTGTAAAATGGGGCTCTATGGGGACTGGCACTTCCACATTGGCTTCATTTTTCAGCCCTGGATGTTTCCATTTATGTTCACCTGGATCCACAATGTACCCTCTTCAAATCTGGCTCTATTCCTCATCTCCTGTAATCTCTTCATTTTAGCTATAATAAAGGCAGAAAATGTTCAGACAATAACTGGGGATTACAAGAGCCTATTGTGTGATGTATTGCCATTATATTCTGGGCAGACATCCATTATCTCTAGAGGATTTAGCCTGCTAACTTGAATGATTGATGAATTTAGGGCTTTGAAATATCTCAACTATTATTCGGATTGCCATATACAGTAATTTGGTACAAATATGCATCCAATCAGCCTCTGCTGTATTTTGTCGTTATTGCTAGTTAGCAAATGTTAGCATGCTAACACTGAACTGAGATGATAAAGGTATCCAAGATGATAAAGGTTCACAGTGTGTAATTTCTGCCTTTAGCGGTCTAGTGACAACAAATACGTAGTCTGGTGGCGTTGCGAAGTAGCGCGGGATCATGTGAGTTGTTGTCTAGAAACACTTGTGATAACGTAAGTACACAACTCAACACAATATATAACAAAGGTTTGGTCGTTTTTGGACATTTTAATGTGGAAATGTCACGTCTTAATGTATATCTCTAACATAGGCATTTTAACACAGTCACTGTAAGCATGCTAGCATAATGACATTAGCATATAGCTCAGAGCACTACTGTTCTTTAAGTACAGTCTCACAGAGCTGCTAGCATGGCCGTAGTCTTATTTCTCAATGGGTCTCCTGCAGAGTCCCTCTTTTAAGAAAACCTGCATCCTCACTTAAGAAACTTTTGGAAACCGAAGCCGAATCATCACCCTTGGAACATCTTTCACAACACAATTAGTTAAGTGGTCATGGTGCTCAGCCAAAGCACAGCATGAATGAGAGAGGGGATTAAGAAAAGAGAGGAAACCATGCACATATATTCCCAAGGTTGAGAGCAAAGTCACGGCAGATGGCCGACATCCAGCTCTCAAAAGAGAACTTGTGTTGTCTTTGATAATTGTCTTCTACACTCAATGGAGAAAAAAGCACCTCTGAGCGCTTGTGGAAATGTTTCATCTTGTTGGAACAAGTTCTTTATTTAATATTTAAATTCATTTTATGTCTCATAACTTCTGGCCTGTTCTCCTTTGTATCTGCTGTCCTACTATCTCGCATCTGATCAAGGAGAAATGGCTGCGCCCAGAGATGGTGCAGATTGTAAGAGCCTACTCTTCAGTTTAGAGACCCACTGTTTGTAAAACATGTCATTTTAGACATCATTTTAAACTATGAATAAAAAGCACATAAATCCTAAATGAGAACCACGAGCACCAGAGAAGAAGAGGATATTGTTCTCTAGCTTCCATAGAAAAGCTTTCTCACCCAGGTGCTGTCGACAGATAGAGTCTTGTGTATGTGAGTGTTTGATTTTTTCGTGTAGACATGCAGCGGTTACGCCCTTCCTGGTCTTTTGTTCTCCTTGTTGCATGAGCATGATGTCAGCTGCCCAAAGGAATGGCAAACACATTGATTGATTGGGTATAATTGTAACCACAGAACGGCATATTTGCAAAGTAATTATTGATGTCTGACTGTGGAATGGGACGCTGTAAGGTAGCCAAATAGGCAGGATGAGTTTTTGTGGAGGTTTTCTCAGGGAGCGAGTCCGCCAGGTTAAATAAGGAGTTTCCTGATGCTGCCCGTTGATGAAATCACCCTGTGTGTGTAAGTGAAAAAAAGAAAGAAAAAAAGACCAGATACAACTGAGTTACCAAACGGACACCTGGATGTTACTGTCACTGTGGAGTCACATTTACTGCAGATCTGAAGATACACACACGATCGAGCACATGGGCACATAAATACGTACACTGACATGATGTTAAGTGTAGACACATATGAAATATAAACACCTGCACCTTGCACACACTTATCTATCACTACAGGAAGAGGAAAACATATGTATTTTGTTTTTTTTTCCGGGTGAGCTGTCCCTTTGAATCTATTGTTGTGCAGGCAGTCATTTGGCAGAAACTTGCAATGCTCCCATTATGTTATCCAACAGCTGTAGTAATCAAAGTCAGCATATTTCAGCTATCTATACATTCTGCTATTTAAATGCTAATGTCTTAATGTAACAATACCCAATCAAACCATCTCTAACAGGATTATTTCTATTGTTTCTTTCCTCCATTAATCTGTGAGCTATCAGTAAAGAAGAACCCGGAACAAGTCACAGGCTCTCTTGGACAGTGTTTCATTTCCATGTGACATGCATGCATGCGTGACAACATGTCAGCGAGACAGGAATGAAAATCTATCACCCCTTGTCTGAGTCAAGACGCTCCTGTAATTTTAAACATTTACTACATTGTGGGAGTGTGTTGTTTTAGCCCATACCTCAGCCCATACATTTTCTGTCAGTGGAGTGAGCTTTGTATCTGAGCTCTGCTTGTATTATTAATTTGGTGTCACTCACAGTTACGGTGCTTATATACACTGTTTTCAAAGGTTGTCCATCCATTTCTGCCCGGTGTACACAAGTAAAGTCGTAGTCTTTAGATGTGCTGTTGCTGCAAGGTTTTATCATAGTAGACTCAAGTGGTTCGTTGTCACTCTTTCCACAATGACTTGACAGCCACAATGAATAATACCTTCAAGTTCCTTTTTCCTTCAGTCAGAGAGTAGCTGCTCAGCCAGGGGACTTTTCTTTTACTTAAGCTTTGCCTCGTCATTATTTTGGTGCATTCTGCAGACTGAGCTAGGGTGAAAGTAGGCTAAGACTGGACCTGGTTCTCATGTGATCTGTTCATTCAATTTTATGAGTGAGTCATCACCATGTTTTAAATCTCCAAATAAAGTCAGGGGACTGTTTCAAGAGCTGATGCATTTGTAGGGGCATTTAAGATGAGAGGCTGGGAGCACATTTGTCTTTGGTTAATTTAATGTCCTGTGTAGCTGCTTAAGATCCATATTACCATCTTACATTTTCTACTTTTGATGTATTTGTACCCATCTCTGACCATGGGAGCACAGCTGAGGTGAGGGTAGGTTAAATGATTTTTGGGGCCCAGAGATGGCCTGGAAGATCTCCTGAATTCAGAAAACGCACGATGCAAAAACCTGTTCTGTCTTGTGTCCCATCAGGCCTCCACTGTGATGTGTTCAAACCAACACACACTCTTGCTTGAGCAGGTTGCAAGCGAGTATTGAAACCCGAAGCTGTGAAAATATGAGTTTTTGGAAGAAAGTAAGGACATGGTTGCATCACAGAGAAGCAGATATTACAGCAGGAGTGGTTCAAGAGTTCTTACTATTGACATTTTGATCTGTATTTTTTTCTACAAGAAACTGGGTCACTTGTTAAACAGGTTGACATCCGCCCTGACAGAGCTGCAAAAAACTACAAACCACCCACTCTGATACTCGGGGTGGAGTACCCCTTTAAATCGATTGCTGTGTCTGTCAGCAATGCCACGTGGCATCTACTGTAAAGCTGTCAGTGAGTAAAATCTTTTCATTACTGGCAGGAATGATGGCCAATAACAGAAGAAATTATACCTAGGATATAAAAAAATGGAATTTCCCTTCACTAAATAAAAAGATACTTCAAACTGATTATAGTTTTTAACAAGCTGAGAAACAAAAACATCACTTTTCCATGATGATTAGAGATTTCAAAATTTAAAAAAGACATCACACATCTATTGACAGTTCTGTAAATGTGCCATCATTAGCTGGCTGGCTAATTTTCCACTGCAGTCCTTTGGCCGGATTTTTTAAAACAGATCCAGGTTATGTTTTTGTGCAGCACATGTGCCATTGAGTTGTCGCAGTGCTGATGGCAACATATCACACTTTCCCCCGAGCAGCTTCTCTGCGGCTCACCCTCTGCCTTCCTCTCTCCTCAGACAGTACATCATTAGCTGTCTGCTGAACACCTGGAGGCAAAGCCAGCATGGTAATTATTGAGGGCATAGCGACGTCTGCACGCAACCATCATTAACCCATCGTACCTCATTTAGAGCAGAGAAAAGGCCTTGTTGTTGTAAGGGGAGAAGGAGGGAGAGCGGCTTGGATTGGTGATCAGACCCTGACATGTCAAATATGATACAACAAATGTCTCTGAGCCTAAAGCTAATAAAGCCTGGAATTTGCTTTTGCTTTTTCATCAGGCACCGGACCTGGCTCTGCGCCAGGGCCTGGGATGAGGGAGGATTATCCCCAACTCTTGACTGTAAAGGTGCAGGAATTCATGAGAGGGGAACTCACACAAACACACACACAACCAGCAATGACTTGTTTGCTTCCCCAGCCACTAAAAACAGGAAAAGATTTTGAGGAGAGCCGGCCTCAGAAATCCTTACTTCTTAGGAGCCTCATAAATG
This sequence comes from Pagrus major, assembly GCF_040436345.1. Lineage (NCBI taxonomy): Eukaryota > Metazoa > Chordata > Actinopteri > Spariformes > Sparidae > Pagrus > Pagrus major. The sequence goes on from NC_133225.1 coordinate 16,548,609, forward strand.
ACTGCAGAGACCGGATTTAGAGTAAAGTGTGTTTATGGGGCATATTTGTCTGAGTGTGTGCACATGCATCTACAGAATGGTGAGGTGTGCATGTACATTTTAAATTACATATGCGTTTGTGTGTGTCTGTATATTATATGTGTGCTTTTTCACCGCAGCTACTGCGTGGGCGGCATTTTCAGGTAAAAGGACAAAAGAAAAGTTACTTTTCCTTTCTCACTTCAACGCCTCATTTCCTTCGTCCCGTCATCACTGACGAGCCTGTGCAGCTCACACACGTCATGAGCGAGCAAGTTGACTTTGTTGTTACTTGCTTGCATGAACATCAGATTGAGACGACATCCGATTTTCCAGATTAGCTTCTATTTGTTCTGAAACAACGATAAGAGACTGGTTATTTTCTCAGCTCACTAAAACTCACAGGATATGTTGTTTAATAAGATATTTAGCTGTTTTAAGTGCTAAAGTACACTATCAAAAACAGTAGTAAATAAGTACTAATTAGACAATACAGAGAAAACCCCAAGACCCTCTATAAGAAAATGCACTTCCAGGGGGGAAGAATGAGTGGAGGCCATCTGAAAGAGAAAATGGGGCTTCAGCAGTCGAGTCTACGGGGACACTTGACAGTAATGATCAGCAAATTATCGCAAAAGAAAAGAAGGATTAAGGACATTTTCACCATCTCACCATCTTGCTTAATCTCTTTTATCATCAGCATGGGCTTGTGAACATGACTCACACACACACACACACACACACACACACACACACACACACACACACACACACACACACACACACACACACACACACACACCAACCACACAGTCTCTTACCACAGTAGATCTGTAAACTATAATTTGTAATGATAAATCATTTCAGTTATAAAAATACGTCAGTCATTCACGCTGCTGACACGCTATTATTCTAAGGCCTTTTAAATGGGTTTCAGTTTCACACATAACGCATGCATTAAACTTTTGTGTTTTAGATTTTAATGGTTGCTTAAGTAAAAACAAACTTTTCTTTTACATGCTCTAAAACTGGTTTCCGGCTCACCTGGGTCCTTCAGGGTTGAACGGCCTTAAAACATATTTTCTCAATCAGATCCTGACTCTGAATGCTTTAGTGCTAAATAAGCACACAGTTTTCTGCACAAGTGAAATTTAACATGACATTTTCCTGTTTTTTGTGTGTGCTTTTTTCACTGGTTTGAAGTGGGTGGGGCTTCACTTGAAAAAGGTGATGACGCATGCTGTACTTCTGAGCATTTAGCAGCATTTGAATCAGAATCTGACGACGGTTGGTTGTTTGCTGATGTTTCCAGGCCACCGACAATCAAATCATTTCAAACAGGCACCACCCTGAAACAAATTAGCTGAGATTTTGAGTGTTAAAAGCTTAGAAAATAATAATGTAGCTTAATGAGTCACGAAGCTTTAATTCTAAACAGAAATGGGGTTTTTTAGATGTCGTTCCTTTGAGATTTGAAGGGAGAACCAGGCTACTACCCAAGTGTGAAAATAGACTCTTCAGAAAGTGAAGCAAACCTGTTATACTGAAAGTATGAACTTTCAAATCTTCAACCTTTAAATAGCACACAGTATTGACTTCTCACCTAACGAGACTGCGCCTTCTTCTACCGATCTATAGCAGTGACTGTTTCATGAAATATATGAGTGAAACTTCCAGAGAGCACACTCTGCAGAACAGCAGGCATGTTGGTTTTTGTTTTGTGAAAATGCTACACAGTCTCGCATCAAGACGAACAGTAGCGGAAGTACAGTATACTGACGCTGTATAACTTACAGGTGGATACTATCTGCTGAAGCTTATCTATCCACCCTGCCAGACTGTCATAATGAATTTATCAGTTAGCCCTGGCTTTGTGTGCCCTTGGGGCTGCAGTCCCAGTCCTCACCTTCTCTGAGCTGAACTTTAATCAGTCATCCTGTCAGAAAAGCAGGGAGGGGAGAGAAGCCTGGAAAAGGCCTTTTTGGGAATCTGTTAGGAATAACAAAGAAGAGCCTTTAAAACTAAAGTCAAGAACATTGTCTCTCATGTTGTCACAAGTGTTTTGCAAAGCCTGCATTAAACTGATGAGTGAACAAAGATCAGAGATGAAAATATGTCATTCTAATGTTGTTGAGTATGTAAAATGCAGACACGGTGAGTTTAGGAATCTATCAAGCTTTGGTCTAGAGGTTCCTGTAATGTTTATTTTCAGGCTGGAAAAATCATGAGCACTATAAATCATCTGAACCATCGGCAGGAGCCAGTGAGGGCTTCGATGTTGTGTCTCCCTCCAGAGGGAAGCAGAGGCAGGTACTGAACAACATGCACTCATGTAGAAAAAAATAAACTTTATTTATAATTTCATCAGTTGTACAAAACAGTAAAACATCAGGCTTACAGAAAATGTTAATGCAATACATGTTTATACATATTTTTACATCAATTTCCATGTTAACTCTTATTTAAAAAATACTTCTTGTAAATAAACTGCCTTTATATACACAAAAAATATATATTTTTATTTTGACAAGGTAATAGTAACAAATACAGTGCAACAACAGAACAATATTTTAAGTTTTGAGAAAATCTGGATATAGGCAAAGAACTCTGGCTTCTTGTGATATTATTGCAAACTCGAGGATAAATTCAGATTTTTAACGGGTTTTCTCACAGTGTGTAATCACCAGTGCAACTACGTGCAGGCAAAGCATCGAACAGTCAAACCAAAACTTGGAGGAAACGGTTAGATGTGTATCAGTGAACACAGGTCTTGTGTGCTTGGGAGGGGAACTCGTTGTGGTTTAACCACTTGAAACTGACAGGCAGCTGGTGGTGGAGCTCAGCCTGTATTTTTTGGGTGCTCTGCGAGGCTTGCTGGGCGTTGATGGTGGGGAGGCCACGCTCAGATTCCTGACCTTGTTAAAACTGTTTCTCAAGCTGTCCCTCCTGTTTTCAGAGGTGCTGCTGGTGTCCTTGGATGTGAATGTGTCTGGGTGACAGAGGCCAGACCTCAGGCAGCAGCAGCACAGCAGCTCTGCGATAGCCTTCCTCATGTCACTGCTGCCCAGGGCGTAGATGATGGGGTTCAGGCCGGAGTTGAGGACAGCCAGGGCAATGCAAAAGTCTGCACTGAACAGCAGAGCACACTGGCGGGAGGTACAGAAGAAATCCACCAGCAACAGCACGAAGAGTGGCCCCCAGCAGAGCATAAAGACTCCAACGATGGAGATCACAGTTTTAAGCAGGGCCAAGGAGCGCTTACGACTGCGCTGCGGGCCCAGCTGTGCACTCTTGTGTACGTGGCAGTAGATGGCACCATAGAGTACGCCAATAGCCAGGAGGATGAGGAAGAATATGATGAGAGAGAAAAATATGTAGGACTTTGAGTAGAGAGGGAGGAGGGTGGAGCATCCTTCCAGGCTGCACACACAGTTCCAGCCCATCAATGGGAGGAAGCCAATCACCATCGCCAAAAGCCAGCAGAGTACCACCAAGCCGAAGATCCTGTAGTAACTCTTCTTGGCTGACTTCTGGGGCAGTGGCTTCATCATGGTGGTGTAACGCTCCACAGCAATCAGCAGTAAGCTGAATATGGATGCTGCTAGTGCCACAAACAGCATCCCTTCCCTGAAGAGCCACAGAGCAGGGGTGAGGCGAAACGTCTGGCTGCCTGACAAACAGATGTTGACCACATAGGCAGCGCCGGTGATGAGGTCACTCAACGTGATGTTGGCAATGCAGACATAAACCCAGCGCCGGCTGTTGCAGATGCGGGAGATGACGGCCACCAGCACCAGCAGATTCTCCAGGATGATGAAAATACTGACGAAGAGGAAGACGGCCGCGGCGACACTGATGTGGTTCTGGCTGTTTGAGATGGTCCTGTTCTGCAGGCGGCCGGTGTGGTTGTAATGCCGCAGGATCACATGGCTGATCCCACTGGCTGAAGTGGTGGCGTTACTGGGGTTACTGGGTAAGTGGTACATGTGGGGGCAGGAGGAGGGGGAGGTGAGGGAGGAGAAGATATCCATACTGGTGACTGGGCCGGTCAAGATCAAGGCTGTGGGTGTGAACAGGCTGAACAGAGCTTGTACGAGCTGCTGGGGAATTAGTGTGAAACTCCTGTGATCAAACAGGCTATCGTCACACTCTAACCGCTGGAGCTCTGCCTGCGCACAACACACACCTGAGGAGGCAAAAGAAGAAGGAATAAGAACAATTTCAACACAGAATCTGCATGAAAGTAAAAGAACACTCCCTTTGATAGCTTTGCTGTGCGCTTCCTCATTGTGGTGCTTTAAATCAATTTAAAGGGCATTTTTTAAATGCCCTCACAGCACTCCACCTTCGTGTGGTTAACACAGGATGAGTGAGCAGCTGCAGGGGGCATTTAAATCAACACATGGAGGAAATAGGCTCATTGTTTGTTACAAGAATGCTGGAAAATTCCTTCTTAAAAGTTCTTTAAAAATGCTGACTAACTTAACACACTATAATCATAAATAGTTGCAAAACAGGCAAAAACAACAGTTAAGTTTTCCTTTTTTTCCCTAAAACTCACTAATTAATCCAAAATGACGACATGAATACAAAGCTTTTTTTCAAGGTTCATATTGTTTTAAATTAAATCTTAGACAAAAACTATATACTATATAGATACATTCATTTTTTCTACATCAAGGACCACAAGAGTTAAGTGGAAATTCTGAAAATCTGTTTAAAAGATAAAACAATTTACATTGCATTCAAATGTTATCCTATTATATGTTGATAAAATCCATTATGGGTAATTATCATAGCTGTGGAGTGAAGTGAATGTGAAGTGAGTGCAGAGGAGGGTACTTACTCTGGCTGCTGGTAATGATGCTGAGTGTGTGAGAAGATACAGATTTTGCAGCACATTTTGATGGGGAAGTAAGCCAAATAAGGTTAGGTAGTAAACACCCCACCCAAAACAAACCACACACACACACACACACACACACACACACACACACACACACACACACACACACACACACACACACACACACACACACACACACGTGCGGTACGCAACAGAGAGATTGCAGTCACTTTTGTTCCATCACCTTTTAAACAGTGATAACTGTCAGAATTTCACAGTTGCCTTCAATTATAAAATTTCCCAGTTGAAGAAATCAAAATTGTTTGACGAGTACCGTCTATTTCACAAAATCTATTTTATTCTAACTGATATTTAACCATTTTTGTCCACTTTTCTGGTGCAAGATTGTCATGTTTTCGCATCACATCCCGCAGAATTGTATACAACAGCACATTAAATCCAGTTGCTCAAGCTGTCCTCTGGTAACTTATACGGGAAAGGCTCTTTCAAAACACATGCTGCTGTACGCAGCCAGTAGTAAAGGACATGACTCAATGGACATGTGGCAATCTCACTTGCACCTCCGAGGCCTTGGCACCTTGCCAAGGTTATTACAAAAGCTTTAAATTGGAATTTATTTTTCTCAATATTTCTCAGAAAGTACAAGTGCAAAAACAGGAACTCCCAATCAGATGGAAATGTGCCCCTCCCTGTAGATAGGAGGTTTCATACGTCTCATCGCACAGCTGTGGTTGCTGGTTTGGGCTGACAGTCCACCGTCACACTATTCACTTCATGCTGTTGATGCGGCCATACATGGCACACTTTACAAACCTCCAACCACATGCCATAAGACCGGCAGCGGCACTGAGACCACGACCACTTTGAAATCAACCATAAACACATAATATACTGAAAGGCATCTTGTGAGGCATCTTCCAAGCACCGAGAAAGTGATGCCAGACCCCCAAATCAAGAAACCACTTCTCAAATATGAGTAAAACCAGAACACATTTGCCCTTCAGAGCAGAGTTTTCAAAGAGCTACAGTATGATTATATATTCAAAGCTTTCAGCAAAATAGGCTGTAATTGCATCACTGCACCATAATTATCATTTATCAAATGCTTCAAAAGCATGCTAAAAAGGGTCAAATGAAACCTTTGAGAAAACTATAATCATGCCAATACCCCAAATGTTTCTCTATGAAAATATTTTCATGCTCATAGAAAATATTATTTTAGTAATAAGAAAAATTGCAAGTGGGTACAATGTGTCATCTTCTATCTATGTCCATCACAAATATGTTTCTGTGGTTTAACTCAACAGTTCTCCAGTTTGCATGGTTTCTCCATTCAAGCAAGGAAGGAGAACACGTGTAAAGACAGAAAAACTACAAAGGTTAAATATAACTTTGAGAGACTTGACCTACATTATTTAGAAGCAATGAGATGTGACATTCATGGGCCGGTCCCATAAAATCAATGTAGATAATGTCTAGCACAACTTCTGCTTTTCAGTCCTGACATGTAAAACAAACCCAGACATGCATCAATAGTCTATACAGAAAATACTGAATATGAGATAGATGATATGATCCAATTATGCTGTTGTGTGCCGGCAGTTGTAAATACAATGAGGAAAAAGGAAAACACAGTTTTCAACAACAAGCCATTGCAACCTGAAGTGTTAACAACACCCACGACAACTGTTGAAAACGCCCTTACTCTGAAAATATAACTTCAAACAGCACTGTAACCACAAAGTGCGTATTCTAGGCCACAAGTGTGTGTATGTTCGTGTGTGTGTGTTTGTGGCTTAACTGATAAGCAGAGCCAGCCCTGTAGACGTTTACTGTAGTGGCTCTAAACAAGATTTTGTTTGTGCCCCTGAGTCAGTTGGGGACATTTTTGTCTAATGATATCCACCAAACCCACCTTTTTAAAATATATTTGTTTATCCTGTTCAGAGTTGACAGGCATTGTCATCTCCTAATCTTTTACTGGTTTTATTCTTTGTTTTATCTCTTCCTTTTTTTCTTTCTTTCTTTTTCAGCGATTTTTCCTGTTTAAATGCTTTTATTCGTGTTAATTACTCATATTGACTTTCTGTGGTTTTATATTTTCTGTTCTGGCTTTTTGTTTTAACTCACCTAAGACCAGGCTTCCTTGTGTTTGACTTGACTGTTGACTGATTATTCTGTAATATCGTCTTCCTGAGTTTCCTGTTTTGCTTGTTTGTCACAGCACTCTGAAAACTCTGTTTTAAAAGGTGCTATACAAATAAAGTTTATTAATTAGAGTGTCCAATTCAACTGCACTGCATAGAGGAAACCTATGCTAACATGCAAACTCTAAAGAAAATCCCCAGAATGAAAAACTTAACATGATCTTAATAATTTCAGATGCCCCCTGTTTTAACAATAAAATACTATCAACTGTGAGTTATATCTCAAACACAAGTCCACAGCATTGGTAAAACAAAGTGTCAGAAATGTGTGAGGGCACTCAGTACCTTTCCTGTAACAAACACATGTAGAAGTGAGAGTCTGTTGTGAGAAGACATTATGACAAGGCCAGAATTTTCTCAGTGTCAGCATTTATTCAGTGTTACAAAGACTTCATTCAATTCCGTATTTGCCTTTGTGTCCAGTTTTTTTATTTGCTGCTCAGGTCCAGGCATGGAGGACCTGACATGAAAGGTTTATTTCTCGCAGTTTAACAATTTTTGCCGTTTGAAAAGTTGTCATTTTGATCATTATCATGGCCAAGTGGTGTGATACACTTTGGGGTCTTTTGTTAACGTCTTCAGACCCACCAAAAAGATTGTAGCTACACTGCTGTCTGTAGGTTCTGACTTTGAATTATTTTGCCACACCAGAAGCTAATGTCACAACAACAGGGGCCTTTGGGTGATTGAAAACACCTGTCACTCTTACTTCACTGATTAGCGTGCATTTAGATCTGAAGCATTGAGAGTAATCCACTAAGTAAGCACTGCACTTCTGTAACACTGTAAAATAGCATCAAAATGAATGCAGCAGAACCAGACACTGCGTCTTTTTTTATAACACACATTCTTCTTCCTGGTCAAAAATTGGTGCATACATTTCTCACAATGCAACTCGACCAATAGTTCAGTCAGTGATTCGGGCAACCGCTAATGTAGCCTCAAGTCGTTATTCTCAAGCAGAGATGAGGAGCAGGCTACAGAGCTCAGTTAAGCTTACTTCGATGTAACACCACACCCCTAGATTTTTTCATTTTCTTGAGGTCTTCAGAACCGATCAACACTTACTGAAGTGACATCAATTGAGGTAATTTATTAGATTGTGTGCAGCTTCCTCTGGAGCAACAAACGGCTTTATACAACTTTGTTTCCACATATGAAGTAGCACTCCCCAGCAGATGTAAACAGACTTTGATGCGTAAAATTGGTGGAGTTCCCCTTTTAGGTTTCAGCCCATGCTGCGCAGCATGTCCTTGTTACATGTAATTCAAGGTTCTTCAGTAAATTAAAGCTGCATTTACTCGTTTGTTGACAACTTGGGTGCAGAAGAACTCCACAACAAGCTGACATATAGGTCCTGCCATGTAAGTCCATGGGTGGACAAATATGTCGCACAGAGTTAGATTTGTTCAAATGTTTGCAAACACAAAGACAGGCGGGCGAAAAACAAGATTACCAAGCTGAAATCCAAATTACAAAGGCTGGCAACTAAAGGCGGGCAACAAAAGCTGGCTGGGGTAACTCCAAAAAAATAAAGAGAAATGCTCAGACTTAACTCAGAGTAAACCCTGAGGGCACGGGGAAGAAAAACAGAACCACAAGACGCACGATGAGCAAACGCAGGAAGACACGAGGAGCAAAACAGGACGGGGAAACAGACGTGATAACACAGAAGTGACACGAGGATGAAAACAGATGAACTGACGTCAAGAAACACACATGGACTAATGCTGCGTTCCAGACAACCATGGATGGTTTTATTTCCTAGTTTAAACTTCCAACTTCAGACCTCGAAGCGTTCCAGGTGCAGGACACCAAAAGTAAACAAAAAAACCCCAGCAGTGCAGCCTCTAACACTAATGCTGAGGGTACCAGTTGGAATGAAAACCTGCAGACTGTTGGTTCTCTTCAGCATACATCACCCTGCACTGCTGTCTTATGAAGGTGTTATAGCCTACCTACAAGCCAACAACTGCCTACTTTCACACCCACTGCACCACCAGCTCTTTCACATTACACACAGCCACTTGATGTATTGTTGATATAAAAACAAAAATCCTGAGTAGTGGCACTTTAAACATTTGGGGAAACCACGCCCCTTCCTGTTGTGGGTCTTTGACATCAACTTCCATTGTGTGTTGTGATCAAACAACAACAATCATAAGCACATGAGTTAAAATTGGTTATGGCTGCAATTATGGCCAATTTGTTGGAGAAATGGCTTTATGGTGTTACTAGACCCAAAGAGTTTGAGAGAAAAAAATAGAAATTCTAATCTCATGGTTGAGAGGTTAGTGGTCACAATACACAGCTTTTTATTATGTTGACGCCATCTGACCAACTATGGATTTATGAAGTAACCTGTCTCTAACAATGGTTGCTTGAGTCTCCACTTCCAGTCGTTGCATCTACTTACAGTACTTGCAGTGTTGTGCAGTCGACATCTGGTGGCTCTAGAGCAGTATTACAGTCATCAGAGGAGCAGCAACACTGTGAGACCACTGGAAGAAAAAAACAAACAGAAAAACATACTTAAATTATAAAATGCCACAGAATTATTTTTGAGACTTGTGATTGGAATCAAGCAAAGATTGCAGACATACATTTGAATTAATTACATTTTACTGTTCTTTGTAAATTGAATTGTAAATACTGATTTCACCTCTTTTATCTCTAACAATACTGATACTGCATACTGAGGAAGGTCTTCTACCAAAACCTGTCTATGTAGTGAGCTAAACATGTCTAATAAAGTTTGAAGACAGTGGTTAGTCTGAAGAATTTACTGGATGGAGGAAATTGTCATACTATGAAAACAGGGCTGGATTAAAGATAGGTTAAATTCTTTAATGATGATTTAATGATATCAGATCAAATCAGAAAACAAATAAATACCACATACCAAATCAGGAACAAGAGTAAGGACATAGGTATTAGACATTAATTAGTTTAAGATAGTAACAGCGAAATTTGACTAACAAAAGTGTAGACATCAGCATCTTCCACCTCTGAAAATCACAACTGAAACTTATTTTAAAAATGTAAAATGACAACTGAAGTGATCATAAAATGGCCCCATACAGCTCATCTAATGTAATCCAAGTCTCCAGAAACCGAGAGATCCCAAACTGATTTGAAAAAGACGTTATTTACACCCTCAGCCTGCAGTTGAGCTCATGTACCCACTTCAGACCAGATGCTTTTAGCTTGACAGCTAACTTGAAGATTTCAGCTTTAAAAATGATGTAAAGAATGTGCAGCTTTGTTTTGCTGTGAAGCTCCAGATATGTTTTGTGGGCCACAAAACTTCAACCAACCTTCCATCAGCATGAGGGTGAGCAGAAAGTGACTGAATGTTCATTTTTGGGTGAACTTATCCTTTGAGTCCCCATTAGGAAATACAAAGTACTAATTATTCTTGTAAACAAACACATACATTCCAAAAGAGTGAGCGTAAAGAGCAAAATACATAGGCCTTAAAATTAGCCCTGCAGTAATCTTTTACTTAGAATGTTGTATAAGCAACCATGATAATCAAAAAATGAAATGTTGATATTGTGTTAATATTGTGTAAATAATCCAGCGCCTCTCTAATAGTTTCTGTTTCTTTCTCTTCTCGCATCGTTATAGTTGCTGGCAGTAATGCACCTAACCACTGGTTGCCAACCACCATACAGCAGTGAAAAGAAGAAGAAGCTGCAGTAACAGTTAACTGTTAGCTAGCTAGTGTGTGGCATGGATCTGGTGTGTGGCTGCTACTCATTGATTTACTACTGCTGTGCAAATTCATGTCCAAACAACAGACATTCATGGTTACACAGACTCTCTCCAGCTCCCTACACTCCTATAATGAATGTTATTCATTTGGCAAAAAACAGACAAAACACACAGTAAAAAACAAAGTTTTTGCACATCCGGTTCCCTTTTTGCATGGTCAATGATTTTTTTAAATTGGTTTTCGGTTAAATGCCTGTAATAATGTCTGTGGTTTGCTCTACAACATAAAATACATCATTAAATATCCCACAAATGAATTATAAGGCGCTTACCCGTCTTAAAAACAGTGGTTGCTAATGTGACGGCCCCTGCTACTGGTTGAGTGTTTGTGCTCTGTTTTTGTTTAAACTACTGTTTCGCTCCACCAACACGTACACCACACCGTCTCATCAGACATCCACATTTACACCACTGATGCCACTGACATACACGCCTCATTTTACTGCTTATTGTTAAGTTTCCTATGTTGGTTAAAATAAATTTCTTATGGTCATTTTGCACTCAGCGTCCTCTCCCATTTTTTTTCATGGCCTAGAGCCAGGTTATGACACTATCAAGTGGCAAAAAGAGACTACAGAAGTTGTCAAGAACATTGAACATCAACATGCCGAAAAACAGAGACTCATCTACTCACCAGTCCGTCTTACATGTTGACTTATTACTTTACAACTTGTAGATTTATCAATTTACAGAAACTGTGTATAGTCTTTGCTTAGTAAGAAACTAAGTGGCAGTCATGTTTAAATCAAAAGATTGCTTCAATACTACTGTCTTTTGGCTTGGGTTATTACGGAAGCCCTAAAGGGCCATGCATTCATACATTTTATTTCCTCCGTTTTCCCGTGATAACGAGTTAATGTCATTTGTTTTCTCGAGATCTCGAGTTATTATCTCGAAATAACAACTGCCGTTTTCCCGAGATAACAGGATAATTTTCTCGAGATAACGAAACGCAATCTAAGTGAGCCTGAGGTCGTCATTAACTACATAGCTACGAGGTCCCGGGTGTCTCCATAATCTCAGGCCTGTCATATCACAGTCATTATCTCGAGATCTCAAATTAATTATATCGTTATCTCGGGAAAACAAAGTTTCGTTATCTCGACATCTCGAGAAAATTATCCCATTATCTCGGGAAAACGGCAGTTGTTATTTCGAGATAATAACTCGAGATCTCGAGAAAACAAATGAAATTAACTCGTTATCACGGGAAAATGGAGGAAATAAAATGTATGAATGCATGGCCCTTTAGGGCTTCCGTAGGTTATAGCCTAACAATAGCTTTTAACTTCCAGCGATTTAATTTACGCTTCGAGAAACACAAAGGTGGTGTTCATCTGTGAAGAACAATAAGTGCGAGTATCATGAACTTGTGTTCATTGTGTACATTTTATTTCCTCCATTTTCCAGTGATAACGAGTTAATTTCATTTGTTTTCTCAAAATCTCGAGTTATTATCTCGAAATAACAACTGCCGTTTTCCTGAGATAACGGGATAATTTTCTCGAGATCTCAAGATAACGAAACTTTGTTTTCCTGAGATAACGATATAATTAATTCGAGATCTCGAGATAATGACTGTGATATGATAGGCCTGAGATTATGGAGACACCCGGTGTAGTGCCGAGAAGAGACTGCTTGCCGAAAAACGACTGCCCCCGACGGGAACGCGCATCAGTTCAGAGGAAGTGGGCGTAGGTCTACTACGGGTCAGCTGGCAGACGCAGCACCGAGAGAAATGTTTTTTTTACTGTGCAGTCCTGTAGCCCAAGTGAAGAGGCTACGGAAAAAGAACAGCGCAGATAAAAAAAACTAACCTGATGTTTCCATAATGTAGGCTAGTTGTCAACAATTGATGAGGGTAGATGCTTTGCCACTTGCCACTTTTATTGTTGTTGTTGTTGTTATCGTTGTTGCAATGTGATTTTACACCGCTTTGATCTATAAATAAAGTCATAATTCAATATCCCTGTTTCAGTGATTTTATAACGAGGATTAGGAAATCAATGCAGAAAAGAATGCAGGAGTGTTTCCACGTCACATTAGATAGCAATCATATAACACATACTGATCACTTTTCGGCAGGCCCTGCCGAAAAGTGACTGCACAGTGACACAGTGATATTGACCAAATTCACTGTACATGCACCTGGCAAACACAGAGAATGTTATGCAGAATGTAAAGGCAATCCGTTACAGTTAGCCTACAGTTCTATATATACTGCATTATTGTATTCATAATTATGCTCTTAAAAGTACAAGTTATCCAAAAAGTTACTTAAGTAAATGTAATGAAGTAAATGTAAATCGTTATTACCCACCTCTGATAGCACTTACTAATTTCTCAGTATGTTTTATATGATTGCTATCTAATGTGACGTGGAAACACTCCTGCATTCTTTTCTGCATTGATTTCCTAATCCTCGTTATAAAATCACTGAAACAGGGATATTGAATTATGACTTTATTTATAGATCAAAGCGGTGTAAAATCACATTGCAACAACGATAACAACAACAACAACAATAAAAGTGGCAAGGTAAAGCATCTACCCTCATCAATTGTTGACAACTAGCCTACATTATGGAAACATCAGGTTAGTTTTTTTTATCTGCGCTGTTCTTTTTCCGTAGCCTCTTCACTTGGGCTACAGGACTGCGCAGTAAAAAAAACATTTCTCTCGGTGCTGCGTCTGCCAGCTGACCCGTAGTAGACCTACGCCCACTTCCTCTGAACTGATGCGCGTTCCCGTCGGGGGCAGTCGTTTTTCGGCAAGCAGTCTCTTCTCGGCACTACACCGGGTGTCTCCATAATCTCAGGCCTATCATATCACAGTCATTATCTCGAGATCTCGAATTAATTATAGCGTTATCTCGGGAAAACAAAGTTTCGTTATCTCGAGAAAATTATCCTGTTATCTCGGGAAAACGGCAGTTGTTATCTCGAGATAATAACTCGAGATCTCGGGAAAACAAATTAAATTAACTCGTTATCACGAGAAAACGGAGAAAATAAAATGTATGAATGCATGGCCCTGGTCGTCCGTATTTTCGCTGATATTCGGAAGTCCAATTAAAACTTTTTTATGAGGGAACCAGGGCAAAGCTAACTTCCCTGTTGGCCTACAAAAATACGTCATGGCTGCCCCGCTCTATTAGCAACATATAGCTAAATAGCCTTAGACAGCTGACATTAGCATTAGCAGCAAACTTACAAATCAACAATGAATAAACAGCTATAATAAAAAACAAGTACGTACGTATTGTTGCAAGAAGGCCGCTGAGGAGAGAAGATAAAAGATGTACTGTCAACATTTGCTCGATGAAAGATGTGACAAAATGGAGGACGCTGAAATGACAGTTGAACTCAGGGTTAAACTGCTGGTGAACTGCCAGTAGTGGTCTCTACTAGCAACAGAACGTTCAACTGAAACTAACTGCAGGTGGCTGGATCCAGAATCAGCCGTCATCACACAAAACCTGGCAGCTATCGTTACTGTGATGAGTTTTTATCTAGTTGAATAAAATTTAAAAAATGTCTCCATCAGCCTTTGTGCCAACGCGTAGTACCACCGTTGTAATCCTGAAGGGGGTGCTGTTCTTCAATAAATGTCCCGGAGCAACAGGGTGCCTTCATTGTATAGAATCTGGTCGCTGCCTTTTTCCTCAACTTTTTTTTTTCACCGCTCAGACTGCTTCTGTTTAGGCAAAGAGAAAGGAAGTAGCGACAGGCTAGCATGTTAGCCGGTCCGTACCCACACAGTCTGTCAGGAAATAGTGGACTTTTGACCCTAGTTTATACCAGAGGCCGTTCTTCTTTATTTAATACAAGCCTGTGAGTAGGCTCCGGGTGTTTTTTTCTTGTCGGTTCGTTTTTTTATTTTCTCCCCTCCCTGGTTTCAAACCTTCAAACTGACTCAGCCGGGAGCTTTGTCTTATCTGTCTGGGACTCCACCGTTGTTAGCCCGGTTGGTACAAGTCACTGTTGGGTTTCTTCAAAGGACGAAAACACACCACGAACCGAAAAGCTGCGACTTGGTTGTTATTTGTTTTCTCACCAGTCAAGGATTACACCAAGACAATGAGAAGAACAGCCGGGAAAGGTACGGGAAATGCTGTTTGTTTGTGTGCTTGGCTTTGTACGAGCGTGTTCCTTGAAGCAAAAGTGTATATGGCAAACTGATGAATTTGTCGACATATTTTGGTTTATTGTTGGTAACGTGTTCAATTTTGTGTGACTACCAGACCCTGCATTGACAGAGATGTTAAGTTATAGGAAGTTATTCTGAAGTAGCACACTGGCTCGTAGCGTTTAACCCTTTTGTCACGGGAGTTTTTTAACGTCTCATTCGGAGCTAAAATGGAGCTAGCTTTGTACTAGCTTTACTAACTGGCGGACTGTCATGATAAAAGTCGATGACTGCATGTCTGCCTGTTCGGACAGTGCCACAGTAGCATAGTTGCACCCAATGTGTGAATGAGCTGAGAATGTAGGCTGACTTGTTGCAGTGCAGTTTCCTCAGGCCTGGTTGATAATGTGACTAACCTACATGTCAGTGGGTTGCTGTTTTGTTACAGTCAACAAGGCTCATTTTGATTTCACGAAAAGCTCTACAGGTTTTTGTTTTTTTTTAGTCTTTGACATAAAGCAAACCAGAATAGTCTAGAAGAGGGAAACTACAACTTATCCAAATTACCAGTGTATCATAACTGTTATTATGTGCCCTCCATGGGCACAGTTGATGGCTGAGTACAGCCTTGATTGTCAGTGATGGAAGAAGTAGTACAATACAACAGCAGTGATGCTACAAATCTATCTATGTTATGATATGGGATGGATATCTAACATAATGATGTGGCTTAAATGTTGATAAATATCATGTCATAGTAAATGTATTCAGAAACACACAGATGTGACCGTTCTGTAGCTGTTTTGTCCATACAGTAGCACACTGGCCAAACCTTAACACAATCTTCCACGCAGGCTGCAGAGAAGGACCAAGCTCTCTCTACATGACTAACGTCTGGGTGGTGGAAAAAAGTCATCATACATAGGAACACTAAAATTACACACATATGCACTCCACTCGAAAGTTCCTTTCCCACTCTGTTTCCCTTTTTCCATTTTTCTGATTTCGTTTAGTCTGAAGACACTGTTGTGGTCTTCCAGTGGCCTTATTAGCAAGTTATTTCCTCATGGTGAAAACATTGCACTTACACTTCCTCTCTGTCACCCTGGCAGCTCTATGGCTTAATGAGCCACATGTTGTGACCCAGGCTTTCATAAATGGCTATAAAATTGACTAAAGAGTGGAAAATTCAATATATTCACCTGCTGGAGGGTTTAGAGATGCACAGCAAATATACTGTGACCCTGCAAAACAAGTAGGTGGAGCATCAACCTGTAGTGGGTGGAATTATCTATTCTATTTAATTTTATTTTGAGTTTATTTTGATTGTAATTTCCTGTTCATACTTCTTGACATGCAATACTTGCTTTTTATCTTTCTTTATATTTTTTTTCTACTCACTATGTTTACTTTAATGCACCAAAACACCAAGGCAAATTACTCAAACGTGAAAACCCACATAGTAATAAACATGATTCTTGATTCTTAAAGCATATTAACACAAATTGTAGAATAGATAGTTATAATAATAACAAATACCCATTACAAAACAGTCAGGGACCAATTTTCATCAGCTTTTATCAGATTCAGAAAAGCAAACCACAGCTTATCAACTACAACGCATCTGCATTGGACATAAGTGCAAGTGACAACTCATTAAAAAGACATCTCATTAAAAAGAAGAGCACAGCCATTAATTTAAGTCTTCAAGACTAAACTCATGAAGTGACATCAAACAGAATGTTGATTATTTTTCATTTATGCATCATATTTGACTTGTATGTCTGTTATTTATATTAATTCATAGATGTAATAGCCAGTAAAGCTAACGAATATAACCTTGATGAGCATGGCAGAATGATTCTGTTGAAACACTGTATGTAAAGTAATCAATGACAGTGAAGGTAATTTGATAGAAAATGCCACCTTCATTTGTAATTGGTAGTGACACAGGAGGCATGTGAAGGTGTAGAGGATGTGTGTGCAGCACCTGTAAGCCCACTGGTGGTGGTGTAGCTTTTGCCAACTACACTGTGCTGTGGACCAAGCATCAGCATATTCAATTCAATCAAGGTCCCCATCTGTCATATTCAAAATCTAATTAACATTCTAATCCCTCAGAGAAAGCTTAACAGTCACATCCCCGTTTATTAAAATGCTTCCTGTCTCACAGTTTCAATTATAGTAACTATTTATAAATTTAAAAGGGAAGGTAGGGCAGGTAGCTGAATACAGATATTATACAGGTATGACCGCATGATGATGTATTGGAGCTGTAATATTAAGCAAAATGTGTTGTTTTCACTTAAGATAACTGTCCCATTATCTTTAAATGATTGCAAACAGAAACCCCTTAAATTATGTTGCAATACAGCCAATTTTATCCTATACCTCCTTAAAGTGCTTTGAAATACTCTGACAGGCCTCAGAATAGCTCTCTGCCATCTTTGAAAGAAAAGGACCATATGGCCTCCTGCTAATGGTTGGTACTCTGCAAACCCTGCTGCAGAGCTGACAGTGGTTGAGGACAAGAAGGGGGATGGGGGAAGGAAGACCAATTATGTCTCCAGCTCAGCCTTGAGTTGTAATTGGTCTACACATCCTGGCGGATGCAATTGTGTGAAACTGCGGATGAAAAGATAATTGCTTCAATCATAGCTGGGCCAACATTTCTCAGAGGAGAGATTCAAGGGTTTTCTCAGACTCAGCTTTCATATTCAGATTTATTGCATTTATTTAGAGCCACTAAATCCTACCTTGTGTGTTATGAAATATTAATTTCCTCACACACAGATAATAACCCTATAAATCAGCCTTATGTCAGCAAAGCTTTGTGTGTTTTAACAGTCCACAGAGCTGCTGGTGTTATCTGTAGGGGCAGTGTCCTGCTTATTGTAGTATGCCAGAGTTTTTAATGCATTTAGGCCTGTAGCTGTTTTGGATCATCGACCTGAACCACATAAGAGGAACTTAAGTTGTTTCCTAATGCAGTGCTTATCAAGCAAGCTGCTCTCTGCCGTGACACCACAACCACAGACAGCAAGACAGTTTATAAAAATGTAAAAATCAACAATAATTTAGACTGGTAATGAAAAAAGAATGTGTTATTTTTACACGGTATTCTTAGGTGTATTTATGGTAGCTAGCTACATATGAGCATTGTATTTTTAGATGAAATCAGCGATGTGTAGGCTGTTTAAGCGTTAGTGAAAGCAACTTTGTGGAGGCTGCAGTGGATCCGTCAACACTTCTGTCTAGTGTCTATCTTATCTTGTGGGTGTTCAGCATCAAATGTGTTGTGGGTTTCTCAAATTACTTGGAAACTCTGTTTTGTTCCTCACAACTTTTGTTGACTCATGATTTGATGGAAAATTAGGCCAAATTGATGGCTGTCTGATGTGCTATATGTTGGCTATGTCAACCACACTGGAATTTTGTTTTGGTTTCAGTCGACATTTTGGTTTTTATGCATAAGACCTGTAGATTGTAAGAGGTTGGCCGAGTTTCTCATGTTGCAACTGATTGTGACAACACAAAATATAGATGCAAAATTGCTTTATGTATTTTGTCTGTTTGCCTAGTTCAAAGCAAAGATGTAATTTGTGTAATGTGTTGTCACCCTGTTCATGAGTTCAGTCTTAAAGTTTTTTTCCAGTTACTTTGTTCCTCTTTTTGGTTTTTGCTTTGGAATATGACTAATTTAGGTCTCTGACAGAACAAGGACAGAAGAACAGGTTGAGCCATGGTGTGCTGTGGCTGCAGAGTCCCTTAGCAGCATGTGCAATGTCTCCATGTGCAGTTGGTGTACTGGATCAAGATGATGAAGGCCACCTGTGGAATGACGCATACACCTGCAGTCACATGGCCATGCAGAACATCCTGAGTAGGACGGATAAATCGGTTAACTCATCTATTTTGAGGCATATCTAATCGTCAAATAATTGAAAACGCAATATGGCCAGTGCAATATTCAAATTGCAAGAAGCTGCAGTGCACTTTATTGATGAAGGTAAAATGTGTGACAAACAGCCTTTTAATGAAGGACTGTAGTGCTGCAGAGATGCCTCTCCAGATCAGAGAAAGCATGTTTGGTTGGTACAGAAATACAAATATTGAGAAAAGAGTGTTGACAAAATGTCAGTTTGTCTGCTACTACATAAAGCAGACTGAAGAGTTGATTGCCATTTGCCAAGGGCTTGGCAAAGAAAGTCAAACATGTAGAGGCTTGTGTTTCTGCTACCTCCGTGCTCATCAGGAAGATGTCTGTATCACACTGTTACTAACACTGCTGCTCAAGAACACTAGGATGGGCTGTGTTAGGTGTCATTCTGCATTTTGTAAACCCGTGGGCTGATTCAGTATTTAAACTAGAGCAGTATCACTCATCCGTTGAGAAATTTTAATCTCCATATCTTTTCATAACAATTGTTGACAGCTGATTTAAATAGAAAACTGAAAGATTCCCATCAGTGTTACCTTCTCACTCAGTAAAGTGAGCTGGGTATGTGTATGAAGACAGGAAGGGGTGAATGGAAAGAAGGAGGTCAGAAAGGAGAAATGGGACACCAGTATGTGTGCATTTGTGCATGCTTTTGTGTACGTACAGTGTGTCAGCACTTAGTGCAGTAACGTGACAGGAATGCTCTAGGGTCTGCGTTTCTGTGGCGAAAGACGGGAGAAAAAATAGCCTTGCATTCTGCAGAAAGCTGTTAACTGAGCTTTGCAGTGTGGATTTGCAGTGACCTGTATTTTGTCGAGAGACTGGACCAGATGGAGAAAGTTTGCAGTCTGCGTGAGTCGTAGACAAGGAGAGGTAAAGAGAGGAAGAGTGGTGAGGTTTTAAAGTCATCAATTCCACATACTCCTTGGTAACTTGGCTCTTTCAATGTGGCGAGCTGAATTTATGAGCTTTAAAAATAGACCCAGCAGTAATGATAGGGTATAAGTGAGGAAAAGGCAGACCCGCTGTTTAGGGATGGCCTACTTGCAGTACATTTGTTTGTTGTGCCTTTATTGCGGGGTCCAAACACATCCAAGTCAAGATAATTGGGATCAAAGCTTGATTGTGATGATTATGATTATACCAGATCTGCCTGTTTAGATTCTGATTATAGGCCCAGTTATAAGCTGAGCAAAAGTTTTAAGCAAAATATACAACTCAAGAATTTTCCACAGTGAAGTGAAAAGTGGTTTGTCAATGTCACAGAAGACATATTTTACCCACTTAGAGGCAGATTGAGCACACTGATTTCATCTGGCATTTAGGTTAAAAGATCTACTTCTGAAAACTTTATTGTTACTCTCTTCTAAGTAGTGACATCAACAGTGTTTACATTAGTTTTCATCACATTCAAAGGTATGGATTATAAAGTGAGAGATAACAAAAATAATCCAGTTTTACTAGTTGTACTACACGTAGCAGCAGCCCTGAATTCCAAAAGGATTTTAGCTTTTTCAGAGATTGTTATGCTTTTTTGACATGAGTTGGAATGAGTTGCTCTGTCACTGATTTTGATGCATTGGCTTTCGCTCCAGCAGAGACTCCTGTGGTTTAACATCTCCCAGTTAGAGCCTGCAACTTGTCAGCCAAAACTAAGCAGCAGCCTCACAGGGCCACCAAACAAAAACATACTAACTATCCACCACAGATTATGACATCAAGTCCAACAAACTACTTTGTTGAAGTGAAAACATGTTCCATGCGTCAGTATCACTGCTGGTCAACAGTGCATGCAACCTTTTGCACAAAGTATACCCAATTTGTGCTTGTATCTCAGATTTCATGTCTGTCGTATTGAGTTGAAACCTTTCTGTCACTCACTCCCTGCCCCCTCAGCTGCAGTGGTCACCCTCAGGAAGGAGAATGTTGTGTGTGTGTGTGTGTGTGTGTGTGTGTGTGTGTGTGTGTGTGTGTGTGTGTGTGTGGATACAGATTGACTGACTAGTTGATGGCTGTGGTGAGTGCTATAACCTCCCCCTCCATCCTCTCTGCGGTCACTGATCCTGTCCCTTGGCTCTGGATTACGGGCAGAGAGAGGGCACACCCTGAGGCTTTATTTGCTGTTGCTCTGCTTGTCCATCTCTGAGGATGACTGTCAAAAAAGGATCAAAGGCATAGTTAACAAGGGCCAGGCAGATATACTGTCTTCGGTATATCTCCTATTATTGTTACCTAAATGTCTATCATAATGACATTATGATCAGTTCTTCCAACAGTTGAAGGAAGCAGAAAGAAAGTAGCCATACGAACGTTTTACAGGTTTGTTTTGTCAGCTAAATTGGACTACTAAAGTACTGCCTCTAGTAAATTCAAAACAGGCATCACCGGTCTAATTTCACCCACTTGATCTTTCAGAAGTCACACAATTGCCATAATGTATCAGACTTTGAATTCCTGATGTTGTATAAGTAGTTGGGGTTGTTTTAGTGCACTTAAAGTATTGCAGTAATTATGTACACTCCTACCTGTGTGATGGAGGTAAATATACACATTGCACAATGACTGTGTAATGACCAAGAAAATTGAAGTTCAAGCTGTGATCTCCTTTTTTCTGTGCATTTGCATTTCCCACACATATTATGGAGATGCAAATACTGAGAAGGAAAGAGCTTTAAGAATGAACCTGAAGTCTTAAGACTCTTTAAAGGAAATGAAACAGCACCTAATCTAATACTTAGTCCAAAATCCTCTTTTAAAGGCGTAAGTGTATTGGGACAAATTGGGTTGGACTTAACATCTTGCGTTGAGTTATGGACAAGCCCAAGGAAATGGACTCAAACGTCATTCGTTACTCACTCCTTCTGAAATGAACTGAGGAAAAAATGAATAAACGCAGCCAGGCAAGGCGGTAGAGAGGTGACAAAACATTCCCATTATATCTGCCAGGGTGGAAGCAAGCCAGTGTGTTACAGAGGACAGTGGCAGAAGTGGCACAGTGATGAACTTAAGCATACATAAGTCCACGTAGCACCACTGGAAGCACACAAAGTTTTTTGTTGTAATTATTTCTAGGTGGGTATCTAAGTTTTTAACTTAAGATTTTACCTTTTATGAATTCATTCAACAGGAAAAGAAAGACAGGGCGAGAGAAGTGATGACATGCAGCAAAGAGCGACAGGTGCTACCAAGCCACTGTCCCAAGTTTGAAACTTCAGAGTAAAATTGTAAATAATGTTTTCATGTAATCATAACCATTAACATAACCAAAGGAAGCTTAATCATTTTGGAAAATACAAGGCCTCATGATGTATAAATGCTGTATGGTGATGTATGTCATACCCCTTTTTCACTGGTCAAAAATCCCACTTAAACCTGCTAACATAAGGCTTTTGTGTGCAATGGGAATGTGTAAATTGGTATGTACACCCAGGTCAATTGACTCACGGGAGTAGACACAGGTTTTATCACCTCAGCTCGGCTTTGATCTAAACATAAGACCCGGGTGAACACACTACATTCTGCCATGCACACGTGTTATCAACATCCGGTGGTGGGGCGTTAATAAGGAATTTGGGATGCAGTCTATTCAAGGACGTTTTATTACTGGACAGTGTTTGAGGCAGAGCCCCATTCATTCCTATTAAAGCTGCTCAGTGGTGTTTTGAAGCTGAAAAAGTTTGACTTCCTGGCTATGAAAATACCTGGATCACCAATGGAGCCGGCTAACTTCCAGTTTAGCGACCGGCTAACTTGAAGGGGGATGAAATAATTTAATCACGTGGCTCTTCTCTGCTTTCCAAAATGTTATTGGACTGAATGGCTCATTTCACTATCATAATTTGATAGTGAAATTAGTCATTTCGCGCGGGGTTGTGACGCTTAAATGTATCCACCGTTTTTGAGTGTTCTTCACTATGGGCCTACTCTTGTCTTCTCTTATGTTACAACTGTTTCCTGCGCATTTGTGACGTGAAACGTGACGTCAGTGACATACAACGTAACATTTCAGATAAAAATCACAGACAGGCTGCCCTGCCTACGGGAAGTGGGAATGGGTTCAGTAGGCGATTTTTGGCGGGTGTACCCACGTTTACAAAACCGTAGACCCATTAATTTGGGTGGAAAAGCAGTATTAGCCTTGACTTACATTTCAAGATCAAATATATTATTACAATATTTTTTGGGCATGTATCGCTCTTTGTATTCAGCATTAGAACCTTGGCCCAGTCTGCAGCTCAGTCTTACCACTGGATGCTTTAAAGGCTGTGGAGAGTGACAAGAGAAGTGAAAGCGAAAAAAGCAAAGCACAGAAAAGTACAGACAAGAGAGGCACAGATGGGGGAAAGAGATGGAAAGAAAGAGACAAGCTGAGGGTAGAGAGAGAGGAACAGTAGACCTTGGCCATGTGCTCCATATTGGCTGGGTTCTGCTCTGTTCTGTTTGTTTTTGCTCTATTTTTAACATGGCGTCTGACTCTTGGTCACTGATGAATGACTCCATATGTAAATTACATTTCATCTGACAGAAATCATTGAGGATGTCTGGCTCAGGTGGAAGAGGGGGAGTGTTCAGAGCCCTGATGTGATCCGTACAGAAGAAAAGAAAGGGGCAGTAGGAGAAAATAGCTTCAGTGGTGTTGTTTCTTACTACCATTAGTTTTGTTCCTCACTTCTGTTTCTGTTCGGTCCACTTCTTTTAAAATGATAGTAGAAGGGTAGATTTAGAAAAAGGTCGCCATAGGCCTGGATGTTAGAATGACATTATCCTTTCTAAGATGCTTATCACCCACTCTCTGGTTTGTGGATCTGCCAGGCCACCCAAACATCATCAGGACACACCACAGGGAAGATGTTTTCAATAGATTATACTTGCTGCACCGCATATAATCTTTTGTATGTCAGAATGTCTGAGATTTTGTTTTTTTGCCCTTTGTTTCTCCCCTTCATTACACATTCTTAATTTTTTTAGCCCTCCTGCTGCTTTTTGTCCCACTATAAATTCAAGCTGAGGTCAAGGCATGTATAAAATGTAGAGTGAGTAATATCACAAAACATTCAGGTGTTTCTAGTTGGTAGAGCATGGTTTTGGCACTGCTGTGAGCCACCCACACTAAAACATGGTGCCATAGCGGAGGGAAGAGGCTTTAGTTAGCTATAGGTTAGAAGTATCTTCTGCTACCTATTTTTCTTTGTCATTCATGATAGTAAATGAATGGTCTTTGGGTTTTGGACTGTTGGTTGGACAAATGAAGCAGTCTAAAGATGTCACTTTGGGCTCTGGGAAAATTGCGATGAGGATTATAAGACAAAAAAATTTAACACTTTATATACTAAACAATTAATCTTGAAAATAATCTGCAGGTTAATCAATAATGAAAATAATAAGCCCTACCTTACTACAAACAAGGCATTTTGAGATCAAGATTTCAGCATCGTACCACTGTCTGAACATTTTTTTCCCCTAGGAATTAAAGAAAAGTGGTTGTGTTGCGTGTGTTACTGGCAGCAGGAGTAAGGGATTTTAAATAAGTATGAACTTGGGGCAGTACAGTGACTATTCTGGTGCTACAATGGAGTCATGTGTTTGGGAAGTGTTGTTAGAGCAGGGTAGCCCACATGAGCGAGCGTGTACAATAATCCCCTCTGTCTGCCTCCTTCCCTTCACTTCCTTTTCTCCTCTTCCTGACTTCTGCCTGCAGCTGCCCCACATCTCCAGATGACATACTGTATGTTTGTGTGTGTTTGTGCCTGTAGTTCATCACGCTGGCTGGGAAGGAAGTGTTTCCGTCACTGGAGACCATCCTGAGCAGCCGCTGCTTCCCTCATATCAAATGCACCTGAAATAAATAAACACATTGTGCAAATATTAGCATTTTTTTAGACTGTCTTTTTGATGCTAGGAGGAGCAAACATCTTTAGGTGGCCTGCTTTCACAGGCGGGGGACACAAAAACATGAACAGGACAGTTAGCCCACTGCCCCAATGAAACTCAACCATTGCATCAATTTGAAGAACCTTTGTTTTTATTTCCACAAACAAAAATGGGCAAGTAAGATATGAAGAATTTTACAACTCACTGCTCATTTACATATAAAAGAATCCAAAATGTCCCATTTCAGCATCTTAAACCCATGTTGATATATACTCAAATTGCTTATTCGTTTGACCAGAACTTCAAAGCCCAGAGATTTTGATTCTACTGTCACACAACACTGGGGAAACAAGCAAGTATTCCCATTAAAGAAAGTGGAATCAGTGGGATTTATGGACGATTGCATTATACCATACTGGTGTTTATGTTATTTTGGCCAGCCCCTGAAAATCTATAATACTAAGGATGAACATACATGTGTCCTACATGTTGCCATTGTACTGTGTTTATCCACCGCTGGTCTCAACTAGTCTATTAGTCCAACATGGCTGAGATGACTGGACCGGAAAACTCTCCGGAATCCCCAGTCACCACCAACCAGCGTGGTATCCTAAAACAGCCAATCAGACTCAGCAGAGCCTTCTGGGATGCATTAAGTCAGACATGCTATGGCCTCACTCGTCTGGTGTGTTTCATGTGGATGCTGCTGCTTTGGATCTAGAGTTTCGGCTCATCACACTGATTGAAAACATACATTTCTCTCAACCATCTTGGTCGCTTGACATCGTCTCGTCCCAGTATTAATCTCAAGGATGAAAGGACCTTGGGATGTCAGTCGCTGCAAGGCAGACGTTCAAGGCTGGGATATTATTTGGGGAGAATTTGCATGAAGGTTGTGCTCTGTTTTTTTGATGAAACACAAAACACAAATATTTAGTGTTTCATTCAAATCTGTTTTGTTGGCCTTTCCACTCAGCTCAGTGCCCTCAGGTCTGGGTGGCAGAATAGTAAAGGGTCATTATGTGTAAATTAAAAACACCAGGACATGATTTTATAATAAGCAGAGTTCCCTTAAGACTGAGCTTCTCCTCTGCTCAGTGTGGCTTGGCATCTGGACTGAGTTAAAGCAGCAGTGCCAAATGTTAGGCAACAGAGGGGGGTGACCAGCGGGAGGTCAAGGGGAGGCATTGGAGGGTAGCATTGGTGGAGATTCTGTGAAATACATGACAGGAGAGATGGTGGTAAAGAGGCACAGTTAAGGAAGCAGTTGAGTGGTGCAGTTGAGTGGTACAGCTGAGGCAGATGGGTGGCGAGACATGAGGGAGTATTGTAAGGCTGTACCCGGGCCTCTTGGATTACTGACCTGCTGTGAAATGTACATAAAGTAGGAGTTCATAAAGCTGTGGCTAAAACTAATGTTGGATAGCCTCAAGCAACAGCGGAGGGAGCTTATACAGCAGAACAAGCAGCCATGATCTCAGGTTGTTTTAAAGTAGGCTATCCATTTTGTGTGTGTGTGTGTGTGTGTGTGTGTGTGTGTGTGTGTGTGTGTGTGTGTGTGTGTGTGTGTGTGTGTGTGTGTGTGTGTGTGTGTGTGTGTGTGTGTGTGTGTGTGTGTGTGTGTGTGTGTGTGTGTGTGTGTGTGTTTTTACCCCTCTCGCTTGACTTGAACTGATCTGTGTGTGATTCGGGGTCATACCTACCTCCGAGGGATGTCAAATGAACAGCAGCCCGCTTCAGTTTGTCAATACATGACTCAGACACATGATATTTGGAGTGGCAGATCAATGGAGTGTACTCAGACGACCGTGTTATAATTGATTAGAATTGTCCATCGCAGTTAAGGTAATTCATTGTGACAGACAGCTGGCTAGCTTAAATTTTGGTTATAGTTTTAAAAACCAAGCAGTAATTGTGATGGGGGAGATAACAAATGGTGGTGTTTATTTTTTGAGAGTTTGGCTTAAATATGTAATCTGTGATGTCTTTGTCTGTACTCCATACTCCTTTTCTAACAGCTTACTTGTGGCACAGAAGAGGATTTTGACCATGAGCTTGTGCTCCATACTGAATGAATAGGGTAATATCAACAAGTCAAAGACTGGATCCCTGTGGCTCCTCTCTCCTTTATACTCTTCTTGAGACGGAGGCAGCAGATGCTCCTCGGCTCTGGTTTTATTGTCTGTGGCTGGCCAGCCTGGGAGCTGACTTAAATACAGGGGGGAGGAGATGAGCTGTTAGTGCCCCTTTTCTTCCCTTTCCTTCACTCTCTCTTCCTAGTTCTCTCTCTATCTGTGTTTGTCTTATTGAGCCCAGTTGGTGTCTGCTGGATGAGTTAATTCCCTGATTGAGGTTTTAAACAAAAGGCTGCATCTTTGAATAGGCCACATGGCTCTAGTGGGAGGGCTCTGATCCATTCACAGCCATTTTGGGTGCATCTGCACTTCCTATAGAGCCTCAACTGTGAGGCTGATTTACCACCACTCAGCAACAGGAGCAATCTTTATCACACAAGTCTGAGTGCATTTATGAATCCCTAAGAGAGCACACACACACATGGCTGTAAGCCACAGGGAGCACTCACAAACACACACACACACACACACACACACACACACACACACACACACACACACACACACACACAGAGTGAATCTGTACTTCCCTTGCTTATGTCTCTCATTGTGCCCAGAGGACAATGCAGCCTGCTTTGGCAAGGAGCCAGCCCCTCTCATCTCCATTAGGTCATGCAGAGAGAGTTGTAGTGGTGATGGATACTTCAGTGGCCCCAGCTCCACTTTCCCCTGGGAGAGGAAAGAAGCATGGTCTACGACGTTACAGCCTGGCACACAGATGTACCCTGGAAGTATAGTACGTGAACCTGGGGATTTTGAAATGTTTGAAATTCAGTGTAAAACAAAATGATTACGTTTAACTTGAGCGCAGATGTTTAAATGGTTAACCTCCCCAGCCCTACGAAGCCTTCAGCGGGTCCATCATTACAAGCACATGTTGTTGACAGAAGTGCTGTTTAAACCCACAGAGCTTCATTTGAGTTCTAGTCAAGGTCTGAAGATTTTTAAAGATGTCAGAAATAGCTTCAACAAAGCCTTTTAACAAGCTACATAGGACACAGTATCATTGTGATATTGGCCAAAAGTATGGAAAAATGTATCTTACGTGGAAACTACTTGAGAGGGAGGGATCATTCTAATTTTTCACGGATTTCCTTGAACCATCCCTTGTTACTACATACTCACAATCACTCGTCTCTACAATTACACCTACTTTGCTAATCCTTTGTGAGTCAGATCCAGAAATGTCTCTTTTACAACACTCATGACAGGGTTCTGTAGCCTTGCAGTTACTCATTACCCTTATTAGTACAGGGCTGGGTCCTCCAGAGAAAAGTTGAAGGGATTCCTTTTGCTTTTTTTCATTCATGGTTATATTTCCAATGAAATTAAGAGTGTTGTGTTGATGTGAAATGGCTCTTACAAGGACTCAGTGTTGTTGTGTTCATGAAGCCCTGCATGACCTCTCTTTACCTCGTTGCCTTTCCCCCCCTATTTTGCTCAGTATGTTGTTTGTGTTAAACTCTAACTTACAATGCTAATGCACACAACATTTATAATACAGGGGGCTTGCTGACTCTGTCTCTAGAAGCACAATTTACTCATGATACATTTGTCTTCGCTGTTTTTACAAAAAATATTTGTATTGATTATTTTCCTTAGGTAAGTGGGTTAACCATTATTCATCTGGGCTGGCGGTTTCATTCCAAACTCTAGGCTCTCTTGAACCCCAGCTTGCTTCCAATATGTGTGTGTGTTATGGTTATTTTATTTCTATTTTATTTTATTTTGATTTATATTAGAAATGACTACAGAATTGGAAATAAAATGCCTTTACAAGTATCCACATGAGTATATAATTTATAATAGTATAAGTATATGATGCTGAAACTTAGTTGTCATTAGCAAATAATCTGATTTTATTTACTCAAATAATTTATGAATCACTTAGTCTATAAAATGTAGGAAAATAGTGATAAATACCTATATAAGCACATTTGAGAATAGGAAATATTAGCCATATTTGTTTGAAGTAAGGACTTTATTGATTAATCGATTATCCAAATAGTTGCAGATCTATTTGTTGATTGACTCATCGATTAATTGTTTTTGCTCTAGAAGTATATAATTTATCTGAAGTCATCTACCACATGTCCTTTGTCTACCAAGTATTTTTACAGTTAGTTAAATTTTGTAACGTAGAAGAATGTTTACAACAGGGTCACGATCAAGTATCCTTTTTTTTTTTAAATCCGTTTTTAAACCAAACAGAATGATTTCGTTTCCAGATCTAACGAGGGGGTACATAAATGCGGGTGGAAATGTAACATTTAGCTTTACAGTGATCAGCATTCCTAAGTTCAAACTG
Organism: Pagrus major; assembly: GCF_040436345.1. Taxonomy (NCBI): domain Eukaryota; kingdom Metazoa; phylum Chordata; class Actinopteri; order Spariformes; family Sparidae; genus Pagrus; species Pagrus major. The sequence continues at coordinate 16,577,860 of NC_133225.1, forward strand.
CTGCCATGTCGTGACTGGTTACATCCATGATAGGAGCTGCTTGTAGTTCTGACTCATGAGATTTATCAGGCCTCCTCCTGTGACGCTGGAGAGGAATGCTGGGAGTCACCATATCTTTGGTCCACACACACTGCTGACTTCATAACTTACTTCCTTTTGGTTCACCTCTTTGTATTCATGTCGGTATTATAGTGTGACGTGTACAGCAAGAGGGAGACAGGAGGATGAGGAGTGAGAAAGAGAGTTAAAATAGGGATATTCTAGCTGAAGTTTATCAACATTCTATGTGTCAGTGGGTCAGTCACTTCCTGCCAGATCATACAGTCAGCTGCTGGTGTCTCAGCAGTGACTGTCTGCTCTGTTTATACAGTCTATATATAAATGTGTATGAGTGTGGGTGCCAGTCTTGGGAGGTCCATTAGGAAGAAAATTTACTGTCTGTAGTACAGCCTAAGAGCATAACACTTAAGGCTTTCACACATCTCTTAGTGAGTTCATAAACACTACAACAACGGGCCATATAAAGGCAAAATATTTCTTTTCTCTCTCCACTAATTGGCACTCTAGACTTACTACTGCCCCTCCCCCTGTCCCTGTTCTCTCTGGGTGGAGCTTTTCTTTGAAGGTGGATGAAGAGGATAGAGTAGAAGTTGGGAGACAGTGAGTAAGACCTGGTTGGCTTATTTCGCTTCTGTCAAACAACTCCTGCATTTACTGCCAACTCCAGCTTCAGTTATAATGAAGTTAGAAGAGGGATTCTTTTATGCAGCTTTTTCCCTCTCTTTCCATTTTGGCAAAGGGGTATTTACTATTCCTCATTCTTCCTAAGTGCATGCATGTGACACATTTTCAGATTGAGTGGTTGTGTACACCATTCTCTGTATTCTTGGTCTTTAAAAATTGTTAGAATTATAGCATATAAAACCGGCCATAACGCTCCATGGCTGAAAAATTGACCCCAAGACAACTGTCTCTATTAGTTCAAGTCTAACACAGGATTGAAAATCAGTCCAGACACGAACATGTGTAGTTTAACAAAATTGAATTTGAATCTAACAGGAGCTAAATTGGAAAAATTAATGCATTCGTTTGCAGTGTGTAGAAGGTGGATTCGAATACAGCCCTTATTTTTCAATAGAGCTTGACTGGTACAGTACGGGCTGTTGAATTCATTGTACTCTATTGTTCTATTTCTGTTGTTGACAAATCATCTGAGTAACATAACTGTGTGTAAACTCATTATTTATCTTAGTGATGAATGTACAGTGGCATTAATTTACTGCAATCCTATTCTCCCTGATTGGATAATGAGGGGTTAGGTGGGGTTAGTGAGTCCAGTGGGGATGAGTTGTACTGCCTTTAAGAAAATGTCTTTTTTTCAAGAGCTTGTTAGCTGTTAATGCCTCCTCCTGCCCACAGTAAGCAGCTAAAAAGTCCCTCTCTACCCTCATCTGTAGCCCTGTGCTCTTCCCATCAACCCACAGTAAGCAGCTAAAGTGCCAGGCTAAGCCTACGCAAAGCAGACAACCCCAGGTGTTATCTGAGGAATGCTGGGCATCCTTGCAGAGGATCTCCTCCACAGGGAGGAAGCTGCATTATCTCAAAGCCTCCGTCTCCTTTGATTGTCCCCTGGGACTTCTCTCTTTTCTGTCTCACTATTAGATGTTTACCTTTCCCTCTCTCAGCCTCTTCTTCCGCCTTCCTCTCTTCTCCTTTGTTCAGTTTTATCTCTGTCACTACCTTTTTTCCTCTTTTTTTCTCCCCACACAAACTGAGATGAAAAGATTTACCTCGCACACAGATACTGTAGCTTTTCTCTTTTGAAACTAGTTGAGAGAGCAGCTCAGGAGTTAAAGTGACAGATTTAAACCAGGGCTCATGATGGAGGATAATGATGATGCTGTCTTTTGTGGTCTCTGCAGTTTTGCATGCCTTGGCATTTTACTGGCTTGCATGTTTTTAGGACTGTGGTCAGCTCGCCTGGCAAACGCACAAGCTCATGAGTCTCAAGTTGCTCTATTTTCCTCTAATTCTTGACTGTGACCTAAATGTTTCCAGGGTTGGCTTTGTTAAGATTTGGTCCATTGTAGCATGTAATAGTTTTTGTCCTTTTGCATGTGTTAGACAACAGATTCCTATTATTGCTTTTCATGAATATGTACAAACAGAAACTGAAACAAAAGAAAAGTGTCTGAAAGCAGCTTTTAAGAATGCAAAAGTTCAGTGGAGGCAATTGTATTTGCCACTGTAGTCGGTGTTCGGGCATACACTGATTACCTTACTTGCACACCGCTGTTTTTACTTAATAAATCAATACTTAGTTGAACGACAGCCGCTACAATTACAGCATTGCAGCAGCAGCACCAGCAGCAGACTCACAGTACAGAGAAGCAGCGGCAGTTCCCTGACTCCCAAAGATTGTATAAAACTACTCTCTCACATACAATATATAAAATTGATTCGCTGCCAAAAAATGTCGAAAAACCTGTTGTTTTGCTCTGTAGACACATTTTTTATGAACGGTAGCAGTGCTAAACTCATGAGACACATTGCATTTAACTAGCCTACTTCAAAATATAAGTCAACTCGTGTTTCATCAATTAAATGTTTTTGATGTGAAAAAAGCATGAATAAAAAAAAAAGCCAGTGTACCGGGATTACCGGTTTTGTTATGAGCTTATTAGTTAGTGGGAAAATGTCAACACGTAGAAGATACATTGACCACTTACTAGCCAGCCCCATGTGGTTTGGTTTGGTATGTGTTGTTGGTTATTCTTTCTAAAGATATGAAACTGTTAGGTAGGATTGTTGTGATTCCGTTTTCGTAAAAAAGTTCCCATCATGATTAAAACGCAGAGGAAGAGACAACAATATCTTTGCTACCATTACGCAATATTGCTCATGATTGAAATGAGCTATCCTCTTATCTGAGCTAATTTGTAACACGGGTACTTAGTATGTGTGTGTGTATTATTCCTGATAACTCCACTGAACACATGAGCACAATTGGTTATATCAGTCAGCGGAAAGTTTCAGTGAAAACAAACCTTCTTTTGGTGGAATGGAGAACTTGATTTCATAATACTACATGCAGATGTCTGTGAGAGGCTCTTTTCCCTCACACTGCTTTTTCAGGCATATCTCAGACTATAACATTTCTTGTTTTTCAACCTAAGAAAATAAACTGTCTCTGCTCAAATGATAAATGTGATAAACTGGAGGACTCGGTGCTTACAGGACTCGACCTGAGATCGGGTTACCAAAGCAGTGGAGTCTGCCTGCCATACAGTGATTTAAACCAGGTTTCTGTTTCCCCAAGAGGGACTTACAGTTTAGACAGCATGCATTACTGATGCGAAGCCATGTTACATGATCCATCATTAGACTAAACTTTACCCAGCTGCTGTCTGTATGATTCACACTCAAGTATAGATCACTATTCTATTTTAATTTTTGTTACAGACATCCTTAACCTGGATCATATTACTTTAGCTTAAGTCCAGCTGGATGATACAATGAATGATTCCAGAAATACATCAGCACTACTTCAAAAAGTTGAGAATCCATAATGTTGTTGACCGGGTTTTATGTTCAACAGTGATGATGTAAAGCTGTCGTCATGTCAGCCTGGCAAAGTAACCACAGCAACTGTCAGTAATTTGGGTGTAGGGTGAAGTGAATTTGCAGTTGTACCAACAAGTATGATTGTACAATGATTTGAGTGCTAATTACAGAGCAGTGTTAGCCCAGCACCATTTTCTACTGACGCTACTGTACAGTAGATTGTGCTGTGTAAAAACTGCTCCTCCAACATGGATGAACCCAACTGTGGAGTTATACACCAAATCACTGTGATGTTGCACAGACAAGAACAGTCACCTTCGTGTATACAGCTGCTGGTTGATTTACAATGCAGAGATGTGCGAAATCTTTCATATACTGTCTTGCTTTGCTAGCATCTTTCGGTTAACTCAAGCTGTTATGTTTTTTTTTAGTCCCAACAGGTAAATTATGTCTCCAACCTTAATTGAAGGATTTGTTATTAATAAGTGAGATGTATACGCTTTTAAATAACTTTATAAAAAATTATATTGTGTAAAAGCAGGGGTTTTTCTGCCCGAAACTCCTGACATTGGTTCTATAGATTTATATGTAAAAGATTTTTTTTCTTTAAAATACAAGAACATGAGACTGTTTTACACAGATGTGTGATGTCACCAGAAGTTCAGCATGATGGCAACTCTTGTTAAGCTTTAACAGAACAGCATGTAAATGTTGTTGTTGAATCTAAACTTTATATTAAAGCTTGACCAGGGAAATTTTGGTTAACGCGGGTAATGACTGCTTACAGTAGAACTAGTCACATTCAAGAAGGAAGGATGTACATACTTATGCATGTTTTTATTACAAGCCACATCTACTGATTTTACTGATTTTACACCGTCAACCACAAATTAGGTATACTGATTGGTTTGAAGTAAAGCCTGAAAACTGTCAGCCATTGATGGCCCGTTGGTAATTTCTTAAGGTTTCCAAGGTTCATTTAATTGTCACTTAACAACACAGAGTTGTAAATGCAAGTTCTAGTCCCTTTGTGCTACAAAAGAAAAACTTTTTTTTTTAATGGTGGAGTGTTAAAGATGTTAAGGATTCAGACTCAGTCTCACAGCCTGAGGAAAGAAGCTGCTCCGTAGTCTGGTGGTATGGCAGCAGATACTTCTGTTTATTTTGACAGATGGCAGCAGGCTGAAGAGACTGTGGCTGGGGTGGGTGTTGTCGTATAGTATCCTTTGGGCTCTGTGCAGACACCTCATTTGACTTTACATAAAACAGTTACAAGACATGTTTCTCAAAGAATGGCTGCTCGACCTTGTTAACTCCAATGAGTTTTGTGGCACAGATGCCAGTCATGTGATACATCAATAAGAAATCTTCCCCTTTTAGTTTATTGTGGTTTGGTTCATAAAAGACCCTGATATATCTTCAAGGCAGCTTCACCCCAGTCAGGAAATCAGTGATATCCGTAGTAAGGACTGAACAAAACTCCACTTTGTTCTAGGTTAATGGTCTGCTCAGAGCTCTGTGATGTTGTAAGACCTTTGGTGTTGGGACGTTGCCAGGCAGAGAAAATTGAGTGGGGAAAGAGATAAGTTGTTGTGGTGAAAATGTGCTAAACACTTCATCCTGCCACCAAGTTGTACGTCATACAACACTGTAGGTGTCTTGTCTGTGAGAGTGAATAATGTGCTATCATTACACCATTTGTGGTTTACCCTAAGTGTTCTCTGTATGTGCTTCTTGGTTCCTATCATTGAGCGGAAGGGTTCAATTTCTGTGCAGCATCTGCAGCTGCAACCTATGGTAAAGTTTCAGTGGCAAAGCTATTTACAAGTAATATGATAACAATGCATTGCAGTGTTATTAGATTTGAGTCATCACCAGCCCTGATGCACATGTTTGAGCCCTGTGTCCAGTCTACTGTGTTTGCAAGAGCAAGAGCAATATTGCTTTTTTTATTCTGTTGAAATGGAAGTGCAGTTTGATTTCATTCGACCTGCTCTGACGACTTAAGTGTATTTTTAGATATGAGGAAACCCACAAACTAGTAACATTCACTCCATTTACACACGCAGAGAATAAAATTATCTTGAAGTTTGTCTTAATCAATGATTGTTTGTATTCTGTACATCACATATTTTGTTGCTACTTTTTAAGAAAAAATATTTTTGCTTCACATTTTGAGTATATTCAATTTTCTTCTCTGGTTACTTGTCACATTGTTAGAAATAATATTCTGTTTTGGCATCAGTTAAGAAAAGACATTTTAAGTTTAGCTGAGGATTAAAAAGATGAGAGATCACTTTAAACATTTTGTGGAAAAGACAACACCTGCAATGACATCCTGTGTTAATCGCCTCAACTAATATATTGGTAGCTACTCTAAGAAGCCTTTCCAGAATGATGTTAACCAAGCTGGGACCAAGCTGTATTCTACATCAAAAAATAATGGGAAGTTTGAGCATGTGGAGTTGTGATGAATAGTGATGTGATTATAGCCTAGCAGAGTACAGTCTCGTAGTATACAGTTAGCACATCACACTTATCTTTGCTCCGACACAACATGAAGTACAGTCAGGATTTCTCACCTTACAGTATGTGATTTCTCACCTGATTCTCATTTCAGTGGTGACTGGTGATTGATTTGGTATAAGAGAATAGTATTTTTCTTGGGGTACTTTGCTCACAGAGTTTTAACATATTTTTATAATACACCACTGATTACAAAGAAAGAGCTTAAGGCAAGTAAATAACTTGATAGGAAACAGGCCTCACAAATGACCTGTTCTTAATTTATAAGGCCTGTATCCTGTCAAACTGTCACAATTACTTGTATAGGCCTCTTTTCTAGACTAATCTAAGACACACCGCTGCAACAGAGCTTCATCATGTTCTGAATGTAAAATTTAGAGGGTCAAATACCAAGGATGAGCTTCCCATGTGGTTTGAGACTTTGTTTGAAAATCAACTATTTTGTTTGCATATTAAAATGCTAGCTCAGAGCTGCAATGACGCATTGTTTAGGCTTTTAGAAAGCTGCAATGCTTTATATTGGAAGCTGTTCACTTTCTGGGCTATCATACTTTGTTTCTGCTGGCATTATACTAGTGCTGAGTGTTTATTGGAATAGGAAAGCTAATTGTTGGCGTGAGAGTCAACCCTCTCTCTTTCATCCCACATGTTGTAACTACAGAGTTCTCTGCTGTGCCCTTCAAAAGCCCCCTTTTATCACGGTCCAGTATCAATATTATAAGCACGGATGTATAAAAGTAAACAGAAATACTGTCTCTGATCAATCAACCTGTCATTTTCAGGTGCTGCGTGGTGAGAGGGAAGCAGTGGGTGCGGCATGCTGAGGCCACTCCCCCTGGCTCAGGATGAGTGTCATAGATGGCGCTGCCACCATGGCAACGAACGCAGGTGGAGGAGGGGGGGGAGGTGGGCCAGCTAGCCCTAACGATCACGATGGCCGCTCATACCTGCTCCAGATCTACCCACGGTTGGCTGCTCAGTCCACCACCTGCTGCAACCTCAGGTAAGAGTGCCGTAGTGTTATGACTAGAAAAGTAGCATCAACAGTTAATGTCCAACTATGATGATATTGCTCAATCTGAGTTAGTAATTCCTTTTATCTTCTCATCAGGGTGCAGAAAGATGCAACAGCAGCCTCAGTGATCTCAGACGCTGCCACGGCACTGGGGCTGGACCCTGGCCGCATGTATGTGCTAGCAGAGGTGAAGGAATGTGGCGGGGAAGAGTGGGTGCTAGAGGCCGGAGACCTGCCAGCACAGAGGTTTCTGCTGTGGCCTCGGAAAGCCCAGGAACAACACCCTCAGAGCCTAGGCTTTTACTTCTTACTACAGGTAGAGTTGATAGCACGCAGTTCACTTTGCAGTCAGACTCAGTGAATGTTGAGCACTGAGAAATGTCTTGCCACCTTTTGACTATTGCATAGTACTTCCTTCTGCTTTTTTTTTCATTTTTATTTTTACTGAGAAACAAAAACAAGTAGTCAACCTAGATAACAAATTACCAGCTAATGATGGAAAAATACAACAACAAAGACGGGTAAATTAGCCACATACATAATGTTTCCCATTATCATTAAACTTATTTTGACTGTTTTTTTAAAACTGAGAGAACCCAGAATGTTTTTAAATGTCTCAGATAATTAAAGACTTTTATCTCTTTACCTGTCCATGCTCCAGGAGAGGAACCATGATGGCACAATTCATTATGTCCACCTCCCGTCTGTGATTAAGGAGCAGGAGGCACAGCGGCTAGCCGCCAGGGGCTTCCTTCCCCCTCCACAGGATGACTTTGCAGACCTCTGCAATCTCCCCATCCTCAATGAGGACAGCATATTAAACAACCTGCGCACACGCTTTTACAAGAAAAAGATCTACACTTATGCAGGCAGTATCCTCATTGCTATCAACCCCTTCAAGTTCCTGCCCATCTACAACCCTAAATACGTCAAGATGTACGAAAACCACCAGCTGGGCAAACTGGAGCCACATATTTTCGCTATCGCAGATGTGGCCTACTATGCTATGCTCAGGAAGAGGATCAACCAGTGCATCGTCATCTCTGGGGAAAGTGGCTCAGGCAAAACCCAGAGTACCAACTTCCTGATCCACTGCCTGACTGCACTTAGCCAGAAGGGCTATGCCAGCGGGGTGGAAAGGACCATACTGGGAGCTGGACCAGTCCTGGAGGTGAGATCTTGACATGTGTGATGGGAGGATTTGACTCCACCAGTCCCTTTAGCTGGAAACCACCTGAGTTTTTTCCCCCTAAAAACTGTTACTAACTTGTAAACTAGTGCAACTCAAAGTTAGAGGTCGTCTGTGGTTTAAAAGCCAGTGTCTGACTCGTATTTGGGCAAAACATAAAGAAGGATGAAAGGTTCTCTAGATTGTGTCTGTCTTATCTGTTATTACAGATATCACACATTTATTTTCTTCAGCGGCTCAGTGAGGTATGAAATGTAATGCTCTTTTGATTAAGTCATATCCTACAATGACAGTGCTTCAACAGAAGTGACTCATCCTGTTGCTGTGGCATGCACACACAATTGCAGAGGATGCAAAATACACAGTTATATTTTGAGATTATTTACTGTGACAGTGATTATCTCCAGTGCAGTGGTTATGAATGATAAAACATCCCATGAATGTATCAGATCTCACACAGCAGTTGGCAAGTGTATTTTCAGGCTTCAACTCCGTTGAACTTCCGTGCATGGGCTGAGCCAGTGGGGCATATGGAAGTGTGTGCATTGCACAGGAAGTAAACATAAAGACTATGGTCTGCCCAGAAAGAAGAAACGAAAAAGAGGATGGGAAGTTGCTTTATTAACCCTTTGTGAGGCCCTTGAAAATGCTGTGGAAATCTTAGCATAAATCTTGTTGTTTCTCTGTTTCTTTTGAGCAAACACTGATGGGTTTGGTTAGTTGGTCTTCGTCTCTGATTGTGTAACAGCATGGGCTCTGTTTTTGACCACAGAAATATGACAATGTGAATTTCATATGGAGCTGTTGTTGACCAATAGTTGTTGAACAATTTCTTTGTTGCTGTTTCGGTCAGGTGACTGTGCTTCTCTTCCTGCTTTCTATCTCTGAGAAATTAGATGCTTGTGCTGACTTGCTCTGTGCAGCCGCTGAAAGGACAGAATTAATCGAAACTACAGCCAAACTGATAGAGGGTTTTCTAGAGGTTACTGATTTTAATAGCTAGAGGGAGAATATCTATCAATAAATCATGAAAAGTTAAATTATTTTTCCACAATATTTTTATTTATCACTGCAGTGAATGTTTGTGCAAGGCCAGCTGGTTGATAATTATGGTGCACAGTGTTCATGCCTGATTCTTAACAGACAGACTGACCAACAGTCTGTTCAGTGGAGTCATATGGACTCAGAGTGTCTCCCTTGCTTAGCTGTCTGACTAACTAGAGTGAACAACTACCTCACTAATGCAAAGGAAAAGGTTGTGGTAAGACCAAACACACCACCACAATACAGATCATTCCTCACTCATACATTCAAATTCAAAATATATATTTTTGGGTTGTTAGAGAACCAGATGCAAACATATTTATTTCAGGGCTCCAGACTAACTTTTTATAAAGGTTGTACTGGTGTGTAACTTAATTTCTTAACACGTAATGTAAATGATTGTGTGAGGGTTTGTTTAAATTGCAGCATACGCAACAAAAAATAACAATAACCTCAACTGTTTAGTGAGGGTTAGGCACCTTTGGACAGGGGACATGTGGAACGGTTATTTCCGCTGATGATTTCGGGTCTGGGCTGGGCCTTTAAGGCTCAGGGACAGGTGAAACTGGCACCGCAGCATTTTTCGTGATAGAAAACTAATCAATAGCCAAATTAAAACTGAAGACAACTATGTTATAAGGTTGTAATATCTCACAATTTCTCTCATTTGCATGCAAGGAATGTAGGTGCTGTACAGGGCCTGGTCTCACACAAGCACATATACACAGACAATGCACATAAAATCCTAATATATGCGGAAAAAATAAAATACAGAATCGTGTTGCTAGGCTACTATTTGTTCAAGGCAACTGTCTAAACATCCAGTTGTCAAAAAATATTTTTAAAGGCTACTTTTTTTTTTAAACAGACTTACTGAATATCAGGCACACTGGTGCGACCAATAAAAATGATTAGTCACAAAGTTGAGCCCCAGAGCCCTGTATTTACTAAATTTGGCACTGTCCTGTCAAATGAGAATGTGTTTTCCTTTTAGTCAGCTGTAAAAATACTATTGTATGCTTGGCATTTAGAAACAGATACTGTACGGGGTGCCACCGGTCTGTAAGGCTTCTCAGGGTATCTTTATTCCACAGACAGTTAAATAGCCAGGGCTCGTACTAAACTACAGCTCTCTGTGTTTGGTGATGAAAAAGGCACGTCCAAAAACATGCAGACAGGCAGACATCTGTAAGCTTTTACATTGTTTAAAAAAAATAACAGTTGCATCATGAAAGGTAAGTTATCACAGAGTATTGAGTTTAATCCCTGAGCAACGTGGCAAAGAACAGAGTTGACTTAATTTAGGTCAGTTTTCATTCCTGTAATGAGAAACGGGGTCTCCTCCACTTTCACATATGGAAGAATTTACCTCTGGTCAGACCTCCAGCAGGCTTATTATTGTGAGCTCATTTGCAACATTCATATTACTACCACTGCAAAGCTCTGGTCTAAGCAGTAGCTCATTGTGAGTAGTGTCTCACATTGTACTCTGCATCCTCCATCACTATAAATTTAACTCCACTTACATATTTTCAACTGCCCTGCAGCTCTGGCTCAGCTGAATTGACCACAATGTTGCGTGTGTGGGGTGTACAGAGTGGCATGCAAGTGTGTGTCCTCTGGTCATATTAAACTTGAGAGTGCTTCCTGTCAGCGATGTAATCTGGATTTATGTTTGTGATTTGAGTTATATGGAAGGAGAAAAGATAAAATGTAGTTCTGCCTGAGGCTGCAGAGTAAATATCAGACTGGGAAGCCTGCTTATCTCTGCACAATCACCTGAATACCATGTAGAAAAAAGCAGAAATCCCAGTACTTCAAGTTTCAGTTTAATAGCCATCCTTGGTGTGGGGAACTAATAACTCTCAGTTGATCTGGAAGTAAATCTCCTCTGCACATTTTTCTGTTTTATTTCGCAGTAGAGTGGCTAAAAATAGACCTTTAGCCAGAAAAGCTGTATGTGGAATGTGGTTTATTCAAAGTACAAAACGGTGCTGAAAAGCAAAAACCTCTCGATCTGTTAATTCACTGGAACAAGCAGTACTCTGAAATCGAACAAAATTAAACTGAATTGGCCACAAGCTATTGGCTTGAGGCTTCATGGCAAGAATAGAGAGGGTGAGCTGCCACAACAACTTGCAGACACGGTGTATCCATCCATCATCTGTCACTTCTCGGTCGTCTCCAGACCCTCTGACTCAGTACTGGAACCTTCACTCACAGAACTGCTGCTGCTGCTTTGAGATGCATTTGAATAAGTAAAGCGTTGGTCCCTTGATGTGTGTCAGTCTGTCAGAGTCTTTGGTTCCGGGCGGTTGATCGAGGGAAGGGGGGGCAGGAGGGATGGAGAGATTTTCCCCTCCATCAGCAGAGTTCTGGTCCCTTTGGCAGACACACTGCCACTCTGCTGTTCACTCCTAGAATGGTGTGTGTGTGTGTGTGTGTGTCTGTGTTTCTGTGTGTCTGTGTGTGTCTGTGTCTGTGTGTGTGTGTGTGTTAGCCCAGTCTAAAGTTGTGGTTGCAGTGGCAGACAGGGAGTCGAGTTCGGTCTTTGTTGGCCTGGTCAGTGGAGGAAGTGGAAGTTGGATTCCATCTGTGACCAGTCAGTCAATCATCCTGGCTATTGAACAGCTGTACAGTCCCTCTTGCAGCATTATTGCATCTAAATTTACACATGTAAACCATAAGCAGAGACAGTAACTTTAAATGTTTTTCCACACTGTTATGAACCTCAGAGACAAGTTAGTTTATGTGAATAGATTCTGTTTTGACAACAGCCACCAGCCTATGCAGCACATTCATAAGATGGCTGACATGAAACAAAAGTCGCTTTACAGAGGAAGCAATAACTCCTCTGAAATTATGTCCCCTGCAGTTTCTCTTCACACAAATGGTCTACCTCTTGTGGTTCCTCCCTGACAAGTTCCAGTCAAGGCATTACATATCGAGTGTAGAGTGCTATCTTTAGACACATGAACCAAAATGGAGGAATTTTTACTGAGATAAAAGGATTTTATTTGGCTCTTTTTTGTCCTAGATGCTGATCAGGTTACAGTGGTGGAAAGTGTGTGTGTCTGTGTGTCTGTGTGTCTCCTCAAGCTATAGGGGAGGTCTGCAGGCCTGGGTCACACATTTTGAGGAGATGAGATCATCGTTTGTGGTGCTGGACTGAGTGCTGTGTTGCTGGCAGATTGAATGGCTCCAACCTGAAACCGTGTGGGAAAGCCGTGTTCTACTTTAATTCATTGTGCCACTTCATTCTATTCTATATTCTTTTCTTTTCTGTTCTTCAAATTTCCTTCTTTTGTCTTGAAAATAATGCAGGTAAAGAAGAGTTTGCCCTTAATACATTGTACAAATGTTTGAACAAATAAGGCTGCTACCTGTAGGACAACTCACCAGCTCTCAGTGAGTATTTCACTGAACTGGTCTGACTGGTTGATGTTACGTTGTTCTTTTAGTATTTCTGTTTTCATTTGCCAGGCTTTGAAGCCTGTTTATTCTTAATGCAGACAGGGCCCTCCTCTGTTGCAAACAGTTGGCGAACACAAGGCAGGCAATATATTGGATTTATGTGTTAATAGTAGGAAAGTACTGCACCGATCAAGTTTTTCTTGGCCTGGTGTATTTATCAGAAGACTGTTACACTAATATTTTCTTGATGTGCTTATAATAGGTTTAAAATATACTAGATTTAAATGCAACAATCTGAACTTTAGGCCTTAAAATGTTTTTAAAAGCCTTAAAGAGAACTATCATTTTGACAGGTTTTAAAAATGGATTGCAAGTTACTTTTGTAAAGTTGCATCAACTTCAGTCTCAATTTTAAGTGTGTTTTTTGGGAGGGGGGATTTTGTTGATCATTCCCGAAGAAACTTACACAATTAAACCCATATGGAACCGATAACCACTGATGACTTTGCAGCCCCATCAGAGTTTATCAGAGCATGGGAAGTTGCATGGGAAGTCAGCAAAGCATAAAGCCATGAAAAGCCACCAGCAAATGCCTGCCGTCATCCAATATTGTTCTGTGTAGTTATTTACAGTTGAATGTTCATGTTGAGTGTGAATAAATTAATTTACTTTACAAACAATTCTTAGACTTTCTTTACATTTTTGTTTTTCCAGTTTAAACTTGAAATAGGTATTCAATTGCTTTCACAGTAGTCTCAAAAATGTCTTTAAAAGTCTCAAATTAATTTGTCGAAACCTGCAGAAACCCTAAAGCCACATGGAGCTCCATCCATGCTCTTAAAAGTAAAATTTGACAAGTTGTAAGGACAATCATAGGACCTAATAATGGAATAACAGGCCTGAATAGGTTCAACATTGCCACTCTAGTCTGTGCAGCATTCTGAATATCATCAGGCAAAATTGACTGAAAATTTCAGGGTCCTCCAAAGATAAAGATGAACTAAATAATAATATAATAATACCACTTTCTAACATGAAAAAGCTGTTTCGTTAAGAAGCCTGCAGGGTTTTCTTGGTCATTCATAAATATAAAAATCTTTTGGTGTAAATGATGTCAGTCATAACCTTTTTGTCTCCTGTCCAGTCAGTAACATTACAGATGTAATTGGTGAGGAGAAAATAATTTCAAGACCAACGTGTGAGACGATTTATAGCCTTTCAGCTGAAGCCAACCCCTACGGTCTTTTATTAAGTCCCCAGCCTCTTCCATGCCACTCTGTCTCACCACTTCAGACAGGAAGTTCCTATCATCCGGAACCCTTTTTAACAGGAAGCAGCTACGACACGGGAAGTAACAGCAGTAGTTCTCCCTGCCGCTAGCTCAGGGCCTTGAGGGGTGTGGATACACCAAAGTATTGTATTGTTGTTCAGGAAGTGCAGAGGAGTAGCTGGCCATTCAGTCTGCTGAGCCATTGTTTATCTCTTAGTTATGGGTTGCACCTCTTTATTCCTCAGCTATATTTGGTCAGGCTGGGTGGCATTGTGTACGAGTCTGGGAAAAGCTGGCATTACTGAGTTTAAGTCACTGCGTCATGCACACGTGTCATTCATTTCACACACACACAAACACACACACACAGTATACAAAGGCTTTAGTGTAATCACACCATTCAGAATCATATTGAAGACCAGAAACTGCTCTTCCTCACAAGCCAAACACAGCCTACATGTAGCAGCATGCTACAGGCCACTTCAGGGTCTATTCATGGTACTCTGACCGCACCACAAGCTGAAGTTTGATGTGGTACCCATCTAGACATGGGTGGAGCTGCTTGAAAAGACTCCAATCTGGTAAAACACCAGACCACAAGAGGAGCAAAACTGGTGCTCGAAAACTTTATTCAGACAATTCCAACTTTGTACCTCTTACATCTTCATTACTTGACCCTCTGTTATGTATGCATACAGACAGTAGACCAAATAATTTGGACATTTCTTGAAAACAGAAATTTCTAAATCGGTTTTGCAAATTCTGCCCTGTTTTGTCATAGGTAAACTGTGCAATGACAGATGAAAATTTTTAATTTCAAGTTTGCTTTCTGCACATTGTACCATAGCCTCATTTGTGAGGTTTTTGTATATGTTACTCCGAAACTTGGCCACGTAGACTTCTAAGCACAAATCTTATAGAGGAGGTACGATTTGTTTTGTTACAGTTTTCTGCCAACTGTTTGCATCATCAAAGGTAATGTCATAAACATCTTTCCCTGGAGTGAAACTAATATTCAGCTTCAGGCCTGGACAGCGGACGTAGTGTATAGCAAAGATTACAGTGAAGTAATGTGATAATACTGGATTTAGATGCTGTTGATGCCCCAAGCAAAGATGTTTTAGACGGCAACCACTTGTGTGATCACGAAAAGATAGATCAAGATACAAACCACTGCTGGATAACAGGCAAAAAATAATGTTTGTTTTTACATACATACAGACTACGGTATGGACATGTGAGCATGAGTACGGTATGGACCAACTTATTCCAGCTAAGATAATCGTCACAAACTATACACACCTTACAAATAACTGCAATCTTACAGGTAACAGGCTGGACGCACTGGATGCCTGTGTACTGCATGGCGGCTGAGCTGCTGCTGCTCACTTGCGCATTTGTGTTCACGTAGGCTGCGTGGCAGCTGTGCTGCTGCTGTAGCCTTTGATAATTATCAATAAGTATGATGACGTGGTTTTCTTTTGTCCCCTTTGAATGAGTGAGAAAGCACAAGGGGGAAAGAGAGGGAGGGAGGGAGAGATAGAAAGTGAAAGAAAAGTCAAAGGTAAAAAAAAAAGAAAATGTTGGGTGTATTGTCTTCATGTCTGTGACATATTCTACACATACAGACATTAAAAATGTAGTGAAATGCTGGTATGATGTGGACATGAGTGTCTACAGGTCGTTTTCAGGTTTGTTTTTGCCGAGAACCACGTGTCGCGGTAGAAAAAGACTCCAAATCTCTAGATCACGTGACACAGCACCTATGCTTGACACGCGCATGAGAAGCGCGTCTAATGCATCCAGTGTGAACGGTCTAACCTGTTAACATGGAGGGCGAAATGAAAAGCGAGAGGTAAAGCTACGCAGCAGCGCTGCACACGCATTCAGTGTGTCCAGCCTGTAAGACAATTCAGCAGCCCCACCTTTTATAGAGAAAGGGTGAATTTTATCAACTGCCCAACATTTTTAAGGTTGCAGAAAAGTTATAATTTGACTGACTCTATTGGTGCACAGTTGTAGTTCATGTTGCCATAGTGAATTGCAGCCTAATGTTCAGTGGTTAGTTGGGTAATCACACATGATGTATACTCTTGATGGTGAAATGCCTGTGTGGTCTGTGATGTTCAGACTAAATACGCCTCAACCATTGCTGAAACTCTTGTACTGATATTTGAATTTATTAAGTAATACATTTAAAACTGTGTGCTCCACTGGATTATGGTCAGTGGTGTACATAATGACTCCTTTGTGACCTTGTCAGTTTGTGACAGCTGTTATTGTTTGTCAGTTCATTGTGTGTGTATCAGTATTTTTAGATGTCTGTCTATAAAATATAGATTTTTATGCACTGGATTATGAAACTGACATTTGGGCTCTTTCTCTCTGTTGAGCTTTGTTTGTCTCGTGTTGTTTTTGTAATTCTGATGACGTTAATATACTTCAGAGTTAGCTCTTTTCCATGTGGTGTTTACATTGTTCCGTTGATCCCATGTGCAATTGGGCATTTCACAGCCTTTCCCATTAAGTTATTGCATGAAAGTGTCTGATTTGCTTTCCAGCATTTGCTAATAATAAATCTATTACAATCAACCATTGTACACTGATGCAATTACAGTTTTTCTTCTCCCAACCACCACTATAACACCACTTTTATTTCCACTATGCTGTCATCCAACATAAGTTAGTTTGTTTTCCACTGGAGTTGATTTACTGGTGTGTAGCTGTTATGTGATAACTTGACTAATACAGTTCATACATGCTTTACTGTGTCAAAAGTCATTTGTAATCATTTACAGTAGAACACAGAAACATACAGATCTGCAAACAGCAACATACAGATATAGACAATATGTACAATATTTATGCTTTAGCTATAACCATTGTTGTCATTATCAGTTCATCTATAATCTTTGCCTATTTAATAATTAACAATTTCTCAGAGATCAAAGTAACATCATCGTGCGTGTTTTGTGCAATTTAACATGATGTATAACAGAGAAACGCAGCAAATCCCAAATTAATCATTGTTTGGTTGATTATTTTATTGCTGGACTTGGTGTGGTGTGAAGTGTCATCTAGCACATTATTATTGTATTATTTCCGTGACTGCAAGTCATTTCTTCTATAACAGAGAACAGTGCCATGCCATTCTGCTCAACATAAGAAATAAAGATTTGAGAAATATTATTTGTTTGTGACTTCATACAGTAAATTCCTGAAGTGGTTCAGTAGAACTGCATACATTGGAACATTCTCTGTTATTGAATTGAAGCACTAGCCCCTCTGAGCGCTATTGACGCCATTATTGTACCTCAAAGAATCAATTCTTTGTTAACAATTCAGTTGAGTTAAGCTTGGGGGGTTAAAATGTAGTTGGTGGGATATAGTGGCGGCTTGAAGCAAGGCCAAGCATAGAGGGGGAACTTTGTAGAGACATGGTTGCATTCAATCACTGCCAACATCATGTGAGCTCGCCATAGCACTTTTCACATTCATACACGACAACAAACAGTGATTATTTTCTCACTAAGTACTATTGCTGTTTTGCCTTAACATTGCAGCCACCAGTCATTATATTACCCTGCTGCTTGGTTCTCTAGTTTAACCTGTAATTGAAGAGTATATAAACTTGAGGGCTTCAAGGACATGACTGATATAGTTGTGGGTGTAGCTGAATGAGTGAGCCTGTCCGTCTAGAGGTTTGATGAATTTTTGCTTGTGCGCCTGCCGTTGCCCTCTGAGAATGTGGGAACTGTCTTTGTGGCGGTTGGACTATTTAGAGTCTTTTTGTGAGTGTATCCATGCTGAAGTGAGGTGTCAGTGTCGGGGCCTTGGCAGCGCCTGTGGAAACGTTTAACTGAAGCTCTTTTGAGCAGCTGGACTTTAAAGGATGCAGTAGAGCCTCACTGTCATAGTCCTAGTACCCAAGCACCAACTGAAAGTTTGTGAAAGTTTTTCACTTTTCTCTGACTTTTGTTGAAAGCATGTTGCTTAAAAAAACCTACAAACTGTAATGCTCTCAGATCATCACAGAAGTGACTTATAGGAGTTGCTACATAAATGTTGAGGGAAGTGTGACACTCATGAGTCAACACAGCAGACTTAAATTAGTTGTTTCTGTGAACATCTAATCTTGTATACAACATCAGGCTGTGTCCTTACACAGATCGCTCATGTTTGTACACGTTTATGCTACACCTAAAATGTAATGCCTTTTTTAAAGTATATAATTTATACTTTCATGTCTCTGCCACACTTGCTTGCTGAGACAAACAACTCATAAACTGCACTATTATATCGACACTCCCCAAGTTTGGTTTTTAAGGAGAAGTGTGTGTGTATAGGAAGGGGCTGAATGGGGATGTGAGACTTCATTTGGGTAGGTCTGGCTCTGTTGAAGTGGAAATGTACAGGAGACAGGGCTGCCAGAGAAGCCTGCTCACCGCAGAGAGGAATCAGCTAAGACGGTGTTGTACGTCATGAAATGATCACTGGATATGTAACATGCAGACATGTACACACTGCCAACGGCCCTGCTTTCTCTATGTCCCCCTCCCTCTCTTCCTTTCTCTGCTTTTCACTCTCCCTTCCTTGTTTTCCTTCGATGAACTCCTTGAGAGCAGCCCCTATTTCGTAAGAATACAAATTAGACCACGTCTTTCCATGGACACGGTTCGACAAGCTGTCGGTCCGCTTCCCCATACCTGCTGAGCCTTCAGCCAATCAGATCGTCTGCTCATGGGCAAGTTCGAATACGAAAGATGCTGTGACATGTTTAGCATTCCCTCCATGGTGCAGCGGCCTGGGCTTTGCAGAGATTTCCCAAGGTTTTGTGTTCCTTGCTGCAGGGTTTTGAGAACAGTACTGGACACAGTGGGCAGCATTGAGCAGTGAGACACTTGGAGTGTCAACGCCAAAACACACTTACAGACCCTCAAACCTGGAACACAAGTGATGGCATTGTTTAACACAGGCAACACCTGAATAAGTAAATGTACAATTTTACACATCATATATCGGCATATATACAACTAAATACACACATAGAATGATACCAGAGTGGTAGTGTGTGTGTAATAAAAGAGAGAGAGCCCAGTGATAAGCTGGGTGGGAGCCTTGACTGAGGAAATCCAGGTTAAGATGAAGGTGGATAATTCTGGTCACAGATAAGAAACAACTGCATCTGTTTCTTAATTCACTGTAACGTTACAACTCTTGCCTCATACTTCCCTCAGGTCTCAAAAATATTTTGGAATCACATTTTGGTTTAAAGTTTTCAGTGCACTGAGAAAAAGGTGCAAAAAAATTTAGATATAAGGTCTACTTGAGCAGCAGAAATGAAAGTAGGCCAACGGTCCATCCCAAGGAATCTCTCCCTCTAACTCTCATCAGCCCCAAGACCACTGTATCGAATTCACCCTGCAACTGCTTTGGGAGATACAATGTGACTCCTATTTAACATTCACTGAATCAACTTCCCCTGCGGTGGCCTTTTGTTAAGTGTGTGTGTGTGTGTGTGTGTGTGTGTGTGTATCTGTAACCATGTGAGCATGTGCATCAGGAAGAAAGAGAGAGTGCTATTCTGTTACCGTGTCAATGCAATAAACAGGGCCCCTCAGAGAGGCATGGTGGCTGGGCTCTGTGTGCCCCTAGCTCGGTTGGCATCAGCCTGATGCCTGCGGAACAACCCCGGTCCTCTCTGTGTCAGTTTCTGGTGTGACGCTGCTCTACAGAATGGCTGTCCCGACCTCATTTATCATCACTGACCTATGCTCTCTTTCTCCCTCTTTAACTCTCAAACACACACACACTGAACAAGAGAATGAGGGAAAAGGTCTTGAAGAGAGGAAAGAAAGGAGGAAAGAAAAGAAAGATGGATGGGGGGAGAGTGAGAGGAGGGCAAGAGGGGACAACGAGCTGCAGATGCTCGCCCCCTCCTAAGACCTCCAACATATACAAACACACAAGCATGCTCACACACACACACACACACACACACACACACATACTCACACAGTCCCACCCCCTTCTGCACTCTCAGCTGCTGTTTAAAAACAAGATCTAACCTTTTGACTATCTAGTTTCTTTGTTGTCATGGTGATTTGTTATGGTTGTTGTTGTTGACTTCAGTGAGGGCGCTGATAGATGAGCTCGCCACTCCCAGATTGTGTTGCACCCAACAGCACTTCCGTTTAAAACTCAACAAAGGTCACAGTTGAGTTTCAAAACATTAACAATGAGCAGAAAGACAGCATAAAATTCTGGGGCACAAGCAGTCAAGACTTAAAGATTTGAATTAAGCCTTATATGGTCTCCAAGACACAAGTCTCTGGTCCAGAATTGCAAACAGTCTTCTTCTTAATGTTTTAAATTGTGTTGTCTTTCACATATATCATTGTTTTATTTAAAGGTACTATATTGTACTCATCAGGTTCATAATTTTATTGGATTAGAAAAGATTAATATGAATTGAGTAGAAACATGACCATAATGCACTGCATGTTTTTGACCTCATGCCCTTTAACTTACCCTGTGTTTCTGTCCTCTCCTGTCGTCCCTGCCAGGCCTTTGGGAACGCCAAGACAGCACACAACAACAACTCCAGCCGCTTTGGTAAATTCATCCAGGTTAATTATCTGGAGAGTGGAGTGGTCAGAGGGTGAGTAATTAACAGCGGGTGCATGTGTGTTTTGTTTGTGTGTTTTGTGTGTGTGTGATTGTTTACAACCAAGCACTTTCAAGAAGACCTCACACAAAGTCAAGTCACTTCACATTGACTTCGTCTGCACTGCAACACCATAAAGGAACATTAGAATGATTGTTTTTGAGTTCTATATCCCCATCAGGGTCCTCTAGGCCCTGTACCTTCCTCTTTGCTCTTTTATGACTGGTCATGTGGATCCTTTTCTGAGCTCTGTGTGTGTGTATGTGTGTGGATTGAAACTTTCAACCACAAGCATGTCCTTCCTTTTTCTCAGCAGTCAGACTCTGGTTAGGTGCTGCTTCAAAGTCTGGTTAGCCATGTCACTTCCTCATTTCCTCATCAGGAGGGGGGAAACAGCTGCTAAATACTGTGTCTTAAAAGAAAAAGAGAACATGTGATATGACTGTGGAGAAGACAAAAGCTGAAGGGCTGCAGAAGAATATTCAGTACAAGATTCACAGTAGATACTAATAGGATGAGATGTCTAATGCTGGTGTTATGCAAAAGTTGTGTAATAGAAATATATTGTGATTTGAAACATGTGAATGCCAGCTGCGACAGCTGCTCAGCTCCACTGTCAATGGGCCTCCCCAACCTGATTATCCCCTAATGGCACCAGGTCTCATCATGCTCTATAGAATTGGTTACCCTGAGAAGGGTCTGTAATCCAATCAGGAGTGTTAATTTTAGCTGACTGATGCTTCTGTGCTGCAAAGTGAACCTACTTAGGCAAATGAATGTTAGTAAACTAAAATATTTTGCTTAGTTTGTGTGCTAGTGTAGTCCTCTGCTTCACTTCCGTGAAGTGTTGGGCTCAACAGCTCTGCTCTGTAGACTGAACAAAGGCTGCCTGTCTATCTCTCAATCTCCAGTGGCAGCCATTCAGACAGTCAATAGAGAAGATTAACAAAAGGAAGGCTGCTGTTCCGCTCTGCTCTGCTTTCTGAGCAGACTGACTAACTGACAGACAGGACATTTTTACACTCTCTCTCTCTCTCTGTCTCTTCTCTCTCTCTCTCTCTCTCTCTCTCTCTCTCTCTCTCTGGGTCTCTGTCTGGCTAATCCATCCTCACTGGGCTCTGAGCGACACAGTGCAGAACGATAAGGAACACACACTTTAGAGGGGGTGTAAAGAGGAGGTGGTGTGTCTGAACATGAACATGCAATCAGTTTTAGGTCTCTGTACAGTATGTATGTGTTGTTCTCTTACTCCTCTGGTATATGCTGACAGATGTACTGTATAGCCTCCCGTCAACATTCCTACAGACAAAATAAAATACTATATTTTTTAATATTTTTATATATTTTTTAATGACACTAATACAGTAGAATTCAGTATTGTCTTTTGATAACAGCATTACTGTAGCATTCGATACCAAAGGTAAGCCAAAGAGTAGCTTCACATATTGTGTCCTGTGGTGGCCCTTTACATTCATTCACCATCCGGTTTGATGCTCAAAATACATGAAAATACAAATATAAAAGTGTACAGTATATCATGAGAGCCAGTGTCCAACTACCTACATTTATTTCAATATCCATACATGTTTTAAAGCCATTGACATCATCAACGCCTGTACAGAATGCCGGCATCTGGTTCGACCTTGTTCAAAGGACAGCCTAATGGCCTGTAAAAGCCTGTCAGTTACTCAGGACACATCACACGCTGCTGTCCTGTCAAAAACATCTTGAACATGCCTCGTTAAAGATTTATCTTTACCCTTTGTAAATTACGGTTAAATGATATTTATGGCTGTATCTGTAGCCATGACCTCTACAACAAATCACACCCCAACATTTTCAGAATATCTATAAAATGAACTTCTTGCATAGAACGTGCAGTGCAGACTATTCTGAGAAAAAGGGAGAGGGAAAACGTTTCTCAAACTAACAGATGATTTCAGAAGATGTATGAACTTGATCCCAGTTAATCTGTCCATAGTCGTTTCTGCGGTTTTAGCAGATTGACACAACTATGTTTCTCACAGCACAGCTCTATTCTTAGTGTGCCATGAGGACTGGCGTCAGTGTTGTTTTTGCCTGGCTATAGAAAAAACAACTCTGACTTATAAAGTCTGATTTAGACAACTTTATAGCATTGGCCTGGAGTGCTGCAGAAATACCACTGCTTTTACAATTGCATATCTCATGACTGCAGTGGTCTAAAAAAACATACCTCTACTCCTGCAGTAGCCTTCCAGTCTCCTGTGTCCAGCTATACCATAACAATACAATACAATACCTTAACATTGGCACGTGTGTGTATTTTGCTATGTGGCATGTGTGATGTGCGACAATCCAGCTGAGCGTTTCTGAACGCTTTGTTCACTCTTTGATTGTTCCGACCATCTGTCCTCACTTCCCCTCCTGCTCCTCCCCTTATTTTTTATTACCAGCCACTTTCACATATGACCTGAAAACACACACACGCACATGCACACACACACACACACACACACACACACACACACACACAGACGGACAGAGCTGAGTGACCTTTGGTGTTAAGTGATTCATCCTCATTGTTTTTCTTCCCCTTTTTTCTTGTCCTCTTCTTCCCCCCTCCCTTATCTCTAGGGCTGTGGTGGAGAAGTATCTCCTGGAGAAGTCTCGTCTGGTCTCCAGAGAGAAGAACGAGAGGTGAGTAGAGACAGGAGGGGTCTTAACCCTTCACCCCCACTGACCTTCATGGGGCCCTCTGTACAAACATGAGGAAGCTCTGATGTTTGGATATGAAGTTCAGCCGAGGGCTTCAGACTTCAGATTTTGACTTTACATCCATCTGTCCATCTGGCTTTACACTTACTCACCTATATACATAGATTTTGAAATCCAGAATCTCTAGCTTTAGATACTAGCCACCATGTAGATACAGCATGCTAATACTAGTATTAGCTGTGTGCCCCTAGTGAGCTGAATGATGTTACCCACTGACATCAAAGTGGACCATTATATCCACAAAAGTTGGCACGCTGCTGGGTAAAACATACTTTAGATTGCAAACTGTGTTTACTGACAATGGTGTTATGAAGTGTTAAACTTGAAGGTAGCAGCTCTTTGTAATATAGTTTGGTTGTGCCTAATTTTAATGTGACCTCTAGTGACAAGTGTTTTTGTGAGTTCAGAATTAGCTGTTGCTATTAAAACAAATGAGAAAGAAATCATCACTCTCCTGAGAGAGACTGCCTCATTCACCATGTTTACTCTTCCTTCACATCATGCAAGTCTCTGTTACTCACTGCGACAGTCAGACTGCTAGTCTGTTGCTACTTGTGTGACTAATGTGCAAACAAATATCTGGTAATTGAAAAGTACCTTCACTGTTGTTTGATTTGCAGTCTTACTGTATATATTACTAATGAATGAGTCAGGAGAAGAGAAAGATGCCTTTTGATTACCTATAGTTTTTACTGTTACGTCAGTGAAACCAATGAAAAAACTGACTTTAACGTGAATAGTTTTTGTAAATACAGTAAAACTTAAGCCATGAAGTGGTATTTGACACAGGGAGGCTATTTTCTAACTACACAAGTCTTTATCTTTATTCTTTCTATTTTTACATTTCTTGAGATAAAGATACACACTCATGGGGGTTAGTGTGATTAACCATAATCTGCCACTGAGAGCTCAGCTGAAGCAGATGATGCCTTGCATAAAAACACACTGTAGCTGTTTTGAGTGTGAAGAGCGTTACCCTGTCATACTTCCTTTACAGATTCTTCCAGCTAGTTTATGAAGCTGTTGTCATTTTCTATTAAAAACCCTACATGTGTAACCTTCAGGCTGCTGTTTATCACCTAGCCTACAGTTGCTGTTGACAGTGCGTTTTGCCTGTCTAGTCAGGGAGTGACTACTGTATGATGTCATTGTTTCTTAGTGATTAGTGTGGAAACTCATTACTCCCCTGTGCTTTTACTCTGCCCGTCTACCTACCTGCTCACTGATAGCACGAGTGGAAAACTGATATGAGCATCACTGAGCTCCAGATATATATTGTGTTCTTTCTATTAGCTTTTTACAATATGTTGACTCTTGCATGGGTTTATGGCTTGAACCCCTATTGTTACCATAAACGAAGCTCATGTCCACTAATAACTGCTCACCAGATAATAAAACAAATAAATCATGGATGGATGCACAGAAGAAGTAATTAATCTTTATTGAATAGCACTTTAAAGAAAATGTTCTTGCATCGATAACTTGGTGTGTAGAACAGGCTTTTAGGACAATGTGTGTTATTTTTCCAGGAACTACCACGTGTTTTACTACCTGCTGTTAGGAGCTTCAGAGGAGGAGAGGAAGGAGTTCAAGTTGCTGCCGCCTGAAGAATACTTCTACCTCAAGCAGGTACACTACTGCCCATCCAGCAGTTTATAGTCTGTCCCTTCCCCCTTCTGCCCCCATGTGTGTGATTTGACCTTTAAGGTAACACTGTAGCTCAGTGTGACTGGACCCTGCATTCATGAAGCCTGTCAAGCTTCTGAATAAGCTGCTGTATACACTCCCAGCTTACTGCACACATGTGTGCTGCATATTAATGAAGCAGTCTTTGTTCTCACTCTCACTTTCTTTTCTCACCCTGCAGTTCATTCACATCTGTTCTTCACCTGTTTGTGTGACCATTTTGCTGTCTTTTTTCTCATCTTTAAACATTTGTTTCTTATAACTGTCTTGTTGTTCCATGTAGCAAAACTTTAAGATAGAAGATGAGGAGGACCTGCGGCATGACTTTGAAAGGCTGCAGCAGGCAATGGAGATGGTTGGCTTTCTTCCCGCCACCAAGAAACAGTAAGTGATTCAGTGAACATGCTCAGTATAGTGAGTGTAATGCAGAAAAAAGTCAGACAAGTTGAAGGGATTGTATTGAAAATCAGATCTTGAAGCATTTTTCAAAATAGATGTTATTTTAGTCTGATTGAGTCACATTACCAAAAATATAAATTACAACAATGAGACCTTTTCAAGCACCCACAGCACAACAATAGCTGCATCTAACGGGCTAATGTAGCAGAGGCAGTGTGTAGATGCAGCTTCACAGAATTCTTCTACTCTGTTAATAAGTTATTGAGCATTAACAGATAAGATTAAAGAGCAGCGTGGATAGCATTGTTCACACATTTGTTATATGGCTGCATTGTTGCTGTTGCTTTCAGTTTACATAATTTCTGTGACTGCACTGCAGGATCTTCTCTGTGCTTTCGGCCATCTTGTATCTGGGCAACGTGACCTACAGGAGGAAGTCTACAGGCCGAGACGAGGGTTTGGATGTGGGACCACCAGAGGTCCTGGCTACGCTCTCTGACTTGTTAAAGGTAACAGATGTGTTTGTTTTCATGTGCCTCCATGCTTCGTAGTGTGTGTGACTGTCAGCATTAACCTGTGTGGGTTCCCTCTCAGGTCAAAGAGGAGCTGCTGGTTGAGGCGCTGACAAAGAGGAAAACGGTGACGGTCAATGACAAGCTGATCCTTCCCTACAGCCACTCTGAGGTAGGTATCTCTGTAACCTGTCATTACTATAATAGTGTCCAACTGCACACCAATCGGTGGCCTTGTTGTTTGTCTGCTTCTTCTTTGTGACTTTTTGCTTTTTATTGATACCACACCTACAGCAGATCTCTTCTTCCTGTCAGTGTGTTATGTTCAACTTTTTATTCACTCCACACCCTTCTTCTTTTTCTATTTTTTGTTTTTGTTTTTTGTTTTGTTTTATCTGTTTAAGCCCTCATTTATGTTTGCTTCCGTCAGACTTAAGTTGTAATTTTGTCACCTTTTCTTCCCCTTCTGTTATGTTTACTGAACTTTTCCTTGAAATACTGTGTGCATCATCCCATCTTTCTCTCATCAGGCCATCACAGCAAGAGACTCCATGGCCAAATCTCTGTACAGCGCCTTGTTTGACTGGATCGTCCTGCGCATCAATCACGCACTGCTTAACAAGAAAGATATGGAGGAATCTATCCCAGTGAGAGACAAACTCAAGCAAACACACAACAGCACAAAACTACATCATTAAATGCTACAAGTGTTATTATATTTCAGATGATGATTGTTTGGTTTTTGCCCATGCTCTTATTTTGCAGTGCTTGTCCATTGGTGTCCTTGACATTTTTGGGTTTGAGGACTTTGAAACCAACAGCTTTGAGCAGTTCTGTATCAACTATGCAAATGAGCAGCTGCAGTATTATTTCAACCATCACATCTTCAATCTGGAGCAGGTGAGTGGTCAGGCTTCATCCCCTCACCCACCAAATCTTTATACGTGACACACTGAATAACACACCATCGAATGACTTGCTCCCCTGTGATTCAAACTTAGAACTATGTTCTCTGCTCTTTGTTTATAATAATGACTGCTTAAATGGTGACTCATCCAAGCATTTCCTCATCTGTAAAAGGAAGGGGAAGCTGCATGCTAGTTTATCTTATCCCTTTGAGTTCTAAGTGACAAATAAAAGTTAGATTTAAAGTTAGAATAATTAGGTATTCAGTCAAACTTGACTTGTATCTTTTAAGTATACACAATAAAAATAATAACTACATCTGTGCTGGATGTTTTTGAGTATTTGTATATGTGCATTTGAGACCAGTTTGTTAAATTGTTCAGGTTGTTTGGCTGATTCACCAAAAATGTTCTGTCTTGCCTCTTTCAGGAGGAGTACCAAGCAGAGGGAATCACCTGGCACAACATCGACTACACAGACAACGTGGGCTGTATCCACCTCATCAGCAAGAAACCCACTGGCCTGCTCTACCTGCTGGATGAGGAGAGCAAGTAAGAACAGTTACAGATGATTCATTCATATCCTTGTCGATACGAGTAGGATTTAAGTTTAGGATTTCGTAGTAGCTGCCCATTAACCTCCTCTTTTTTTCATATCATCTTTCTTTCCTCTTTCCTTCCATCTGTGCCTGTACTCCAGCTTTCCCCACGCCACAGATGAGACATTATTAGCCAAATTCAAGCAGCAGCACCAGGGGAACAAATACTTTGTCCCCACAGCAGTCATGGAGCCTGCCTTTGTAATTCGACACTTTGCTGGGAAAGTCAAATATCAAATCAAGGTAAGCATGATGAATAGTGAGGACATCAGGTAATAGAAGCTAAAGGGATTGGATTCCACACTTGAAGATGAGCTGATTGTTCAGTTTGTAATGTTCTTGATATATTCATCCTCACCAGGATTTCCGGGAGAAGAACACAGACCACATGCGTCCAGACATCGTGGCGTTGTTGCGGAGTAGCGACCGTGCTTATGTGAGGCAGCTCATTGGCATGGACCCAGTGGCCATGTTTCGATGGGGCATCCTGCGCGCCACCATCAGAGGCCTTGCTGCCTTTAACGAAGCTGGCCGTGCCTGGGCCGCCAAAACTTCAGGTACATTATCAGTGTGGACTGAAGGTTCAATTCCTGCTTTTTTTGTAGTTAATAGCTTGCTGATACTATCTTACAATCTATCTGTTTTGCTAAGGCTAAACAAAGACTAATATTGGCCTTTCTATTGATTTCTTTATCAGTAGGTAGATCATAGCATATATTTTTTTTTAAGTATCGTACATGATCTGCATTCACCCCACTTGTGCAGCTTGTGCCACTACTTCAGAAGCCTGCAGTTTCTCCGCTCTGTAATTAGCCTCAGGTCAGCACACAGAGGAATATGGAGAAACGTAAGGCTTTGGGAGATTTTTTCATTTTCCGTGCAATTCTCAATCCTCTAGACTATTTTTGCGCTCTCAGACGTAGTCCACTGACGTAGGAGCCTTTTCATGAGGATTAACGAGATTACATTTACTTAAATTAAGTTTAGACAAATATCAAAACAACAAAAATTGCTGCGGTCATGTGAATCTGATCAACCTTTGTTCTACTTGAGGGCCTACTTATGATTAATACATTGTTTTACATGTTTTAAATGTGTGTTAATTGTGTTTATGGTTTTGTTTTTGTCTTTTTTAGGCGTTGTCCGTCCAGCCTCCAGAACTCCTTTGGGAGAACTTAAGAGATCCAATGCCCCAATAGACAGAATGTACAAGTAAGTGATATACATACTTAATATAAAACAATGAAACATGTCTCACTTGGTCTTTGTTGTGTTTGGACTGGTTTTCTAACTATCGGGTCTGTTTCCTCTGGAGGAATCTGTCTGTTAGCACCTGTGGATGTGGACGCAGACAGTTGGTGGACACTAACTTTTCTTTTATTAAACACAGACAGATTGCTTTAAATATGATCTATATAATATACAGCTCATATGATGTTGCAACATTCCCTCCACTTACAAACTACACAGCATCATGTTTCCTGTCTGAAGCTCATTGTTGAGGTTGAAGGAAATGTTTAAAATGGTGAACTGTGGACGTCCACGTGTCCTGTGGTGCTGGATGAGATGAGGAAGGACAATGTCAGACACCTCAACTCAGTTCAGCTGTTGTATCTAAACTGAATCCATACAAAAACACAGTTTTGTGATGTCACCCTGACATATGAATCCTCCTTCACCTCATCTCAGTCACACATATCCTCTCCACCTTTGGTGACCCCAATGTGTGCGGTTCTCTCCTCTCCCCTCCACAGACGAGCGTCTATGCTCGATTTCTACTTTGATCACTCAGAGGAGCGCCCTCTTGAGGCCTTTGAAGACATCTTTGCTAGCTATGAGAGTAAGAAGTAAGTGAATTTGGTGGACAGGAGGAAGGAATGAAGACATGAGGCCAAGCAGGAAGGAAATGTGTTTTGTTTTGGGGAATAGATATCGGTTTGCTCCATTTTCTGAGACTGCTCCCATCTAAGAAAAACATCTGAATCTCTTTTAGCTATTTGAATCCAAACCAATGTATCACTTAATTTCATCAAAGAAGGTCCACCTTGTTAATGGTAATGGTTAATTTTAATGTCTGCTTCTTTAAATATGAAAGTTGCGGAGGAAGTTCAGTGCAGCAACAGTACAACAAAGTTGCCCTTTACCTTGCATTCCCTCACTGTAATCCCCCTCTTTTTCTGTAGCTGCGATAATCTCTCTCCTTCCTCACATTTATTATTCTTGCTATAGAGCACAGGAAGGTGTTTGTGCTGGCTTACTCTGATTAGCCACTTGGATTACTCACATCAACTGTGGAGTTGGTGGAAGCACACATGTATTCATACACATACAGACGCCCCAAGTCAAATAGACAAAAATAAATGGGAGAGCTTTCTCAGAATGAAACCAAACCATGAGGAATACTTTTGCATTGTTGGGCCATCTGAATCTTGATCTTACACCTCCTGCTTTCAGATCTAAAATTACTGGGTTGTTTTTTTACAGTCCAGGACTTGAACTGAGTTGAATCCCTAAGCACATTATTACAATTATTAAATCATCCAGCCCCCAGCAGATCTGTAAACACTGAGGTGTAGAGGTCAGATTCACTGTGACTCATGTTGTCCATTCCTTTACTGCCTGACCTCTGTTTTCATGCTCAGTCGTGGTAAGTATAGAGAAGTACTGCATGGACTAGCTCGGGGACACAGAAAAGTTCCCATATTAACCCCACCAGACCAGTGTCTGTCCAGTGTAACACCAGTCCCAATGAAAGGAATCCAACAGCCTCACCAGTAACAACTTACAGCCGCACAGCCAGTAACAACCCAGCATGGAAACAGACGGCCAACCACGCTGAACGTCAGCTCAGCTCTGCATGTTAACTACCACAGTGGCAGGGATATGGGTGTGAAAACAGCCCTCTACATGCCTCAGTCTGTCTTTGTGTGTGTCTGTATGTGTGTGTTTCTGTTCTTAAAAGGTGGTATGGCAGCATGGTTGGGTGGTCTAGCGTGTCTTGTGGTTTTCGTGCAAACAAAAATGAACAGTGGAAGAACAGATTTTGTGGGTTATTCTTCATGGATGAGCAGTGCTTGAAGTTCCTCTTGATATCAGACCCCCAGCCATCCTGCAGTGTGTGTGCTTGTCTTGGGTAACTGCGGTGGTGTGTTTTCTTCAAAGGTGGCGGTAACAGTGGCGTTCAATCACGCCCAGCTTCACGTTTTTTTTTTTCCCTGTTCCTTCCTTCTTTTGTCGGTTTTCCCCCACCCCGTACTCCCCCACTCCTTCCCTCTCCTTACTGGGTGTGTGTGTGTGTGTTCGGTGTGATTAGAGACATGCATGCAGAGATCATCAGCTCCATTAAGAACTTGCAGTTGGATGGTGAAGACCCTCGCAAGCTGCTGCAGTCCTGGGGACGCCTCCGCTTCCCTCGACACGTCCTCCAGTGAGTCTGCAGACAGACCTGGCGTTGGCTTTTCTCCAGATCAGTCCAGTCTAGTTTGGCTCCAGCAGAACATTCTCCCATGAAGCTTTTTCCAAGAATAAATTCAACTTTCTTCTATTTGACCAGCCACGTTCAGCCACAGACAGTTGTCACATTTACATATAGCCACTTTTCTCAGTGGATCATTACCATCTAATGTGATCTAATCTAATGAAAAACGTCAAACACACTTTTGCTTCACCAGCAGACATTACATTATTAGCTGAGAATGTAGATACTATCTAGTTTTCTTGAAGGCTAAAGCTGAAATGCCTTGAACACCTTTAGCTGCATGAACATCATCAGAAGACTGCTGGCATGTGAGGTCTTTTGGGGCATCTCTTCAAAATATGTCCCAGCGGCATGTTAGGAATTTACAGAAAGTTCTGCAGTAGAAGAGCAAGCAAACCCCCTCCTCCTCCCCCTCCCTGTCATCCTAACCCTCTCACTCATTCATGCGTGTCTTTGCACGTCATTCATCCCATCTTCCAGGTGCAACACTCGATTTCATCACTGATTGACAGCGCATGAAGAAGTCATGCCGTCCGTACTAACCCAGCTTCACACATTCCATTAACTACTTGTTCCATCC
Source organism: Pagrus major (assembly GCF_040436345.1). Taxonomy (NCBI): domain Eukaryota; kingdom Metazoa; phylum Chordata; class Actinopteri; order Spariformes; family Sparidae; genus Pagrus; species Pagrus major. The sequence continues at coordinate 16,609,465 of NC_133225.1, forward strand.
ACCTGCCACAGACCTTTAACACTTCAGTCTAACTTGCACCCTGCATCTTCTTCTCTCCCACAGAAAACAGAAGAGCACCAAACAGAGGCAGGTTATCCCCAAGGTAAACCTGAGGAAAGACCTCAAGCTAAGATAATATACAGTTTAAGTCATATAAAACATCTGCACCGATTTTATTTCATTAGTTTGCCATCATTTTAGTACAAATAGGAGATACATTTTATTGTCTTCTCTGTGCAGAGTTTGCTGGATTCTCGGTCTCTTAAGTTCATCGTGAGCCTGACGTTGCACGATCGCACTACCAAGTCTCTGCTCCACCTGCACAAGAAGAAGAAGCCCCCCAGCATCAGTGCCCAGTTTCAGGTAACATCACCGACAACAGTTTACACGTCACACACACGAACAAGCCAAACGCAACCCCCAGCAGCAATCCTGAATGTTTGGCAAACCTCTTTCCTCGTTTTCTGCAGACGTCTCTGACCAAACTCTTGGAGACTCTGAACAGAGCGGAGCCTTTCTTCATTCGCTGTATCCGCTCCAACGCTGAGAAGGTAAGACTCTGTTATTTTTAGGATCAATATAAAATCTGTCTAATGACAGTTGTCACACAGTTTGCTACCCTAATCAAATGATATAGAACATCTTGGACACAATTCTTTATTATGCTAATGATGACCATTGTTTAATTGATAAAAATGGTTCTCTACATGGTAAGAGTATAACTGAATGTACCTCTTGTGTCCTTGTACTTGAGCAGAAGGAGATGTATTTGGATGAGGCCTTGGTGGTTCAGCAGCTGCGATACACAGGAATGCTAGAAACAGTTCGCATCAGGAGGTCGGGCTATGGAGCCAAGTACACATTCCAGGTACTGTAAAGTTAATCCTGCCATTAAATATTGGGCAGTAGTTTTAACCATTCATATCTACAGCCTGCTCATTCTTAATTTGAATCATCTTTGTTGTCCCTGCAGGAGTTCGTAGAGCAGTTTAGGGTTTTGCTGCCAAAGAACACCACTGCGTTCAAAGTGGACATCTCAGAGCTGTTCGAGAATAAGATGGGCCTGGACCCCACCACGTACCAGATAGGCAAAACTAAGGTACACCACTAGACTCTTGTCATTGCTCCTGAGCTTTATTCTTTCACTACACATTATAGACCTTGTTTAATGTCTACATTTGCTCTTTTTCCCTTCTGTGCATCTAAATTCTGGTGTTTTCTCTATGTTCAGGTGTTCTTGAAGGAGCTTGAGCGACAGAAGCTGCAGGACACTCTGCACAAAGATGTAATGCGTAAGATCATCTTCCTTCAGCGCTGGTTCAGAGCTCGCCTGCAGAGGAAAGAGTTTCTGGACATGAGACAGGCAGCCATCTTGATTCAGGTAAACACAGACACTGCAATTATTTTTGGGGCTGTCGTGTCAGTATATTAAGTTTGTGTGTTATGTTCCCATTTTAATATTCAGGTGAGAAAGTATAATCTTTTTCCATGTCCTCCTGTTTAGCGTTCATGGCGCAGGTACTGCAAAGAGGAGCAAAGCAGACGGGCAGCCACTCTGATCCAGGCTGTGTGGAGAGGGCACAGACAAAGACTAGAGAACCACCGCAAAAGACAGGGTGCTACGAAGATACAAGCCCTGGTCAGAGGACACTCAGCACGCAGAAGGTAACAACACAGAAACATTCAAATGTCCTGTCTAGAACAAGTCCTAAAAAGTCCTTCTTAAAAATGTAATATCTTGTGTATAACAGGTGCCATTCCTTGCGTGAGGAGAAACGGAGGCAGGAGGAGGAGGAAGAAGAGGCTCGGAAGAGGGCAGAAGAAGAGGAAAAAAGGAGGAGGGAAGAAGAGGAGGAAGAAAGGAGGAGGATTGAAGAAGAAGAGGAAGCAAGGAGAAAAGCAGAAGAGGAGGAAGCAAAGAGGAGAGCAGAGGAAGAAGAGGCTGCCAAACAAGTGCAGGAAGCAGAGAAAAGACTGGCGAGTGAGCCTCAAACAAGAGAGGATCCAGATATAGAGCTGGTCACAGAGGAGACGCTGGATGACAACGTCTCTGTCCAGGAGAAAGAGGAGGAGAGAGGAGGAGAGGATAAAGAGGTTAGTACAAGCACGCATACAGAGGATGAACAGGCCAAGAATGAAGAGCAGGAGAATGGGGAATTGGATTTGGAAGCCAATGGTACCATGGCTGAGGCTGGACCCCAGCTGGATGAGAAAGAAGAAGAAGAGGAGGAAGAGGAGGATCTGGAGAACCAAACACTAGGAGAGTCTGATTCAAAACCTGCTCTGCCTTCAGATGAGGTCACCTCCAGCGCACTTACACCCTCATCTCCAGGTGAAGCGTCAGATAAACAGCCTCCCAGCGATACCTCCACACCTGCAAACGCTCAACAAAAGAAAGTACGAACTCCAGCTGTTAACAGGGGACCGTCATCCAGGAGTCAGGAAAAGAGGGAGCAGAGGAGACGAAGAGGGCTGGAACACAACCAGAGAGAGACTGAACGAGCCTCGTCCTCCTCCTCAGTCATCAGCAAGGAGGAAACGTCCCCGCCGAAGAGTAAAAGCCAGGAGACCTCAAAGCTAAAAGAGCGGGCAGACAGCAAGGAGCTGGACCAGTACACGTTTGTGGCCTGGAAAATGAAGGAAGAGAAAGGAGGGAAGAAGGAGGCGAAAACATCTCCTCCTTCTGCCGGTCCTGTTCGTCCATCTACATTATCCCTGCAGCCTGCTGACTCTGTGCCTGAGAGGAACGGTCTAGGAGAGGGTGCCGGAGCGGTGAACCTGCATCGCCGCCCTGGAGCGATTAAGGAGAAGCCAGAGAAGTGGAGGGGGAGGAGGAGTGATGGAGAAGTGTCTGAGGGAACAAGTCCTCCTCCACCTCACAACAGGGAGGACAGGAGGAAAAAAACGCTGTACGTCTTCTGTTTTGGTCATGTTCTCAGATGTACCCTCATGTTTTGTCTCTAACGATGGTTTTCAAACATTTTGGTTCTTTTTGGGATCATTCTTTTTAAGTATGAGAAGTAACACAAGATGTGGACTCGGTTATGTGGTTAGGAAACTCCCTCGTGCTAAAACACAAGTATCTTTCCTGAAATTGATATGCATCTTAATTCTAATTTTTCATCTGTTTATTTGCAGGAGTGAAATGGCCTCCTCATCAGTTGACAGTTTGTCTCCAAGTTCTGAAGGTGCTGGTGCAATTTCAGCCAGAGAGGTATTTTAACTGTTGATCTGTTGTTTTAGTTCAAAGATGTTCAAATCTAAACTGTTAACATTTTGCATTAGTAAAAAATGTGTCCGAACTATTCTACCTATACAGTTATTCTGTCAATACTTCATCACCTGGAAATTGTTCTCTGTTCTGCAGCTGATTTCACCCTCAGAAAGCCATGCTGATGGCTCAAAAGGAAGCTCCATCAGAAGAAAACACCAAGATGGTTCTGGTCACCAAGACTCAACACACTCAATCCCGTCCACACCAGATAGGTACTGCCCTGCACTTGACTGTCCTGTAGATGATTACTGTCATGACTGGATGCAGCAAAAAGCATTTTGGTCCATGTATTTGTTTGAAAAGGAGATGATTGAGATATGTTAAACACTGGACAATGTGACCAGTAGGCCAAAGATACATTCTGTCCTGTGATACGCTGCTGAGACAAAGAAATTCAATCTCCTTCACAGTAAATCAGCCTCAGTATCATCTGCTGTAGTCAGAGTGTTCATGGGAAACTCTTTGCCTTGTGTAATCAAACTATCCTCAGCTCCTTGTGTGGTGTTGCGCGTTCACAGCCGGAAATTCCTGATAGCTGAATTTCCCCTGAATGGACTTTTATTCCAGAAATGTACTGCTCAGTACTCAGCCAGAGTTTTATCAGAGGAGGAATCAGATGGATTATTGCTTTGTTTTTCTAATTTGTTTTGTTGGTATGGTGATGCTCCTGGAGCAGCTTGAATATATGGCACTTGAAAAACAGACTCTAATTAAGTTTTGACAGGATTTTTTTAAAAATAGGACACTTTGTTTAAATTATCTGTTTTGCCTGTTGCTAAGAAACAAAATGGAAGTTACAAACAGTCATATGAATAAGAGTTTGAGACAAACCTTAATCCGCTGTTAGAAATGAATCTGTCCCACACAGAAAAATCTCTTCCCTGTATCCAGCATGACTATCAGTCCACCACTATGAGTCATTTTAGAGTCATGCAACAGTTTTACTTAACAAGCTTTGTGAATATCCTTCATGTGTGTCTGTGTCCTGCAGGCCCAGTGGTTTCTTCAGCAAGATTTTGAAAAAACGGCCACACAAGGAGGCCCAGACTCCAGACAACGGAGAGTTGACACTTGCTCAGATTCTCAATGAGAGGCCAACAGGCGGGGAAGGTAAATAATACAAACAGGATTGTTCAGTGAAGATTTATAGGATAGACTGGAGTAAAGGGATTCACTTTAATCCTTAATTTGATGATTTGTAAAACATGAGAGTGCTGTATACTTGACTAAAAAACAACCAAACAGATTATATTTCATCATCAATAATAAAGTTTTTGTGGTTATTTTGAGATCAAATATTGAGGTCAATGACATTTTATCGCCCAACACAAACTGCACCACAGCTGCCGGACTGCTGCAGTCCACTTTTATCACCTCATGAAGAAATGCAAAGAAAACACAGGTGTATTATCGCTGCTATTCTCAGGCCTGAACTGATCCTGCTGTTTGCTTTCTGAGAAAATAGTGACCCGTGCAGGATCAAGCTCTGTGCTAAAAGAATAACTTTACTCTGGGTTTTGTTTCCTACGTGGTACTTATGCATACTGTATATTTTGCATTAGAGGTTTGAGTTAAGGGTTTACAGACGTGGTCTACGTATAATTTGTTAAAATTTTCTCCCTCTGAAATAGATACTACTTTGTGATGATAAGTATGAAAACATTCTCTCTCTCATTCTTCAGCTCCAGCATCTGCACATCCGTCTCGGCCTCTTTCACAGCCTCAGGGGGACCGTGCTGGTAAAAGTTTGGGCCGCAACCCCACCATCAAGATCAGTCGAGCCACACGGGTCTCAGAGCAGTGGAACGCCTCGCTGGATCGGGAAATCACCAACGCCAATGAGTTGCGGCACCTCGATGAGTTTCTGGGCAACCAGGTGAGTAAAAGGCGACCAGATGTTTACTTATTGAATGAAGTAATTTAATCTTATTGACCCACACTAATATGTTTTGTCTGTGTTATTCTTACAGGTCAATGATTTCCGCTCCAGAGGGAAGTCGCTGTCAGCCACAGAGGCCATCTTTGTTACAGCCACCATGCAGTTCAGAGAGAATATCAAAGCCATGTATTCTGTTCAAGTAAGTTGCCTGCAGTAACGTAACACACACATGATAATACATATTGATGAAAGGTCTTCCTCGCCACCCACTCCTCGTCCTCATTTTCTCTTCTGTCCTCTGAACTTTACCAGAAACCCACCATCGGCTACAAAGGTCTGATGACAAGCTACCAGAACAAAGTGATCCACCTGGCGGGCGACAAGCAGAAAGGAGAAGTCCAACTTGTGGTCAACCTCTTCCAGTCGGTGCTGGACGGCTTCATCAGGGGAGAGATGAAGAAGGAGGAGGCTGAACCTGCAAAGGTTATTATCATTCAGTCCAATTAAAGTCCAGATATATTGAAAAACATCATGTATCCATGCTTACGCTTTCTGTGTGTTTTTCAGCCTGCTAAAGCGAGGAAGAAGAGGAGGAAAAAAGACAAAAGTGTAAGTATGAAAAGTTTAAATTGACCTATTTTTTTCACCTTCGTTGAATCTATTTTCCTTTTTCTTCAATGATTTCTAATTGAGTGACTGTCTGTCCTTTTAGATGGAGAGCCCTCTGGATCACAGTTTCGTCAACTATCAGGTCAACATTATGCAGTCGTGTGACCAGTGTAGTTCTTACATCTGGGGAATGGAGAAGGCCTACATGTGCAGCTGTGAGTTAAACCCTTAAAAAAAGTTTTTCCTTCTTTTATGTTGTTTATATATTTTTGTTCAGATTTTAAGAATAAATCTGCACCAAACCATAAAGACATGGTTGTGCACTTTTTCATTTTCATCTTGTTTTCCAGATTGTAAAATGGTGTGCCACAAGAAGTGCCTCTGCAAAATAGTCACTGACTGCTCCACCTTCTGTGCCAAAAAGGTGTGTTTTTATTTTTAGAAGTCACAGGCCTGGATTAATGATGTGCTTATGATATATGAAAGCTTGGAGTGGACCTTGGCTCTATACAGTATAGTTTAAAGAGATGTCCTACTTTAAGCTAGCCTTGGTTCCTCTCTGAAAGATGACACTTTCTGTACTTTTTCTATCTGTATTCTAAGATAAATGACTGACTATAACAGCAAAGGAAAAAATTAAGCTGCTTATAATAAAGAGCTAGAGAAGCAATGCCAAAGCCTGATCGGGACTGTAGCTCTTAGAATATGGATGACAAATGTATTTATCATGTTACAGATATTCATGTTGAAAAATACCCTTCGTGATACAAATTATACTGAGCGAATAAAGCTAGTGGAACAGTGTCTAACGGAGAAGGACCGTAGCGGTCTGTATATATTGCATTAATATATTGAAGTGTTCCAAAGAATATCATGAAAGTCTCAACACCAGGCTCCGACCTGCTTATAATTAAGTAAAAGCTTCCTTTATCTTAGTTATAAGGAGCTTTATCTTAACATCCGATAGTAAACTTTATTGCAGTGAGGTATGTGTGATAATTACGGATGTTGTAGATATGTTGACTGGATAAGTAGACTTTTTACTGACCACAGCCGTTTGTCTGAATCAACAGAGTGACGAGGAGTTTGCTGGTCAGCACTTTGGGGTGCGAGTGTGTCATCTGGTCAGTGATAAGAACCCGGTGCCCATGGTGCTGGAGATGATGCTGGAGCACGTGGAGATGCACGGCCTCTACACTGAGGGCATCTACCGCAAATCTGGCTCTGCCAACCGCATGAAAGAGCTGCACCAGCGACTAGAGACTGGTTAGACCCCATCTGTGTGATATTTAATGATACACATAAAAACTCTGTCATGGCTCCTTTATTGATTTCTTTTTCTCTCTCTTTATGTGTTTAGACCCCCACCTGGTCCACCTCGAAGACTATCCCATCCACACAGTGACGGGCCTGGTTAAACAGTGGTTGAGGGAGCTGCCTGATCCGCTCATGACCTTCACACATTACAATGACTTTCTGCATGCAGTGGGTGAGGAGAACATTCCCCACCAGGGGGCAGTGTTTAACAATAGACAATCTGTGTGCTGGTATTTTCTTTTCAGTGTTTTCCTAATATCTGCAGACAGGACTGATAGAGATTGTTTAAGTTGTTTATGACTGTACATGATGTAAGATGTATGACATGTCAGGTGAAAAATATTTATAAGTCAACTTCAACTTAGTTTATTTAAAGTGCACATCACCCAGAGAGTCTCTGTACACCTTACAAATCAGTAAAAGTGGCAGAGAGAGGAAAACAAGGAGGGAAATGGAGGCATTTTTTAAAAAAAATCTGAAGGACTATTAGTGTTTATGTTAAATCACAAGGCTGCATTATATACTGTATATACAATGTATTAACCAGGAAGTCAAACCCTGTTTTAAGCATTACAAGACCTGAGTAAAGAGTAAAAAAGTCAAATAAAAATAAATGATAATCATAATGGTAAGGATCAAAGAATAATAAGGTGTAAATATGCAGTACATTTATAGAGACAACATGACAAAGTTACAATTGTTTTCATGAATTATATATTTTTTCTTCCCTTGATAGAGCTGCCAGAGAAGCAGGAGCAGCTTCAAGCTGTATACAAAGTACTGGAAGAGCTTCCCACAGCAAACTTCAACACATTGGAGAGGCTCGTCTTCCACCTGGTCAGGTAGGGATTCCCCCCTTGTGACCTCCTCTGGTGCCTGTTTTAGACTAATTACAAACACATGAGTAAATACAGCAGTGAAGTTACAACATGAATTATATGTACATGCAACTGAAATACACGTTTATATCTCTTGAATTCTCTTGCAGGGTGTGTAAAGATGAGGCTCACAACCGCATGTCTCCTAACTCATTGGCTATAGTTTTTGCCCCGTGTGTCCTGCGCTGCCCGGACAGCGCTGACCCACTGCTCAGCATGAAGGACGTTGCCAAGACAACCACGTAAGGCCGTCATAAAAGCAAACAGGATAAATTCTGCACCAGAGTTATTTTTATTTTGTTTTTAATCAAGTTTACTTTCAGTTACTTTCCAGAGAGAATTTGCTAGTGTCACTTTAGTTTTGTTGTTTAAAAATGTTTCGATTTAGTTTAGTTTTTATTTGTTTCAGTATTATTAGTTCTCATGATAATATGGCCGATATTTGTTGGTGCAAAAGTTAACAGATTTATAAAGGTATTAGAATACAAACACAACACTTTGTGAAGGCAATTGACTCAGTCATGTAGACATCGTTATCTCAATAAACATATACATCCATTCCTCCCCAAGCTTGTTAAGTTGACAAAGTTGACTAAAAACCAACAACATTTCCTGTATATCTTCAAACCAAGTTTTAGTTTTTAGTTTAGTTAACCATAATAACCTTGATCTGCACACATCCTGTTTGACACTTTCCTCCGCCTGTAGGTGTATAGAGATGATCATCAACGAGCAGATCAGACGCTACAACGAGAAGATGGATGAGATCGAGCAGTTGGAGTACGCCGAGGCTCTGGCCGTTAACCAGCTCAAACTCAAGAGACAGAACACGGTGAGAAACAAAGCGCTCCCTCGCTCTGCATCACTTTTTGGCTATTTTGTGTGACTTGATACCATGGCAACAATATCAAGTTTGAGATCGTTGCTCAGCCTCATGCCTGGATTTAAAAAGGCACTTGAAATAATATTTTATTATATCGTACACGAAATAAAGCTTTACAGTAACCCCAGTGTCAGATGTTGTTCTGAGGTTACGTGGGTAACATGGCCAATGTTCCTTGTCTCTCTGTAGCACTACTGGCATTTACCTCTCAGGTTCTCAGCTCCTTACAAAGGAGTGGTGGTATGTATCCCTGAGTTCTCCTAGTACAGTAGATCTAATAGCTGTAGTGTGTAGTATGGTGCCATGTAGAAGCGCCTGTGCATGGCATGTTAGATGTGGGTGACACTCTGGCTGTTTTTTTCTTGCCTTTTACTCCTCCTTACTAACTGGTCGTAGTTTGCATGTCGCTGTTTGCCATTATTCTTGTTCTCTTCATGAGAGGACAAGATGGTTCTGGGTTGGTGTAGTAATTATACTTTAGTTGCTGACTTTGAAGACAATAGTGTGTTATGTTTTTTTTCTTTGTGTTATTCCAATGTCTTCCTGTCTTTTATTGAGAAAAGACCACATATCTGTGAAAGTCATGTTATATTTTTTGTCGTTGACTTGTTGGATGTTTCTGGATTGTGGTGATGTGTCTTGTAACATTTATTCTAGCTGTTTGCATTTGTTAACCCCTCACACGATTACTGTTTTGAAAGGGTGGATGTTGATGTGTTTACTAGCTTCTTTTGTATCCAAGCATTTATTTTTTCACAGTTTCACAGATGATGTGCAGATGCATGAACCATCCAGCCTCTTCTCTTTTCCTCACTAACAAAATCTCAAATCCGTTTCAGATTTGGGTCAAAATCATGTGTGTTTTGTGGCCCCTTATGTTTATTGTGTAATTATTTTCTGAGTTATTTAGTTTGTATAATGATTACCTCTTCTGCAGGTGCACGAGAAGGTCAGCTCTGATCTGAGCGTGGTCCCTGAGAACGAACCTCTGGACTCAGACACAGAGGCTGAGAAGAACTTGGTGGAACGCATCAAGTCCATCAAACAGGAGAAGTAAGGATGCTTTCTATATTATGATGTAGGGTCCTCCTCCAGTCTCTCATTCCTCTGACGTCCTTGTCATCTGTTTCTCTGCAGAGAGGATCTGGCGTGCCGGCTGCCAGAGATGGAGCAGCCTGGTTCGGACCAGGAGAACTTGGACTCCGAAGCTTCGCTGAGCTCCGAGAGTCTTTTGGACGAGCAGCAGCGCTCTTCTGTCCACAGCTCAGAGCCTGAAGGTCAGTATTAAGGTACAGTCTTGCCTTTCCTTCCTTCTGCCTGTTTCTCTCACTCACCTGTGGGTTTCTGACCAGACCACGGGGCCGCTGGGTTGGGCCCTTCCTGTCTTTTGTGGTGCAGGTCTGGACCAGTGATGGTGATGGGCGGTGACGTCTGCTCTATAACCAAGCAGGTTGGAGGAACAGCAACCGTGTTTGTGTGTTTGTGTTTGTGTGTGATCGTGTGCATACATCAGCACACCCATGGATGCATGTCAATGCATGTGTGGCACAGAAGCATGCTCAAACTTCATCAAGATGAATTAATTGAACATTTGGCACAACATTTCCAATCAGTGACTGTATATGAAGATGGATGACACATCTCCACCTCCTCCCACAGAACAAAAATGAAGCCAAAACATCCTGGTTATAAACCCATCATGACCTAATTCACAATAGGCCTCATAATCTTGAGAAGAGAGAATTAGTGTTCCTGGCCATTTTTACAGCCACTTCCACAACACTTCAGCCATTTAAAAAAAAGGTAGTTTGATAAATCACAACTTCTTTTCATGCATGTGTTACATGTTAAATACAAATCAATAAAGAAAATTCATTCAGGTGGAGTGGAGTTAACATTTTCTCAGTAAAACAATACACTTCTTAAATAACTTCTTCTAAATCTGTCTTTGATTTCCCATTGAAGTCAGTTTTAAGTCTCTTGTTTGTCTATTTTAGATTCATTTTAAATCTGATCTAAAAAAAAAAAGAGAAAGTGAGAGTTGTCAGGTCGAGCAGTGACTCCTGAAGCTGTGAGTTTTGTGTGTCATATGAGCTCCAGTCCTCCAGGCACTGTGGATTTTTGATGCGTTCCATGAATTTTTCTCTCCCCCTGACTCACCGGAGCAACACCCCATCTGTCTTCCAACTGTCTGTCTTCCAAACCCCCCTGATTTACAAATGAAGCACTGGATATACAAACAAGCTTTCCTTGTGCAACCTACGGATTGGTCACGACCTAGTCTCTGGGAATGACTGCTATAGCCAGCCACCAGGGGCGACCAAGAGGTTTTGCTTTGCTGTTGGAGAGCTGTCACTTTGTCCCTCTTTATATACAGTCCATGTGTCGAATCAAATGTTTTTCCTAATTATGCCTGACTAAATGTACCTCGTGGTAGATAACATGGTTGCATGATCTTCCATTGGTCTCCACCCTCTCAGAATTGGTGTCTGAATTCAACAAGTAGCTTTTAGGAAGATATCTTCCTCTTCCTCAACTTTTCCTCTTTCCTCTCTCTCTTCCAGGACGAGGTGGCACGCAGCTGAGGAGAATCAAGCCAGTTTGTCCCCCCAAACCACCAGACCTGGCTCAGCGACCCAAAGTCCCTGGTGGACGCGTCTCTCTGCCAAACCTCACCCCTGCTAGCTCCTCCTCCTCTCTGTACAGCTGTGCTTCTTCAACCTCCGAATCCTCCAACACCTCCTTCAGGCACCCGCTGCAACGCCGCAACCCTGTCATCCCAGACACAGTTAAACTCCCTCCGGGCGTCCTCTCCCAGTCGGCAGCTTCCAGTCCAACTCAGACGCCTCCTGGATATCGAGCGTTGAAGTACTTCAGGAGAAGAGAGACTCCCGGCCGCCGCAAAGACAGCACCCAGTCCCTCTACATCGACGGGTCTGAGTGTGACCTGTTGTTGCATTTCTCCTCCTGCCCTCCCTCCGCTTCCTCCTCCTCCGCCTCCATCTCCGTGGTAACACCCTCTCCTCAGCAACAGGACACACAAGCCTCGAAGGGCCATAGACGTTTTTCTGACCCAGACATACCTTATATGGACGATGACGTCTGACCAAGACAGAACAGAGAAGATGGTGAAGAGTAGACAAAAGGAAATGAATAAAAATGACTCATGGAGTGGCTACAGATGAGGAGAGGACAAGAAGAATCACAGTACAGTACAGTACAGAACATTGAATGAAAGTGAGTGATGAGTGACACAAAATGGAGTCTGTTCTGCTCGCTATCATCCGTGGGAACCAATCAAGGAACTGCAAATATGTCTAAAGTCTTGTTGTCCTCTATGACAGTAGAAATCACCTGACACAATGTTGCCAAGCACCTTTTCTACCATTTTAATATAAATTGTGGTTGCTGTTGATGAATTCAGTTGAGACGGCGGCGTGTTTTCCTGCAGCCTCATAATAATGGACCAGCAATTTTTGTTTTCTTTCTCCTGTTTTTTTTTTTTTTTTTTAAACATTTGTGCTAATGCAAAGATATATCGCAGGTTCCAGCCACACTTTTCATTTCCTTGTTCTCACCATGAGCGAAACATGCTCCCTGAAATGTTAGCTAGTGCCTTGGTAATAATGTACAGTCCGCTGAAAACGTTCTTTTCTCGTGTTATGTATGGCTTGCAGAGGGAGGGAGGGTTATTTAGGATAAAGAGAGGGTACCTTTGTCTCAGATTTCTGTGTTAAATGTACTGAACCGACACGAGACATGTTTGAAACAAGGACCTACAGAAAACATGCACAATGCAAGTGTTGTACAGGTGCCTCGTCACAACAGCTCCACCTTTACCCATCACCTGCCGCACAAGAAAACCCCCGTTAGGAAGTCATTTCCTCACATAGCAAAGGGAAATGGGAGCAGCACACGCCACTTTTTTCCTTTTGAAACAACAAAAACACAAAGCCTTGACGCAACATCGTGCCACAATGTCTTTAAAGCCCAACAGTTATTGAACTCGCCTTCCCCTTTTCTAAGAATGAACTTCACTCAGCTGTCCCGTACCTGCCGTTCAAAGTAAACAAAATGAGCAGGTTCAGCTGAAGTACAGCTCTGGCCAACTTTGTATGAAATGTAATACTAATGTTCCTCTCTGACTGCTGTTGAATGATGTGTTAGTTTGTCTGGAATATGAGGACGATGTTCTGATGTGTAATGTGTAACAGAGAGTGTATGGTTGGGACTGAATGACATGAACTGTAATGGTTATTAGTATTAACGTGACAATACAGAACGTGATGCTTGTAATGTCTGCTGCTGTGTGTTTTCATCAGGTTTCTTACTCTTACATTACACCTTTGATACAGTGAGTAGATGATGGGGGAAAAAGATACAATTACAAGTTAATGAAAAAGTACACAGGTTAGTTATGAAGGACTGAATCTGCCAAAATCAGAAATAAATAAAGAAATGTATAAATGGCTCAATAAATACATGTATATGCCATTAAATGCACCAAAAATATAATTGCGAATACATCTAGGTATTAATGAATTTATAAAATATGACCTAAATAATTAATTTAATAGCATATTAATGTATTTATTGAGCCATTTATATATTTATTTATTTCTGATTTTTGCAGGTTCAGTCCTCCATAGTTACATACTTAATTGATGTAAACTATGAAAACAAGAGAGTTCCTGATAAATTAGTAATCTCTTCCAAAAAAAAGTGGCCCATTACCACCAATATTTTGACGAGAATATGTAGTCATGTAGAATGTAGTCAGTAACACATTCACAGATTAATTAAACGTAATTTATGTGCTATTATATATATTGTTACATTTAGACAGAAGAGGAGCACCTGATAGTAACCTAATCAACATTGGGGTCACTGCCAAGTAAGTTTTTACATACAAGGAATTTGCCTTGGTTTATTGGTGCATGACAAGAAACAAAGTATGAGAAAATATAAAATAAAGATAAAAGTAGGTACTGCAAGTCAAAAATCATAAATAAAAAAACAAAAATTGATATTGACATGAAAGAATTGTGTGTGTATATATATATATATATATATATATATATACAAAAGTGTGTGTAATGTGACCATTATTAAAAATGTTACAACGAGTTTAACTGGTTATGAAACAGTCTCAATTTAATACTTATGCCTCAATACGACCTACATAAGAAAACAACACCATCAGCAGGAACATTGACCATTGACCATTTCTATTTCGTTTTTCGCCTGCCACCGGGTCCATGTGCAAACTGGTTACAGTTACAGTGAGTAGTCATTAACCAGTTACAAAGAGCAGGAGGAGTTTCATCTTAAGATCATTTTATTTTTGACATTATATCTTGTGGTTTTGACAGTGGAAACATTAGTTTTCTCCACAGGATCAGTCTAAATGTGAAAGTTCCTTGTAGTAGCTTTAAGTCTTGTAGTTTTTACATCTTCAAACAGCTGCATCTCTGTCTCTTGGGGTAAGTGGAAGTAGTTGCTCTGTCACACAGGAATTCCTTAATAGAAACAAAAAAATAGTGTCACTGAAAGTGTTGGTAAGTTAAACAGTTTTTGAATCAAAAAATAACCATAGGATGAAAATCTGACATTTAGCCTGCGCTCAGAAGTTTTTCATGTGTGAGACTGTTACAGCTAACACAATACCTTCTGTAAAAAATGTTGAGATGTTGTTGTATTAACTCGAAACTAAAGGTTTGTCTATTTAAATTAAAACTTTCATCATCCCCAGCGAAGTTGCAGCAATGACTTATAAACAGGATGTTGTCTCAGAGGTAAGTAAAGAATTGTGTTTCAACAGGACAGTAAAAGGAGTCTGATTAAGATAAACTCCAATTTATAATTTATGTGGAATTAAAACCAACAAGCCTGCTCAGCTCTACCACATGGTTTAATGTTTTGGATTTTATCACAACCTGGTTGGAAAAAGACAAGGCAAACAAACAATCTACAAGGTGCATTTCACAACTTGAAAATTGAGGCACACAAGAGGGCACCACTCAGCTCCGATGTTAGAATTAGTTTTCTGTTCAGCCTGTCGTGCAGACGATCCTGAAGACTTCACTGATATCAAAATGACTAGGCGTGTTTTATTTTAATTTCTGATTTGCCAGCTACTCTCATCCAAGGTAGTCAAATTAAAGTTTATGCTTTCCTAGCTAGTCGGTCCATCTACGCTGACAGACCACACACCGTTTTCTCTTTAAAATGAACTCCCTTACATTTCTTAATTTGAAATAAATCATTTTTAAAAAATAAAAAAACGCAGGGAATGGCTTAACAAATTAAACTAATCTGTGTTTTCCTCGGGCCCAGTCAGGTTAGTTTTGTGTCACACATACAGCAGACATCTTTAATACGCTTAATTTAAGGTTCTGCACAACCACACAGCTGTTTTCAATGGCTCTGGCTCATTAGACCATAACTTAGACTCCCAAACAGGTGCAACAAAGCTGGTGTAAGAGTAAGAGAACTGTCATCAGAAACAGTCCTGATAAGAGGTCTGATCGGGGAAAATGACTGAAATCATCTGTGTCTATATTGGGAAATAGTTTTATTCAGTACAATATTAACCTCCAAATGAGCTCACCTACATAATAGTGTATAGATAAGTAATGAATGAAGCAAGATGCATACAATATACAGTGTACAGTATGTAACTGGAATCTCAGACCAGATATCACTAAATGACAGCTTGCAATGTGGTGGTGATTAAAAGCAGAAAAATATGACCTCAGCTCAGTCATCGTCGTTAAGCATTACAGTATGTGTTTTTAGAATTAAGCCAGGAAGAGGACTATTTCATCATTCTCAGTGGGGTTCACTTATACAGTCTCAAGGCAAAAGGTGAAACAAAACACGAGACAGTCTATAAGTATATCCATAATGTGTTATAATGTATTATTATAGACATGGCTTCATACAAAGTGTTGTATTTTGTCTGTTGTTGTTTTGTTTGGTGGCTTCTGCAAATAAAAAGGACCACTAAACTTATTATTGTTGGTGTAACCGTCATTTGCATACAATCGACATTATATAATTATCACTATAGATAATATATTATATTAAAACTTCATTTTGACACTTGAATTTCTTCATCGAAGGTTAAATCAGTGGTATTATATATGGATTCACTGTTATAATGAGAGGGTACAGTGAATTTAAACAGTCTAAATGCTGGTTGGGCAGCCTACCGTGAAGTCCCGCCCACTTCCGGTCTGAGCCATTGACGTCATCCTGCAGCGACGGTGCGTCAGCTTCAAACATGGCTTCTAGGTTAGAGATAAATTTTATCAGATTATTGTCTCGCTGTGAATCTATAGCGTCGGAGAAACGAGGAGAAACTGAATGGAGATTAGAAAAGGTAAGACAGGATGAACACGGAGTGAATGTTACCGCTCAGTGCTGTTTTCTCTGACCTTAGCTAGCTAAAGTTAGCATGACTGTTGTTGTTGTTAGCTGCAGCTGCGAGCCGCTCCGTCTGTTAGCCACGTCGTCACAGAAGCCGGAGACAGGATTTACTTAGTTGGCAGCTTTCACTGCTGTTTTGCTCTCTGACACTTTAAAAACATTTAACCAGTGTACGGCTGACTTGTAGAGTTGTGTCCTTGCCGAGTTAGCTTACTGTAGGAACGACACAATAAGTTAGTCCTCATCAAACTATGCACTGCTTTTCAACTGCAAACCACATTAAAATCATCGAGAAATCATATAATAAACGTGATTAGATATATACTAACACATCTAAACAATCTGAAAGTATTTGTAGGAGACAAATAAATAATCAGAAACGGTGCAATAGAGTCGAAGCCATGGCTACAATATCACACCCTGTCAGTTTACAGTTCATTAGGTGCAACAGTCCTGCAGCAAATCAACTTTATGAGGTTGAAATATGCTGTTTCTTTTGGTTAGGCTGTCGTGTGTGGTGCTGTTTAACTGTGTTATCATACAATTTAGCCTGTATCAATGAGAGTGCCCTACATATGAGAATCACAGCTTCCAGAATGACTGTGCAGTTGTTGGGTTTTTTAGTTTTAGTTTTAGTTTTTATTAAAAAACTGACCATTATCAACTTCATAATGTATGATCTATTACATTTATTACATCTCTGGCATATTGATTAGTTGTAATTTATATGCAACTTCCTAGCGTAATCTCTCGATCATTAATATATTGCCTTGAAGGCTGTCACTTGATAAGAGATGATGTGAAAAACGTTTTCATATTTTATCACAGACACCAGATGACTAAGATGAGTGGGTTTGGATCTTCAGTGCTGCTTTGTCTTGGCTTTTAACACTGCAGAGAGTGAACAGCTAAGCATTGCTACACTTCACGTCTGTTTTAAACTATATAATCATCCAAAAAAAGGTCATTGTGTAATCACTGTTTGTGTTTTCTCTCCTGTAGTATGTCGGTGCCCTGGAGGAGATGTTGGTGGCTCTGAGGAAATGCCACAGGTGACCTCTCTCTTATCTCTAATGTATCTTAATGTTATTAATAGTACTTATTATTTATAACAGACAAATTGCAAAAGAAACTAAACACTTTCAGTACTTGCTATGAATATAGTATCTCTCTCATTGTTCACACCAGCATTATGCCTAGCCATGTAGTTAATCTATAGGTATATCTAATGATACTGCCATTAAGTAACAACATGTGTCTTTTTCAGCAAACCCACACAAGAAGTTCTGACTGAATACACAAGAAAAGTTGACTTTCTGAAGGGACTTTTAGAGGCAGAGAAACTGGTCAGTCATCACTTTTAAGATTATTTTAATTTTCGATATAATGTATTAATGTGTTACCGTTACGTCAATATTAATCGCATTTAACCAGTAGTCCATTCTCTGTATATCTTATTTGTTGTGTGTCGTGTCCTGCACATCCTTAAATACCTAAAAACTTGAAACAATCATACTTTCTTTTATTGGTCTCTTGAGTGTTTCTCTTGTCCAGACAGTTGTCTGACCTCACGTCTCTTCTGTTCTTGTTAAGTCTTCACCAACAGAAAAAGCTTTAGCTAATCAGTTCCTCGCTCCCGGGCGAACACCGACGATAGCCAATGAGAGGATGCCTGCCACTAAAACTGTCCACATGCAGACGAAGGCCCGTTGTACAGGAGAGATGAGAGACGAGCTGCTTGGCACGGTAGGCTGAGATGTGAACTGTTGAGTCAGTGTGTAAGGTAGACATTCACTCCAGACGTTCACATCTGCATTGTTTTGCTCCACCGCCTTCACCAAAGGGTCAGCTTATAACTGGTTTACTAAGCTAAGCTAAACTGTATTTTACCTTTGAACTATTGTTATCACTTTAATACCTAACTGTAAATGTCCAGCTCTACAAATGAAATACTTTAAATACATTTTCTTCTTTTGTGTCTTTGCAGGGGAAGTCGGGCAAAGGTACGAAATATTTTTGGAATTCAGAGGAATCTTGAATTCAGCATCTGGACCAAAACTTATACCTAAACACTCTCGAACACGCTATTCTTCTGATTGAGAATGTTATTTTTGGAGCTTGATGGTCTCCTTTTCTCTGTACAGGCACATCAGAAACAGACCTGCGGAACAGGAGGTAAAGCTGTGCATCTTATTCATTGTCTTGAAGAACTAATGTCTGTTATGCTGTTGTTCTTTACTTATATAAAAGAGTGTAACAACCAGTGATGGCTTATGAAAAATTCAGGCTTCACCTTCGAATCTGTGTGGTGACTGCAGTGCTTCGGCTACATGTGTGCGACAAAATCAAAATGTTAATCGGTCCGTCTCACCTTGTGTAGAGGACTTCCTCTGGATGAGCGTCAGTCCGCTGCAGAGCTGGAGGCCGTCCTGCAGCACCACCACAACCTGCAGGAGAAGCTGGCCGATGACATGCTCAACCTGGCCCGAAACTTGAAGAACAACACGCTGGCAGCACAGAACATCATCAAACAGGACAACCAGGTAACCACATAGACGCTTTGCAAGCAGTATTCATAATCATGTGATACTTAAATCATATTGTTTTTACAAAAGTATGAAATATTTACCTGCTAAGAAGAATTGTTATCAGCTAGGATGATGACGTCTTGTCTGTTTTTAAGTACTGTTTCATTTATATACCTGTGCTTAACAGGGACATGAACAGTAAGATTGTAACAAAGCAAACAGCAGTGGAACAGATGTTGAAATGCTTCTGCTTTGTGATGAGCCACTATTATTTATTTTATGTGAAAGGGGATGTTGTGTTTGCAGATGATGGTTAATGATTAATGCTGCAGTCCATTGCAAGTCGATAATTCTGAGTATTCCCGACATCCGATCTAAATGAGTTCTAGTGCATCTTCAAGGGGGAGCATGGATGCCAGGGGAGGCAGAAGCATGCTGGGGTTTGGATGGGTGTTGTATTGTATTTGAAGATAGTCTGTCGATAACTTACCAGCATTGAAACGAATGTCACACTAAAGATATCTTGTTAAAATATTACTTTGGTAAAAGTGAAAGTTCCCCGTACAATAGTACTTGAGTAAAAGTTTTAAAGTATCTGACATTAAATGTACTTAAGTATAAAAAGTAATTTTCTGGCAATTAATGTACAGAAGTATCAAAACTACAAGTAAAAGTAAATTATATGTATATAATAACATATGCCGTGTAGCCGATTGTCAGCCTGGTGGAATATTAGATCCAATATTCAGCTTTTTTCTGATTATTGTAATTAGTGTTTTGGTTTTGATAAATACGCTACTCTGGCTCTGCTGCAGCATGTAATCTCCAAAGTAACTAGTCATTAAAACTATCAAATATGTAGAGGAGTAAAAAGTTGAATATTTGCCTCCAACATGTAGTGTAGGGGTGGAAGTATAAATATGGAAATACTCAAGTAAAGTACAAGTACCTCAAAATTGTACTGAAGTACAGTACTTGAGTAAATGTACTAAGTTACATTCCTTCACTGTAACTTACTAATTTGTTTCTTTCATTCTCCACCTCTGTGTCGATGACTTTATCATCAACAGATCAAGCAATGTTGGATTTTTTGTGTTTTAGTATTTTTTGAAATGTTCTGTTTATTTTATGTTAACACGTTCTCCTGACGCCACATGTTTTAGCTTGTTCTGTCCACAAGTGGGCAATATAAGACATATTCACAATTAACACAAGAACTCTACATGAAATCTAGTTTAGTCTGTGACAGTGATCTTGATATTTACATCATCTGTTGTTTGTCCTTTCCCTCCCAGACTCTGAGCCAGTCGATGCGTCAGGCGGACATGAACTTTGAGAAGCTGAAGACGGAGTCGGAGCGGTTGGAGCAGCACACCAAGAAGTCCGTCAACTGGCTGCTGTGGCTGATGCTCATCCTGGTCTCCTTCACCTTCATCAGCATGATCCTCTTCATCAGAATCTTCCCCAGACTCCGATGATGAATGTCTCACAATCCTGAACTCTTTAGTCCTACAGCCTCCTGTGTTTACAGAGCAGTAACTACATAGGCCTCATAGATCTATACAGCATGTCTGTAGTGGTCAGAACCAAAACCAACTCAGTTTGATGAACTGAAACATTTGCACTTTTTGAAGCTGAACATTTAAAATGTGGTTTGAAGCATCAGTATTCCCTTTTTTTAACCAGAGCAGAACATGAATGGAGGTGAAGAGCTTCTTGTTGGAGGGTGTTTGGGAGCAGCAACATAGTCTTAATACGCAGACAGCAGCGACTGAGCCTTAATTATTTTACTCCCTCATCAGGTAGGCTACTAGCCATCAGTACATGCGTGTATTTTCTTACTTTGTGGGACTCAAAGTCGTTTTCACCTTGTTGTCTATATCTGAAAGAGTTCACGAACCGTCCACCATCTACTATATTGGCCGCCGTTCCAACGCTGCGTTGAGTTAATTGATTGCCGAGTGGAAAAACAGCCTTGGATGTGCTAAAAATTTACCCTTTACTATAATGTCCTCTGGTTAGCATTTATAAGTGCTACATACGTGCTTAATAAATGGTTTACATCACACTATAATGACATTTTTGCATGTACATTAAAGGGTAATTCTGCCAATTTTACACATTAAAGTGTGTTCATTGGTCTTGGGGAGTACTACTGCATGTATTAAAGCCTTTTTTTGTTCCAGAGGAAGCCACATGTAATCTGACTACAGTGTCTAAGTTGCATTGTGGGTAATGTAGGCAGCAGGTTTTGAAAAGTAGTCCACTGATCTAGATTTTTCACTTGAAGTCTGCTGCTCTTACACATGTTAAGAGATACAGCAGAAGAAGAGATATCACCTTTTTTATTTCACGCATTCTTCTTTCTTTTGAAAACCTGGTGCCTACATTACCCACAATGCAACTGAGCCGGTGATTGACATCACTGGAGGCAATTTAGCAGATTGCATGCAGCTTCCTCTGAAGCCACAATACGTTTTATGCTCCTTTTTTTCCCCCATGAAATAACAAGACCTGCAAGCACACTTTAATGTGTAAAATTGATGGAGTTACCCTTTAAAACACAGTCTGTGTCATCAAATATAAGTTCTCCTATGAAGACATATATTATTCCAACTACACTATCATTCATTATCTCTTTATACACCATCCTCCACTGACGAGTGCCCTCAGGAGGGGCTGTAGTTGGAAAAAACATCGATAAACATTTAAATCTGTTACAGACTTTATGATAGTTTTGTTTATGTTTATATAGCGCTTATAAATGCTAGATAAGAGGGTTAAAGTGAAGTTGTACCAATTGTTTCACAAATTACAAACCAGATTTCAAGTATCAGTTTAATTGTATCATCTTCTGTTTGAGTTTTGGAAACATTCACTGTGCGGAGGTGTCGAGCTTTGAGCTGTTAGATTAGTTTTTTGTTTTTAGTTGAATATGTCCAAAATCCTCAGTCCAGTTCGTTGTTTATGAGTCTGTATGTAGTGGTGGTCGTGGTGGTGATGAGGCTGCTGATGAAGTATTTGATTTTGTTCTCATTAAATGACTGTAACCCCGTAGAAACATTCATATCATTTAGAGCAGCAGCTGTGTGTGTTTAGAATCAAATTAAATTAATTCAAGAAAGTGTGAAGATGCTAAATCAGAACCTTTTAATTGTGAGTACTCTATGTGTGTTTTGGGAGCTGTGTACGACCTTTTCCTCATAAACTGAAATACCAAACTGCGCCCTCTGTCGTCCTGAAAGTGACTGCTGCAGTGACTTCATGTGGCCACTGTGTGTCCTCATATCCTTTCTAATATGAGCAGGTAACGACCTCCATGACCCCGATGGCCTGATCAGCCATGAATCCTAAATTAACCCCGCTACTCATTTAGCAGTGATCTGAGGGCTGAAGTATGGCTAAATAAAGGCAGTTGGCCACATAAAAAGCAAACAGTGACCATCTGAGACTCATCTTTGCATTTGTCATTTAGCCTGATGATACTTTAGTCTCGCAGCTCTGAAACAATATTTTTCATGCAAGCAGACACACTGAGAAAGCTCCACAGGTTAACATTCCTGGTGTGTTGTCGGTCTGACTGTCATCTGAGGCCCGTGGAGGTATCTGGCTTGTCCAGGCTTGCAGCTCTGCCCCCTGGCCCTTCCTCTCTCCCCCTCTCTCCCCGGCTGCTGCCCCACCTCACGGCTGGCTGGCTGGCTGGCTGGCTGGTTGGGCCGAGGCTGGGCCTGCCGTGTATTTTAGGATCCCTGGGGGGTATTTTGCCTGCTGGAAGCCGAGGTATGCGGGCCACCAGGAGACCAAATGAGGTTGTGTCACTGCGGAGGATCGTCATCCCTCAGTTTAATCACAGCTGTTTGCGCCTCCATTCTCAGGCCTTTGCTAATGCTTCTCTGAGGCTGCAGCTCTGCTTTTGAACTCAAGCTGCAGCACATGACTTCATCAGCGGTGTGGTTTCTCGTTTCATTATGGTTGCGTTATCCCATCAGCTGAAAGAGACTGTTTGGTTTCCTGCTGGAGTCTGGCATGTGTTAAGTTCCTATATTCAGCAAGCGCCTCGAGATGTTTGGGGCTCATTAATGGCACTTTTGACCTCTGACCCAGGAGACCTGAATGAATTCCTTCCTGCACTCTTTTCCCACAGGGACACTCTGAAAATAGTGTTTGACACTATGTGCTAAAATGTTTTACAAAAAAGTGCACAATTATGTAACAAGACACCATTTAGTCAGCAGAGCTATCAGTATTCAGACCTTTTACTTCAGTGATATGAGCAATAAATCAGTGTAGAGTTACTTCTCTATAAATGAAAGTCCTGCATTCAGGATTTTACTCGAGTAGAATTACAAAGGTGAAGGTACGAGGTTAAATGTCAGTGTTATCAAAATTAAAAGTACTCAACAGGCCGCAGAGTGATGAGTTATCCAATACCACATAATTTATTAGAAATGGTTCCCTCCTACTTAGCAGCCTCCTGTACACATGTATGGTATGCTGATAATCAGTCGACCCATAGTATACAGTATATACATACTGTACATGTAAAAATAAGTGTATTTTACTTGTACATGTACTTTTGGTATTTAAAGGATAAATTCACCCCAAAATTGAGAAATTCAGTCATTATCTACTCATCCTCATGCCGATGGAAAGTCAGGTGCAGTGTCGTAGTCCACAAAACATTTCTCCTAAACAACTAAAGTAGATGGGGACTTGTTTTAAAAATGTATAAAACAACAGAGAAAGCGTAAAATGGCTCCATACAGCTCATCCGGCCTAATCCAAGTCTCCAAAAGCCCCAAGATCCCAGATTGATTTGATCATTTATTTTACACCCTCGACGTGCGGTCGAGCCCGTGCGGCCACTTCAGACAGGGTGTGCGCCAACACTTTTAGCTTAGCATATAATGTGTGTTGATATTAACATCTTTTCAAATCCATTTGGGATCTCGGGGCCTCTGGAGACTTGGACAGGAGAAAGCTTGAGTTCATTCAATCATTTAGTGTATAATAGAAGTGGGTCGCCAGTTAACCTTCCTTTTCCCGTGTGACTAGTGGCAGACAAAGTTGTATTGTGGTAGCAAAACCAAGGTAAACGCTGATGGTTTCATTATTTTGTTTCCATTACATTGTGTAATCAGCATAATGATACGCTGAAACTCTATTGCCAGTCTAACAGAATGTAACTTTTACTTTTTCCACTACCTCGGTCCAAGTTTCTCCATTTCAACATGAGAGTAGCAAACATCTTTGAGATAACATAATGAATGAGGCTTCTTCAAGCGAACAGCAGACGGGTTTGTCAGACCCTTTCAGATACACTGCTTGTTGTGAAAATGTAAATGAATCAAAGAATCATCATTTCAGAGGAGGACAGCTGGTAAACAATGAGTGCAATTTGGTGTTGTACAACTGATACTCACGCCAATGTGTATGCGTGAGTGTGTGGTAGTAGTAGTATGCTTTTAATTGGTTTGATCCCTCTAAACAGCAGAGAGCAGAGGAACAAATTGTTAAGCATGAGAGAACCTCCATCCTCTCAGCGCTGCGCTGCGCCTGTTAAACACCACAACACTCCACTCTTTTTAATTTAGTTTTTGGCTGCAGCTACAGGAGGATTTGGGTTTCCTACAGAGATGAAGGAGATTTTTTTTTTCTTTCATTTTCTCTTTTTTCTTTTTTTCCATGTACTTCCTTGAGGGAGCAAAAGGGTAAAGAGGGCTTTTCTTTTCCTTTCTCCCCCTCCTTGCTGAATCTTTGAAGGTGCAGTGATGTTAAGGACCTAATGGGAGCGTAAAAGGCTGCACTTATTAAGCGAATGATGTGAGTCACTATCTTTCACACACATGCTCCCATTCATGGAAAACTGATGTGCTTCTGTCTTTTCTCTCAGTCACGGAGGCACCACAATTTATACAGTTTACAGTTAAATAAATAAATAATAAACTCCTTGACTTTTCTTTTATTGACTTGCTGCTTTTACAGTTTCCAGTATTTCTTTATCAGACAGGGATCTAAATAAAAGTTGGTTGACAGTTAAGACACCAGGAGGCAATGATGGAAATAAGTTGTTTCTATCACCCTGTCCCCCTTAAAAGCTCATGCATTTAACCTTTATTAACAGAGCATTTTTTGTAGTCTAGCTTCCTCTTCTGGAGGCCATAAATGTCTCCAAAATTTCATGTCAATCCATCCCATAGTTGATGAAGGTATTTTGGTCTGGAACAAAGTGTTAGTTAAGGATCTGCTGCCATACCACCAAACTACAGAGCAGCTTCTTTCCTCAGGCTGTGAGACTCATCGATTCATCCTCCGCTCTCTGCTGTATGAAATAGTTGTTGTTTCTTTTTTCTAAAAAGGGACCACACTCAGTTCTGTTTTACAATCATGGTGTTGTAAAAATTACACACAAAAAATCCCAGTTTTCCTCTTTACCTTGACCTTTAAAGGGCGCCATGTAGTTTTCGAGAAGAAATTCACACGCAGTTTTAATATTTACAATGTTAATGAGGTAATAAAACAAACTCAGAAATATTTATTTTCTCCATAACTGAATGAACAAGCTGTTCTGAGAGGAAAACAAGGTCCCTAGAGCACTTTTTGAAGCTAAAAAGGTGGCAGGGTCCGCCAGATATAAACAAAGTAAAATACTATGAAGTTATGTTGTGTTTATTTAGTTAATTCAGTCATGGAAATGAAGAGAGTTTGTTTAATAAGCTTGTTTTGGCATAAAAAAATCAGTCAATGAAGATCTTTCTCATCTGGTTGAAATGTGTTCCTCAAACCTACACAGTGCACCTTTAAGGTAGTTACCTTTCCTGTCACAAGTTTGTCAGGTGGTATACTAATCTGAGTATACCACCTTCCAGCTCAAAGGTTGTTTGTTCAAATCCCAGTTCAGACATATGTTGATGCTATTTCAAATGTTTTTTCTGAGATTATGTGAAAATTAAGAATGCAAAACTCCTTGTATTAAGAATTATTTTCTTATATTGAGTGTATTTCACGATTACTGTGCTGAAGCAACTCTGATCTCAAGTAATTTGATCCAAAAACCTGCATTTTCTACTTATTTCAAAGGGATTCAAATTAGGATACAAAAAAGGGAAACTGTATTCTGTTAAAGTTACAGAAAAAAGATGTAATTAGATTACAGATACATTTAGTAAAAATGGGATAACTGGGGTTTTGAGATAATCCAAATGTAATGGAAAGTAATCAAGTTACATTACTTTTATATTGTACTTGGATGACGTTACTGACTGAATTTTTTAACAGGTAATTAGTATCTGTGTGGGATTACATTTATAAAGTAACTGCTTATCAGAGCCTATTTTTTTCTAGGCTAAATAACTTATTTTAAGATTTCGTGTCAAGTAAAATTATGTCACTGCACTGGCAGAAACATTTACTCGTTTTTAGTCCGTGTCTTCTCTCGTCGAGCATTTATTTCTTATATTTAGACCGTCATTCGTTGCAGTGAGCATATAATCAGGGCTGCACCGCTGTAGATCTCAATCTCTCTCGTCCATGCAGGTGCTCTGGTAGTTTCTCTGTTTTCATTTTACCGTTACTGTTTCTCCCTGTGTGTGTGTGTGTGTGTGTGTGTGTGTGTGTGTGTGTGTGTGTGTGTGTGTGTGTGTGTGTGTGTGTGTGTGTGTGTGTGTGTGTGTGTGTGTGTGAGACAGTGTGTGTCTCTGTATCTCCGTCTGTCTGTGTGGTTGTGTTGTGTCTGTGGCTCTTCCTCAGTCTAATGAGGGTACCTCTCAAAGCTCTCTCACACACACATGTACAGCCGTGTTGTGGCAGCTCTCTGACTGGAGGGTTGAAGCACCCTGAAGGACCACTTTCACCTCTCAGAGGGGGACATCACAGATAAAGCAACCAGCCATAACAATACTTCCTTAGCTGCATGTTCGGTGTGCCTGTGTGTTTTCACATGTATGTTTATTGCACCCCAAAGACCTGAGCCATATGTCATTCCCTGCAGCCCCCTGTTCGCCCTTTATCGCTCCATATTCGCAGCCTAGTGTCAACATGTGGGTTAATGCACTGAACCTTCCAGCCTATTTGTCAGGCAGCGTGGTGCTGAAAGAGTCCCAGTGGAAGAAAAAAGCCTCCCTGCTGGTTTGTGCTCAGCCTTTGATGTATAGAGCCCAGGTAGTGCTGCTGCTGAGAGGCTTAATTTCTTGGTTCTGTGGTCCTTCACCTTTTAGTGATTCAGGATCGCCCAGCGGGCAGGAGCGAAGACGGCGGCTGCTGCTGGTACTACAGGAGGCTTTGTGGCTCGGTGCTGGGAAGCTTGTCTGCCTCTTACTGCTTAACATAAGAGCAGCAGACTTAAATGTGCCGTGTGCAGGATTTAGGAGGATTTATTGGCAGGAATGAGATATTAATAGTCATAATTGTGTTTTCTTTAGTGTATAATCATCTGAATGAGCCTTAGAAGGAGCCTTATATCTGCAGAGGAAGCAGATCCTCTCCCACCTCGTGTTTCTACAGTGGACAAACCAAGCACTGGCTCTAGAGAGGGCTTTGCATATGGGATCCTACACACTGGACCTTTAAAGGACTCGTCCGACATTTCCGTAAATGTGCTCATTTGACAAGAAGAGGGATATGTCACTCTTGTGTTTGGACGGTAAATATGTAGCTGGAGCCAGTAAGCTTAGCTTAGCATAAAGACCAGAAACAGAGACTGAACAGCTCGCCAGGCTCCGTCCAAGGGCAACTAAATCAGCATAAAAATGACACTTTAGATGCAAACAGCGGACACTCCAGGAAGTTACTGCTCCCAGCTAAGACATAATCTAGTTTTTACACTTCAGTGTAGGATTTGGTGTGTTAATTGTTGAGCTTTAGAGGTTCTGGCAGGCAGAATTTGATACCTTCACCTTCAAAAGCTGCAATGACTAAGTGGATCATAAAAAAATGATCGGCTGCTACTTTGATAATTGATTAATAGCTATTAAGTTATTTATCAAGCAACATCCTCTGGTTCTCAGGATGTGCTTCTTTTCTCTGCTTCATGTTTAACTAAATCAAATATTTTGGGGGTTTTGGTCTGTTGGTCGAACAAAATAAGTAATTTATAGATGTCACCGTGGTCTCTGGGAACTTGTGATGCATAATTTGCACTATTTTCTCACCTATTAAAAATTAATCATTTATTAGTCATAATAACGTGTTGATAGCTAGATGAATCAATCATGAAAGTTGCAACCCTACTTCTGATGGATACAAGTCTCCAGAAGCCCTGAGAACCCAAATCGTTTTGAAAAGATGTTATTTACACTCTTGGCGCCAAGCAGCTACAGGGAAGATTTCAGCTTTAAAAAAGGGTGTAAATAACATATTATTCAAGTCAGTTTGGTTTTCTCAGGGCTTCTGGAGACTTGGATTACACTCGATGAGCTGTATGGTGCACCTCACCTCACCTGACTCTCCAGCGGCTTGAGGCTGATAAGATAATTACTGAATTTTCACTTTTTGGTGAATTCATCCTTTAAGATGTGTTTAAAACCAGAATCAGGATGGAGGTAGGAAGTTGCAGGTGGCCTGGATGCAGCGCCTGTTTTTCTTGGAGAGGGCTGAAACCTCTGACTGGGAGTTGCTGCTCAGAAGAGGGAGGAGGCCTTGAGGGTAAAAACTGTCAAGGACGTAAAGGTGCTGTAGACGATATGACGCTGGGCCTGGTGGTTGAGGCCTCAGGCTCCGCCTAAGGCTGGAGCCAAGACTGAGATGTGTCTTCGAGGGTGAGGCTGGTATGTGGGACTGATGTGTGGGAACCAGGCACACCTCTCCTGGGCCCCCTCAACGTTCTACCCAAAGGGGCCCGAGCTGCCGCAGCAGGTGCAGGGCCCCTCCTGGAACAAGGGAGGCTCCTCTGGGAAGCAGCTTAGGTTGTGTGTGTGCATGTGTGTGTTAGGAGAGTGTGTATGTTTCTGTTTTTGCTTTGATCTATCAGGTTTTTCTCTGGTTTCAAGCTGAACCTCCTTTTGTGTTTTTTTTAAACAAAATGCAAATGAACAAAACACTGAAACTGCCAAAGCAAGTGAAACTATTCTGGAGTTGGATATGAAAAGAATCAAATTCTTGTCATTGTGTGTGTGTGGTGTTGATAAAAGGGATGAATCCTTGGTTGAGCTGTTATTTACGAGGATGTTTGAGACCAAGGTTTCTTTCAAGGGTAGTTTCAACGTCATCCATCGCATGTTTTGTCCGCTGAGTGTGTATGTCAAGGCCAACCAGATGGTCTACAATTAATTGAAAATACCAAAGAGACACATTTTTGGTAAAAATTCTTCTCCAAGGTTTTCACACACACGTTACTTTCTCACTGTAGCAAGTGCTTTAATATTCTCAGTTGTAAAGGATTATATCGTGCAAATCTCACAAATTTTGACTCAGTTTTCGTACTCATCCTGTCTACGCAGGAGGATAAAAGTGGAGTAGACACTGCTCTCCTCTCCGATCCATCATATTCCAACTAATCCAGATCAATAGTGATGCTGCTTGTTTGCTTGTCAGACTGACTCCAGCTCTTTGTGCTCAGCTATTGATTCTTTTCTCCCTCTGTTTCTTCTGCCTCGTTAAATGACTGGATGTCTCAGAGGGGAATAAAGGGAAGAGGATACCTATAGCGAACATCTTCAGTAACAGAAAAGGTCTTCTTCTTCCTCCAGCTCAGGATGAGGTGGAAATATGGAGTGGACGGTGTGTGTTTTCTTGTGTGTGTTTTCATCAGGCTCGTTCCTGCGCCCACAGCAGGGCGCTTTAGTACAATACAAAACCATTCATAAATGGATGAATGGCCTGAATCCTCCAGCAGGGTGAGGTAGGATGGTTGACCCACAGGATGCTCGCAGTCGTTAAGCTTTGCTCCGATTCCCGGTGAATGTTTGCGGTCGCTGCACTGACCCGCACATGGAACAAGAATGTGCCGTGTTATTGGAAACCACTCCGACATAACAGAATTATAGATACAATTGATTAAAAGCTGAATGAGTAATACATTTCTACATCAGCCTAGCAACAAATCACCACATGCACCACATCCTCTGTTTGATGCTGACACACTGATGGACAACGGTGGAATGTAATAAGTACATTTACTCTACTTAAGCACTACCAAATTTGGCTTCAAAGTCTGGCTTGGTCAACGTTTTCTGACCCATGATTACTCAGTAGTAATTAATACATTATTACATGAGACCACAACCATCTTCGAACTCATCCTTCATTTTTATCCCAACCACACACCTGTGAAGTTTCCTGACTCCATCTTGCATGGCTGTGACGCTATCACATGAACAAAATTTTTACACAGACAGACAGACAGACAGACAGACATAGAGATTGTATCTGGGTTACAGTGATCTGCAACGTGAAACAAACGTGGGACAGGGGCATCAAGTGAGGGGGCCAGTGGTGCCTCTCTCTACTTCCTACCTCCACAGTTCCAGCACCATTGCTCGGACCACGGCCTTTTCAAACTCGGCCTTCATTTTGATCTCAACTGAACAGCTGTTTAGTTTCATGACAGCATCCAGCACCATTGTGATGTTGTGACAGACGTACAAACACCTGGCAAAATACAAAATCGCTTCTGTGTGAGTTCCTGCTACAAAAGGTGCCTCCAGGATCACATTTTCCCATGATTGCACACAATTTACTGGTTCAAAACTGCCATTCTTTCAACTCGATCAGTAAGTAACAAAACCTGCCTACTTATTAATACAACCGGGTGTTTTACTCGCCATGTTGTTAACGCTGTGCTTATTGACGGTGGTGAGATGGTGAAGATGCTTTGCAGTGTCTTTTTAGGTTTGGTGTGAAGATTGCGTTTCTCATTAAATGTCACGCTGGCCTCGACCACTGCTGCTGTAACACTTTCTCATATTATATTCTCTCTCATCCCTCTGTTTTTTTTTATACCTGCATCGCCCATCTTCCTTCTTACCTCCTCACCTCTCCCTATCCCCCATCTCTCCCCCCTGTTTCTCCCCCTCTCTGTCTCTGTCCATCTCACGCTGCAGCACAACAACAAGAGAAATGTTAGCTGAATAAAACATCACGTGTGAGAGGCCTTGACCTGCAGCTGAAATGCTTAAGCTCTGCGTTTTTTATTTTGTAGCTGCTCAGAGATTTTTGGTTAAACCCTCTCTGTGACCGCTGCAAGTCAGTGGGATGATAAATTGTGAATAACTGTGCTGTTGCTCAAGGAGGATTTTTCTTCTAGGTATTCCTGTTGTCTGAGCTCTGGGCAGGTGATACTGTAGGATGTGTGAGAACACTGACAGAGCTATTGATCGTAGCTCAGGGATGCTTAAATATGCCAGCAATCCTTATCAGCTGCAAACACGCAGGAGATCCATATGGCTGAACGTGAAAGAGGACACAAGACTGAAGTTGAAGTCAAATGTTTATGTATATTTGTGACAGAGGTGTATTTCACATCCGTTTTGGGATTGTATTTATTTATTTTTTAATTTTTTTAGCTTTTTGAACATGTAACAAAATCATAGCTCATATTTAGTTGCATGTTTTTGAGGCCCTCTTCACCTCAATCAGCTACTTTTGGTGACCATCAACAAGCTTCTTGTCTGCAGATTTGGTAGAGTTCAATCAAATGTGTTGGCCTCCTTGCAAGGACTCGTTTTGTCAGGGCAGCCAACATAGCTCAGGGCTTCCGATGACGTGGATTACGCCAGACGCACTGTTTATTGAGTTGTTTATTTACATTTTTAAAACGAGTCCCCATCTACTTTAGCTGTTTAGGAGAATTCTGTAACGCTGTTTTGCTGTGAAGCTCCAGAAATGTTCTGTGGGCTACGAAACGTCACCTGACTCTCCATCAGCATGGGGCTGAGTAGATGATGACTGAATTTTCATTTTTGGGTGAACTGTTCCTTTAACCACCACCTACTAAAAATGAGTCTACATCTAGTAGATGCAGGGTCATGTCCTGCTAATACAGGTACAGCATGTTCCTCATCATCACCTGCCTCCATGCTTGATGGGATTGGTTATTTCTGCACACACTCTTGAATATTTATGTCCTAATTTGGGCTATTTTTCTCCCATGTTTGCAAACTGGGGTTATTTATAGTGACTAGACACACTGTACTCTCACACAGCCAGCCTCTGTCAGTCATCACACACAAACACACACTTGCACTCTGTCAAAGTAAATGACATTACATCGCAGTAATTCCAGATTGCGTAACTCTAAAGCCACAGTTTGTTTGTTGACTCCCAGACCCCTCGCTGAACTTTTACACTCATCCCACTTCCCCATCCCCTCTCCTTGTGAGAACATAAACAAACACTGTTTTTTATTATTGTGGGAAGTTTGAAGACACAACACGGCCCCCCTGGTTCCCTCCCATCCTCAGCTCGCAGAGCGCTGGCCCCCGGGGTCACGGAGCAGCGCCGTGGTCAGTCAGGCCTGAGTCACAGGATGTTGAAGTAGCATGCCTCAGGGCTGTGGCTGGAAATAGGACTTGGGAAGAGCGAATAGTTAAAGCCTTGATGTCTGGCTTCCCCACCTCTGCTCCTCCGGGATGGAAAGAACAGGCCACACACACACACACACACACATACACACACACACCTCTCTGTCAAACAACTGACAAGGGCTTGAGGCCAGAGCTTCATTCCACAGGGTCCATTACAACACTAAAAGGCAGGCGGAAGAGGAACCTAATCAAGGATTTTGTCAGCTTGTTTGGCAGCCATGTTGCTTCTAATTTAGTTTGGCAAAGAGACGGTTCATGGGGGGGAAGTAGCTTTGCAGATGTCAGGGCCATGCAGGTAGCTATCAAGAGCAGCAGTTAGACTCCGCTGTAACTGCCGGTGTCATGAACGCTTTGATCCTCTCAGAAGAAGTAGTTCTCACCTTGGATGTGGTGTTTGCAACGTCCAGGATGGGTGGTGTGCGGCTGGGTCTGTTTCCTCTGTAAACACTAATACAATGCTGCTGCATTTATCCCACAACCGAGCCTCACTCTCAGGAAGTAATTAACTGTTTCCCTTTTCTCTTATTTGGTCTCAGTCATTCCATGTGTCAGAGAGAAAATATGTCCTGAACTCTGACCTGAATAAGACCCTCAGCTTTATTTTTCTATTCATATTCATAGGACATAGGCGTTTTTTGTCTTTTTTTATCTATTACTTTCCCCCCTTTGTGCATCCACATGTCTGTACTTATGCTGCATTTTTGAGTTTGTTTTGTGTTTGTATTCTTCTTTTTGCTTTCCTTTCCTTCTTCCTGTCTTTAACTTTTAAAAAGCCTCTTGTGGACAGGTGTTGAGAATTAGCATCTTGCTATAAACGCTCTGGGGTTTGTGAATGATTGTATGTTGGAGCACCTACGTTACTGTTACTGTCCACGTCAAATAAATAAATAAAACACATTTGTGACATTGATTGTTGAAAGCAAAAGCATCTCAACAGCATGTTTGTGCTTTTAAAAGAGGTTCAATCAATCACTTTTCCAACAGTTTCCTACACACGGGGAACACAAATTAGATAATAAATTATTGGTGTATGGTTAATGCACAATACGTGTCCAATAAATGTTTACAGCTATTTTGGCGGAGAAAGACATTTTAATCTTCATTGATTGATTTTTCACGACTGAATAAACAAACTTCCCTCCATGGACAGCACAATTTCAGACTGTTTTATTCTATTTATATTTTGCCAGAATAAATGTTAGCTAAGTACTTTGCTGCTTAACCACAATTAACTTAAAACTGGGCCTTTTTGATGTTGCAACTTGAGGTCTGTTGAGTCACAACGTTGTGCTTATGCTAGGCACAAAAAACACTTGGTTAGAGTTAGGAGAACATCGTGGTTGGATCACTGATGGAGACGGTCCGACTTCTGGTGAAAAAAAAGGCGTTTTTTGTCGCCACAAAAAACGTCTGGAAATGTATGCAGGTCTCCCATAAAAAAACATACCCGCTTTCGCCACTAAAAAAACTGCTAAATATCACCAGGTGACATCACAAATATGAACTACGCTCAGCCATTTGCCTTTAGTCCTTCTGAACAGCCACCTTTCCCCCTTCAAACGCTGGTCTGGGGAGCTTATTCCCCTCTGAGGACAGCTTGTTTTTTTAGTCATGAAATTACAATATTTCTGAACTTGTATTAATATTATTGTTAATATTACCTTCATGCATTCAAATTTCTTTTCCAAAACTACAGAGTGGAGTGTTAAATCTGAACTGGTTGATAAGTGGGAAAAGATCTGGAGCAGGAGTAGGAAACAGACGTCTGATTTGCATATCCAACAACGTACAATGTGCATTCAACATCCACCCACATACCTACACCCAGCAGCTCTTTGGACCATTCATTTCTAATAAATTTCATATGTCAAGATTTTCTTAGAAAATCTTGACATATGAAGCACATGGCAAACATTATAAATATATATATATTTTTTCCAAAGAACAGTCATTCATTAACTCATTTAGATATGGTGCTTTTAAGGAAATCTTCAGAGTTTTGATTTTTTCCATTCAAGGAGGACACAGAGGGTCATTGTAAAGTCCCTGTGACAGTGAAATCCTGGGAATTTTTATCTCCGCTCTGATCTGCGCTCACACTTCATCACCCTGTGGACAATTTCACATTCAGTTAAAGGGAAAGCTACAAACGACACACTTTACAGAATGACACGACCGCGTATATGGTAAATTAGATCCATCGAATCATTCATCTGCTTGTAAAACAGAGATCATAAACACAGAGATGGATGAATTCAATAACATTATGAATGGAAACATAGTGGCTACAAAGATAACTGTAGCACGCTGCAAATAACTTTCTCCTGAAATTAGATGTATTAAGAGTTTAGTTTGGTTTAATCAAGTGAGCCTGTCTTTTTTAAATATTTCTAGAAATTCCAATTCAACTATCTAATCTAAAAAGTAAAGTTTTCAGCCTTTTTGCTTCTGTTGCGCTGATGAAGACTCAAAAGTTTGGTTTTATTTCTTATTTTAAGCCCTTCAGTGTTTTATACATGTTCCTGCGCATTTACTGTAAAAGATCTTCAAAGTTTAAAAAGTTTTTTTTAAAAAAAAGTTTAGCTAAAACAGAGTGTTTTAAACAGAGGGGAAAACAGACCTGCAGCAGTGGGTATGAGAAAGCTGACTTGTTTTTTGAGCATTAAAGCATGTAAACCTATTCTAGTAGTAACCCAAAATAAAATGATGAACTTGAATGATGAAAAAAAATGAGCATAATACGTCTCCTTTATGTAACCACTCCTCCTGGTTCAAACAGTCACTGATAACAAATGTCTGCTATAAGATTATAAAAAATAGTCGAGCATTATGGTTTACTGTCTTACGTGCCTGGAGTTTGCTCTCCATATTCTAAGACGAGCTGGCAGTGACAGCAGTTGCTATATATTAAGTTGAAACACTTTGTGACTTCCACGAAGTTCAGCCGCCTCTTTCTCAATTTTCTCCAGCGGAAATGTTTCTAAGAACTGAGCTGTTTGCACGCACGCTGTCCCTGCATGTGTGCCTGCACGTGTATACCTTTACATGTGAAAGGAAGCGACAAAACAACAGTCCCCATATTCCCAGTGTGACGGGAAGTGTGAGAGCCACACTTTGATTTTATGCAGCGCACACTGTCTTCCTGAAGGCAACACGCCTTTTCCTCCTGAGCGGAGCAGTGACAGTGACCTGACCTTGACTGTCCTGTGTATTTACTGTGCCTCTGCCTCTGGATGTGTTGCTCTCGCTGTCACTCCGACAATATGTGGATAAAGCTGTCACTGACACATCATCTCAGGAAGGGAATTCAGGTTCAAGCTCGCCACGCAGCGCTCCTCCCCGGTTCCTTATCAATGATAAAGCTAATCCTTTAGCCCTGCACATGGCCTCATGGCTCTGTGATGCACCCTTCAGTGTGAGAAAAGAAACAAATAGAGAGGAGGGTTGGGGCAAAGGAGGAGGAAATCTGAACAACACGGCTGGAGGAGGGAGTGAAAACAGGAGAAGACAGAGACAAAAAGAATAAATTCAGAATTGTGGATTTGAATGTGTTGATTAAGAGCAGGTGATGGGAGTTTGTGCACAGAGAGCGAGGAGTGGGCTGCAGAGGTGACCTTGACAGTCTAATCAGTTTATAGATAAGTGTGTTGTGGTCCATGTGTGGGAAAAACACAGCTCGCTAGGATGTGAGTGTGACCCAGGGTTAAGTGTCTTACACACAGACCGGGGGTGAACGACGCACAACGCACATGATGGAGGGGCTGTAACAGGGGCAGAGGCCGGGTTTACTGAAGGGTCCTATAGTTCAGGACATTGTGACAGATAGAGCTGTCTGAGAGAGGAAGTCAAACCTGCTATATGTCTCAGATTATCTTCAAAGAATCCGCTCTGTCAGCGTTACGTATGGAACCAAAGGAAGTTCGATGTCAGGAACAGGGTTATGTGTTCAAACAGTAGCTTTGGTCACGTTTGCTTCAAAACATCAGCAGCAGCTTCCTGTTTCACAAAGCTGCAACTTGTGATTTGATTTTTATTAGTGTTATTTCTTTTGTTCAATCAACGATATTCAATTTACTATTGAATATCCACATGTAAGAGGCCGGAACATTTTTTGGCATTTGTGCTTGAAATCAATCATGAAACTGTTGCAGATTCATTTTCAAATAAGCTCAAGTACGAAAAGGTAATTAACTGAATATGGATTTAGCTTTTTTTATACGTGTACATTTTTCTGTTTAGTTTAGTTTTTTGTTTGTTTTGTGTCTCTCACACGACAGCTCTCTGGTCTGACGTGAAGCCAAAAAAAGTCACCCTATTGATATTTCTTTTCTCTTTGCTTTATTTGCATATGTTTGGTATTGAAGTAATCTAAAAGTAACAAAGTAATCACTTACTTTCATGTTGTGATACTTGGATTACTGTACACAATGGGGTGACTGGTTATCAGCCTGGTCAATAATCAGAGGGTAATATTTAGCCTTTCTTTGATTATCGGAATCAATGTTTTGTTTTTTGTTTTTCAATCCAATTGCCAATAAAATTAATTTATTCAAAAGTGCACTGTCTTGACTCTGATGCAACATGCAATCTACAATGTAACTAGTAACTACAGTTATCAAATAAATGTAAAAAGTGCAATATCTGCCTCCAAAATGTAGTGGATTGGAAGTATACAGTAGCAGAAAAAATGGCAGAGGTGTAACGTGATAAGTACAAATACTCCATTAATGTATTTATTCAGGTATCTTTACTCGAGTATTTATTTTCTGACAATTTCTGATGCATTTGAGGGGAATTATTATTGATTATTGATATGTGATTGGCTCTAAGAAATAATACTTTTAATTTCATATTTGGAGAACATTTCAGAGCCTTTACTTAAGAAAGAAGTTGGATTATTACTTCTGTTTGAGTAAAGGATGTGTGTACTCTTGCCACTTCTGGTTATTTATCTGGTTACTTATGGTACAGGCTCATAATATAACCAGGTGCTTGGTATTATGCATCTCTGTGAGCACAATATAACTCCAGGATTGCATGTGTCTATACAAGTGTAAAGCCGTGTTTTTATATCATCTCTTCCTCACACACTAATAAATCAGTGAATCTGAAGCCCTGCGGAGAATCAATGTGGAAGGAGAATGTGAAAAGTGCTTTGAAAATCTCATAACATGTGCATGCATGACTTGTGTCTAAATGTGCAGCTGAGCTGTCTACAGCCTGACTGACACACAGTATGAACTCTGATTCATAAATCTCTGGTAATGCATATCAAGCGTTTAAAGATGGCACAGTGTACCCTCGGCTACAATTTCATTAGTGGCAGAGATCAGACAGAGACGGACTAACAGAGACAGAGAGTGCAGACGAACTGAAGCGCCATGGATCAATGCGACGACCTGACAGGCAGCTGTTATCAGCGTGGATTATCAACATGACTTGTGTGGTCTGTGTGTGAGATTTATCGGATCACTGAACGCACCATTGGGCACATAATCACAGCGTTGAGCCGGCCGCGGTGTTCTTTCCAAAAGCTTTTCTTCCTCATCAATGGCTTAGTCTGACGTCTATAGTCAGCAGTTTTCCTCATCTTCCTCAGAGGGTCTGCTCCTCCTCTTCACCTGCATCACCATGGACCAGTTCAGTCCACTTCACACCAATATGGAGCTTTATTCAGCCTGAAGGAAAGTTTGTGTCCAGATGTTCAATGTGTATAGCAAGTCACATATACACACACGGGGGGCTCATTAGTTATTTCCATTTTGATTGATCTAAATCAAGTTTTTTGACTGTGTGTTACGGGGAATACAAATCTTATCATTCGTAGTGTCGTCAAAAATACCAAAATACCGAAACCTATGAATTCTGAATATTTGTAGCATTTTCAATACTCATCTTTGACAGTATAGAAACACTTGGACCAGCTAACTTTCCTGTTCTCTCTTCTTTATGTGTTGACACACACCTCTGCAGCGTCCATATAGGCCCACCACCTCTCTCTCTTGTGATTATGGTCAGAAGTAAATGAACTTATAAGTATCTTTAAAGAAATCTACATAATCAACAATTTTATGCCCTTGACGTGTGTCAATTTTTCCCCGTTGTATCTTATACTGATATTATTCAAGGTATTGTGTTGAAGTTAGAAATGCAAGTATCGTGACAACGCTGATCTCATGTTGTGATAAGTTAGCTACTATCTTCCTTTCTTTTCTTATCTCAATTCTCTACTTCCTATGGAAACTTAAGAAGGCTAAATTTTAGAAACATCACAACAAACTGGCATCACAAGCTGGAATCCCGGGTGTTGTCAAATGACAAATAAATGAACCTTTAACTATAGAGAGCAGAAGTCACGCCCCGTCCAGTGGACCCCATGGGACGTTATTTAGGAAAAACTTTGTATGGTAGCAAATAGAGAGAGAATTGTGTTTGAATTGTGCCATGAACTACACATATGATGTTTTTCAATTTAAAAGATCATTTTTCAAGTCAAGAAAGTCTCAGTTTGTCATAAATAAAGTAAATACCATCTAGTTTTGTATTAAACTGCTCAGTAAACTACATCGTGGTTCATGGCCGCCAGTTCGACTCAGAAAAGGTACTAAAAAAGATGAACACAATAAATCTGGTCATATTGACAACTGCAGTTATGTGAAAGGAGAGTTCATCCATTCTGTGAGCTGCTAATATACAGGAGCAGCTCTGCATGGTTTAAGTTACGGGTTTTGGTGACCGTTCAACGAGATGATGTCACTAACGCGACTGTGCAGTCTTTATAATTACGTATTTTCACAGCCTTATTTTTCATTAGTTTTACAACAAACTGTGACTTTCTTGACTTGTGAAATTATCTTTTAAGTTGACAAACATCATATGTGTGATTCATGGCACAACTCAAATGAGATCAAAAAGTTATTTATCTCTCTCCATACAAAGATTTTCTGAAATAAGGTCCCATGGGGAAAACCGGCAGAGGCTCTTTATAGTCTTTATAGTCTTAAATGATGTGAGGAGACAAGACTGTTGCAATAATAATAATAATAAAAAAATATATGAGGAAATGAATAGTGTCATCTGTCTGCAGGTGGCAATGTTAACAGCGTGGTCTGACAATATATACATGTAAACTGTACAGAAATGTGTGTTAAAATGGAGGAAATCCACTTAACAATAAAAACAGAACATAAAACATTACTAATGACTAAATTCAGATATCATTGGGCAGCTTTGTAGCTTCCACTGACTATCATTTAATATCTAAAAGCTATTTTTTCTCGTATTATGATGATGTTGACAATGAAGTCTAAGAGCCACACACTACCAGTGCCTGTCACACGGCCCCACACCCACTGCACCTGTACAGGAAGACGAGCCGATCATGTTCCACATCACAGTGTACTAACACAGTGCAGTGTTTTGCATGTAGGACACATCTGAACATCATGAACTTATGAAAGAAACTGAGGATATTTTCTGCACATGTACCAAAATAAATTCCTTTTGTCACAGATAATGTGGTTGCACCGTATCACCAACATACCCTGTTGTGTATGTTTCTGGAGACTCTCTTTACAGATGTCGCATGTGTGCCGGCAGCTTTGTCATATAAAGTGAGTGATTTGAGAGGGACAGATGTGGCCCCTCTTGCTTCAACGACAAATCGCACACAGTATATGTGACGGCATTGTGATTGAGAGACAACAAGGGAATCAGACGGTGAGATAGAGGCAGTTGTTTGTCTGTTTGTCTCACTGCAGCGCAGGAACAGCGAGTGCTCAAAGTGTAAATCACTAACATAGGGAGCTGTCTGAAGAGGATAATCCAGGAACGCTTTGTCTGTTTAAGCTCATGGCCCTCTCCTTGGTGGACATCTCACACACATACACACACACAAAGATGTCCTCATGCATACACACATGAACACATGCACGCACACACACACACACGCACAGAGGCTTGAACGGAGGTTCCTGCTTCCTGGCTCCCCAGGCAGCTAATTACTGAGCCTTCCACACCAACAAAGGAAAGAGACTCTTTCCATTCAAACATATTAATCCCTCCATTTACAGGCTGCACCAGAGGCTACTGCAATGAGAATGAGCGGGAGTTCGTTTTGCCTTCTGCATCTGTGTGTGTGTGTGTCAGTGTGAGAGAAACAGACATAATATGTAGGAGTTAATGTTGCAGAAGTTTATGTTGTGAGGCAGGAGACAGACCTTCTCATCAAGGAGCCGTTCGATGTCACCTGCTTGTTAGATGATGCTGATGCCAAATTAAGAAGTTATTTGAGGCCCTAATGGAGCCTTGACGTTTACTATCACAGGGCTTAAGTCTAAGATACAGATACAGGGTGACAGATTAAAAGAAAAACCGGCACAAGCAGCTTCAGTGCTCCTTGTCATTCATCGTTCTCAAGCATCAATCCCATTTCCAATTTTTAGCCCAATCCATTGTTTCCCCTCAGAACAGAGTTATAAGAGGTAGTAGTTGTATCTCCACCTACAAAATGCGACAACCCTTCAAGACCCTCATATGTCATCAGTTGTTGTCAAAGGCGTTCTTGTAAACAGATATGACCGAACTTTCCAATATGCCGTCCTTAGCTGTGTTGATTTCTCTCGCGTTACTGTAGCAATCCGGTATTATAACGATGCCATTTGATATTGATGATAATGGAGACAGAGACGCATGGACGCTTGCAATTTGTTCACAACTTCACATTATCAATGAAGTCATCAAATAAAAAAGAACACTGCTGCTTCGTTACACCAGCAGCGAGGCTAACTTTAGCAACCCGTGCTCCTACTCTACCAGTCCACACTGGTACGAAGTGAAGCAACTTCACTGCTGCTCTTAAGTGAAATTTCAGGTGCCATATGCCATTAGAGGGTGAGAATGCACCATTGAAATACGTCACAATGTGGGACTCTCATGCATAAATCAGCAACAAGAGCTAGCTGGGTAGTTAGTGACCGAGACATCAAAAAACCAGTAGCATTTGTTTTATGCTTGTCATAGAAAAAAGGACCACAATACAATGAAACAACAGAGAGTTCTCATAACTCTCAGTCTGAAGTGTGCCTCTGAAAAACTACTTCCATTATCCCTCTATCTACAAGTGCTTAATAAAGGGTTAATTAAGGATTTCATTGGTTGCCAACAGTGAAATAACCATTAATGATGGTTATTATGAAGTGTTATCATTGGTTTTTAAAAATCATATTTTCTTATTTCTTATTCATCGTATTTTCTCCTCTGTCACTCACAGGACAAAGCTGTAGTGCCTGTTTTTCAGTCTTTTGTTTTTAGTACGTTTTATGTTAATTGTTTTTTTCTGGATGAGTTGTGTGATTAATGATAGATGACTCAACTTCTGGTGTGTTGGATTTAATACGTGCCTGTCTGATATTGATCATGGTGTTTCTACTTGTTTTTGCCCTTTTCATACAATAGGGGCGTGCTCAGTCCCCCATGTAGGAAAACCAGACACTGTTGTCCAGTTCTGCTCTGATTGGAGCTTGAGCATAGACTGACTCTCAGTCATGCAGATCACCTGAGTGATTAATGTGTTTGTGTCTTCATAAACAGACATTACTGGTTCTGTTTTGTGACTAGACAATGTCTGACAAAAAGGTCTATTAGATCGAAACATTACTCAGTTAAAATCGCTGAGAGCTATTAGTGCTATTTGTCTGAGAGCTTTAGCACCTGTCAACATGTTGACACCGCAGGCTCTGGGGCAGATTTAGGATGTTTCCACCTGGTATTTGGTTGTTTATTCAGACTGCAGGACATGCAGATATGCTAATGACACAGAGGTGGCTGTAGTTTGACAGCTGAAGAAAAGCCACAGGATCACCCTCATTAGCTATTCCTCAAGCTCCCTAATGTCCCAGTTTATATCTCTTTTCTGAGCAAAACAGCAAATATATCCACCTATAAAACTTTGGCACAAGAAAAGATAATGTCTTCTCTATTCCACTGAGTCCAGCAAAGTATAGACCGAATCACGAGGAAGTTGCGGTGACAGTTACTTCCAGGTTGAAAACTGGCAGTTGGCTTGCATTGTGAAGTTACAAGAAATTTGTTCATTTGTGTTGCCATTTTCAGCCTTAACTGTAACATGTAAAGATTTATAGTTAAACATGTTTTTATTTCATGTACTATATTGCTATGCTAGTGTCTTTCCTATATGAAAGCATCAAACATGCGTTTTAGATTAATTAGATGTGTACACTTTGAAATAACACAATGAAAAAGTTGTATGTAAGCTAATGTGCGATGCAGGGTATTTGTTCACCAGGAAATTATGGTAAACAAACATTGTGATTTGGTCTATTGAAAGTATAAACAAGCATGAAAGTCAAATTATCTCTATTATAGCTCTCTAAAACCCTTAATAGGAACATCCTAAGTGTCTCTGTCAAAACATCTGTCATCACATCACTTCTACCTCTGACTTTGAGGTTCACTTAATTCACACTTTTTTAAAATAAATTACAGATATGAAAAACATGATTAAATGAGTGAAAAAGCATAATACAGATGCTTCTGTACAGGACATGAGAGGTCACTGAATGATTTGATAAGGGATGCACTGATCAGCTTTTTTATCTCTAGATTTCCACAGATGGTGTACAGGACTCTACTGGAGGGATGGATACCTTTCCTCTAAAAGATATTCCCTCATTTGGTCTTTTGATGATGTGTCCAACATGTCGCTCACCTTTGTGTTCACCCCAATCTGGTGATTTTAAAGGCCATAGCGTACAGTATGAATCATTTTCTTACCCATCTAACCTCAGGATGCACCAGTCCAGTATGTTAGACTACTACTGGCACAGATACTGACCCTATTCAGGGTTTCCACTCTTAGCTACATTTATTCTGAGATAAAGAGATAAGCTAGGATGTTTGGAGACTTGAGGAACAGCTAATGATTATGATGCTGTAGCTTTTCAAACTACAACCACCTCTGTGTCATTAGCACGTCTGCATATCCTGCAGTCTGAATAAACTGCCAAATACCAGGTGGAAACATCCTAAATCTGCCCCAGAGCCTGAGGTGTCAACATGTTGACTCTCAGACAAATAGCACTAATAGCTCTCGGCAATTTTAATTGAGCAACGTTAATATCTAATAGGGCTCTTTGTCTGGGCATTGTGTCAAGTCACAAAACAGAACCAGTAATGTCTGTTTATGTAGACGAAAACACATTAATCACTCAGGTGATCTGCATGACTGAGAGTCAGTCTATTCTCAAGCTCCAATCAGAGCAGAACTGGACAACAGTGTCTGGTTTTCCTACATGGGGGACTGAGCACGCCTCTATTGTATGAAAAGGACAAAAACAAGTAGAAACACCATGATCAATATCAGACAGGCACGTATTAAATCCAACACACCAGAAGTTGAGTCATCTATCATTAATCACACAACTCATCCAGAAAAAAACAATTAACATAAAAAATTTAAAAATAGGTATACAGCTTTGTGCTACACTCAACAAAAATACCCAAAACTGTGACGACAAGTATTTAATTACATGTAACTTTTCTATCTAATTTTGTTCACATACATACAGTAAGTGTCACATTTGATGCCACTGTGAGTAAATTGAATAACTTCTACATAAACCTTAAGTGTTTTTCAAGTGTTTATAATATATAAGTATTATACATGAACGTAATTCATTTCAAACTGGCTATTCTGTCCCCTGTAATTAATTACATATCTAGTTATCTAATTTGTACACACCGACTCAACATGATAAAAAAAACTTTGCATTAAATGTGACACTTTACATTGAACTTATGTAATAAAATTAGACGTTTGTTTAAAATACTTTGTGTAGTTTTGGGGAGGAATTTTAATCAGAATAGAAAGATCTTCATTGATTGATTTTTTATGCCTAAACAAACTAAATAAACAAGCTCCCTTTGTTTTCATGACTGAATAAACAAACTGACCTTAAAGGAAAACACAATTTCATACTGTTTTATTTTGTTTATATGTGGCGGACCCTGCCACCTTTCTAGCTTCAAACAGTGTTCTGGGGAACTTATTTTCCTCTGAAAACAGCTTGTTTATTCAGTTATGGAAAACATAAATATTTCTTAATTTGTATTATTACCTCATTAATATTGTAAATATTAAAACGACATAGTGCCCCTTTAAGTCACTGTTTTAACATCAGAATGTTTTTTGTGTGTATCCATGTTCCCAGGGAGAATACTCCCTTTGTGAGAAAA
The DNA here is from genome assembly GCF_040436345.1 of Pagrus major. Lineage (NCBI taxonomy): Eukaryota > Metazoa > Chordata > Actinopteri > Spariformes > Sparidae > Pagrus > Pagrus major. The sequence continues at coordinate 16,654,039 of NC_133225.1, forward strand.
TAAGATAAGTAAAAATAGGATAATAGGAATTTTAATTTAATTTAAAACTCTTGATTCACAGTGATTATTTAAAGCAACCTTTCTCTAAGAATCCCCACAACCTCCCAACAGCGTGCACATGCTGACAGAATCACATTATGTTTATTTGACGCCAGCCTCTCTGGTCAGATTTAATCCTTTTTATTCACAATGTTGTATCCCTTTGTCCCTGTTTGACATTTTGGAGTAAGTGAATTGGCTGGAGTTATTTTTAGTGCCACCTACTGAAATTAAGTCGTAGTACAACGGAGCAGGAGCACGGCTGTAGTGCCGCACAAGTGCTGCATGTGTAGACTCAGAGCAGCACTCTTAGGTAGGTTAGTGGGATGAAAAAGCCATCCACTTGACTTCCTCTGCACCCACTGAAAAGGGAAAGAAATTGGTGTTATGTATAGTACCTGAAAAGGAAGTGGGACAAGTCTGTGAAGAGGAGACTGCAGTTGGCGTCAGACAGCGTGACTACCACAAAGAGATCTGTTTTGACTAGATTCCACAACCCTTAGTCCTTCAGACCTGTGACATTTAATCTCACTAAGACCTCATTTACTCTGTTCACTGGGTAACAACATTCCTTAGATTAACAACAAGCCTGCTCCACAAGCTCTTAGCAGAGTGTGTACCCATCCGAGCACACAAGCTACACCCCTCTGTGATAAACAAGAAGCAAATGTTCTCATCTATTCTGAGACAATTGTTCAGGTGAGAACTGTGGAAAGATTCAGACATCCTGTGTGTGTGTGTCAGTGGGACGGACTTCCAGGTATTTTGTTGACTTCAGCTACATCAATAGGACAGGTTTTGTTATGAGGATATTTGCTATGCAAATCAGAGGAACCATGTGTACCTTCCTTACTGCAGGCAGGTATTGTGCTTTCCTGGCTGCAGGGTGAAGGCGGTGTGTAATATTTACACTGCTGTGTGACACAAAGCAACTTTGTTTTGCTCTGACAAAGTAAAAAAGAAAATCAGGTGACTTAGTTACATGTTTAGGCACATAGCTGGTTAGAGCTAGGAAAAGACCATGTTTTGGATTAAAATTCCTGGTTCAAAAATGTCCCTTCTTCAGCTTTATTCCATATACTGTGTTTTTGTTTTTCTTCATCTATTATTGTGTTACTATTATTTATTTTCTTCTACCTTTTATGTACTAACTACTACTTACCATTCTACAGTGGAGTCTGAGCGAAAGGAATATCACACGAATGTACTTGTACAATCAGAGTGACAATAAACATCTTGAATCTTCCTTTTCAAAACCTGGGGCTTACAGTGCCCACAATGCAACCGAGCCAGTGATTGACATCAACGGAGGCAAATTTTTCAGATTACATGCAGCTTCCTCTGGAGCCACAAAATACATTATACTACTTTTTTCACATAAATCAGTGGAGTTACCCTTTAATAGCAAAAATGCCAGTCAACCTTGAATTTAAGATGTAAATGTATGCTTTTCTTGGTTATGTGATTAGTGAAGGAAATATTTTGAGGCTCTTCACGAGGAACATTTGCACAATTTTTTTAGAGACAAAACAATTAATTGAGAAAACATTTGGCAGATTATTAAAATTAAAAAATGTATTCGTTACATCAGGGTTGTTGTGTTTCTATTATTTTGTCCACAATCTATTTTGAATAATGGAAACTGAAAATAAGGTGTACCACACTGTGGTGAACATTAACCAGACAATTGAACAGGTGATTTTCCATTTAGACACATACACCACAGTTCACGCAGGCTATCGATCTTCTGCTCGACATATTTATTTTTCTTCACGCATCTTTTTAATCCTGTTTTTAAGAAGGTGTTGCTGTGTGCTCACCTCCCCCCCTGACAAAGCCGCCGTTTGTTCTGACACACACGGCAGCGCTGGCTCAGACGGTCCGGATCCGGGCTCTGGTGGTAGAGTAAGCGGCGATCCGCTCCGGGTTTTCCCGCGGTCCATGTGTGGCCCAGCTGAGGTGACTGGCAGGACTTGTTTACTGGTGGAGAGACTCGCAGAAAAGAGAGACGGAAAGAGGGGGAACCTGAGGGAGAGCTATCGCTAAACGGAACGGGAATCCAAGTTTTTACACTTGACCCGTCTTTTTAAGTCTTTTTACGTTTCTTTACCTCTTCGGTTTTGGACTATCGGAGACGGGATACTGACTTTGCGTGTGTCTGTGTGGGTTTTTCTTTTATTTTTTAACTCTATCGCCGACACTGAAACCTCGTTTGTTTTGGATTAGCTAGCTAACGTTAGCTGTTCCCCCCCCCCATCAGCTAACGTTAATCTGAGAAAAAGAAACGGGCGGCGTGGTGGAGAGTTTCCTCACTTCAAAGCAGCGTGTTTGCTAAACGGAGACGATATTTTTCACGTTTTTTCACCTCCCCCCCCTTCCTACCTCGCCTCGGTTGGGAAAGAAGTAACGTTTACATCCCAAGTTTCCCCCGTCTTTGTTTTCTTTCTCCCGTTTTGTCGTTTTATGGGTGTTCATTCGTGTGCGGCGTGGTGGTCAGCGGGGGTGAAGGAGTTCAGAGGAAGGTCGTCGTAGGGAAAAGCTGCACGTTTTTCCTGCACGTAGCTCTCTCGGAGGAGTTTCCTGGGATGTGCTCCCATCTGTCTTTAAAAAGGATGAGCTTCTGAGAAGATACCAGCGAGCAGGGCTGACATAAAGACCTGTGGACTTCAAAAGACCCTGCCAACTCCCCCACTCGTCTCCGTGTATCCACAACTTGAGCCCGTGTCTGCTTGAAGAACAGAAGAGGAGGCTGTTTTTTTGTTGTTGTTTTTTTCACAACACTTCTTAGCATTTGTTTTTTCTCTTCTTGAAGTGGGTCTTCCCTTACTGGAGCGGTTCGTTACAGAGAAATGAGCCCGGGGCCAGTGGACCTCCATTGGGGACCTCCAAGCTAGCCCTCTGCGTGTGGGATATTAATAATATTCATAATAATACAGTCACTTCTCTCTTGATCCACCGAAATTAAACAGATGAACGTGGACTGTCGCCTCCACTTATGGAAAATGAAGATCTTCACTCGCACATGTGTTGCCAGAACCCAAGATCACGTTATTTAGTGGTCTGCATTTTTTCCAGGGCTCACATACATCACAAACTTGGCTGGGAAGATACTCATAAATTTATTACCCAACCCCCCCGGCTGACGGGGGGCCACCTTGAATCACTTGGCTATATTGGACCTTAATTTTATTTTTTTTGTATTTTTAGTTTAATACTTTTGATATTCCAGCTACTTCTTCTTCATTTTTTTTTTTTAAATACACATTTCTCCCTCAAGATTGGTGTTTTTTTTGAGAAGCTTCAAGAGGAGAGCACAAGTTAAAGTCAAAATGAGACGGTGGACGCTAAAGCTGCGAGCACAAATTGTGTTTTTTATCATCGGCACCTGCATCATATGCCAGTGTGGACTAATAAACGGAGAAAGTAAGTACTGCTTCTTTAATCTCCCCATGCGAAGTGCACACAGCGCCACCTGACATCCTGTGTATTTAATAGAAACACAATTGTTTGCTTGCACATGCAGAAGAAAAGGCAGTTTTGGTTATTTTTTATTGATTGCAAATAATACATTGTGTAAGATTATTGCATCAGTACTGCTGTAAAGTATGATAAAGACACTAAACATACCAAAGAGTGGCATGTAAACAGTGGTTATAAAGGGGATAGTGTTGTGCACAGTGTAACAAGACGCATTCCGGCAAGTGATCGTGGAGAAGAAAATACCATGATCATGTTATTGTCTTTATTTATCAATTAAAGATTGTAGTGTTAGTCACGGGACTCTCGCCGTCCTTATGGCGCATGCGTAAGGTTTCCCACAGGCTCTAATTAAGGGGCTAGTAATTTCAGTTGTTGCGTATGCGTTTGTGCGCGCTAATAATCGATACTCCTCCGTAAAGTTATCGGCTAAAACCTCGCTCCGACTCGTTAAAGGTGTATATATATACATGAGCGGCCTGTGTTGTGCGCGCCAGCCCCAGGGCCAGATTAGTCGCTGCAACTGGACGAGTGTGGTCTGCTGCAGCGAGTCTAAACTGGGAGTAGCAGGATCGGCCCTGTGAGCGCAGCTAGGCCTCTCATGGCGACACACACACACACACACACGCACACACACACACATACACATGCACACGCGCGCGCGGCGCTGCTGAACGTAAACAAATAAGCCGTCGACGCTAAGAAGTCTCTTTATAGGTGGTGGATTAGCCTACATCGCCCTTTAGCTCCAGATCGGACCAAAAGTGTGGGCGTCCTCACAAGAGAAGGATCTCTTCTCCGTGTGGTGTTTGTTTTTATCAATGAATTAGGGTTTGGGTTATGATGATGATGATGATAATAATAAAGCAGCGTGTGATCTGAACAGAGCTGGAGATGATGATGCGCCTCATGACTTCGCCTTTTTAAAATGGTATCAGTGGATCATTTGCAACAGGGAATTTTGTTTTCACATAGTGTGTGCTGTTACATATAAGCAGTCAGATAGTGGAGGAAAAAGTTTAACCGTCTGTTTGTCTGTTTATAGGCAGATAAATGCATCCACAGTCTTAATCTGAAGAAATCTTAATGGGTAAATTTGATATTAATGGCGCGTTATGTTGTTTTTGGGAAATACATTTTAATCAGAAGAGAAAATATCTTCATTGACCGATTTTCATTCAAATACAAACTAAATAAACAGACTAATTTTGATTACATGACTGAATAACCGGAATAAACAAACTGATTTTAAAGGACAACACAATTTCATCCTGTTTTACTTTGTTTATATCTGGCGGACCCTGCCACCTTTCTAGCTTCAAACAGTGTTCTGGGGACCTTATTTTCCTCTGAGAACAGATTGTTTACTGTTTACAGTGGGCTGGTATTTTTTAGTTTATATTATTACCAGATTAATATTGTAAATATTAAAATTCTGAGTTTGAATTACTTTTCCAAAACGACATAGACGTGTAAACTTCTAAAAACAGTGTTTCCTCTGTACTTGCTTTGTACCAGTTGTGGCAGGGAGTCATTTTTCATATGTGCTCCACGCTGCCCATCTTATTTTGGTTATAAAGTTATAAAAAATACACTGACTCGACTCATAAATCATTTTTCAAAGTAAAAAAATAGACTTAATTGTATATTCAAGGTAAATCTGTATCTTTTTTATTGACTGACAGTAGGAGAGAATTTTGAATGAGAGAAGAAAAACCTTGTACATTTGACCATGGACTAGTGTAGTGTTATCTCAGTTTGAATGAATGAAAGTCTCAATGAAAAACTAATTCAATGTAAACAAAGAATGGCTTCCAAAAAGTTCAGTGAAATTAAGTTAATGCTGATTTGACTTGTTCATCGGTGGTGTAACCTTTGGCCTACATTTTTACTTTTGAGATTTGTTTTCGGTGTTACAGATAATAAAGTTGAACAAGTTAACATGAAACGAGTGCATGTGGATAGAGCGAGGAAGCAATTACATCAAATAAAAAAATATGGAACAAATCACCTTATTGAAAGCTTTAATGAAATACTGTTTGTGTTGTCTTTAATTAAGTAATGTTGTGGATCCTCAAACTTTGAGCTGTTTTCGTTAAAAATGGCTCCCAGTGGCCAGGTTCAAAGGAAATGTTCTGGCTACTTTACACAGGTCATGTATGCAGACAGAAAAGAGGCCCCTGAAAGGGGGTCTTATGAGACAGGGCTGCTGGTACCCCTCCTTCCTCCTCTTTCTTTCTTTCTTTCTTACTCTCTCAGGGAGTGGGGTACATGTCATTGGCTGTTTCTGGTTCCTGATGTACTCTATTCTCTGGGAAGTGACCATATTTGGCACTCTAGAGATGTTTACGCCTGAGGGGGCGACAACAACCAAAATACTGTGAATATTTCATTCTGATCCACACGCTGCCTGACATCTCCACCTCAGTCATGCTAAAGGGGAAACAGTATTGATATAAAAACCACGTTGCGGCTGTGATCTGCTGACTGCACTCAAGAGAATGTGATAAAGTGTTTTCTAACAGGCTTTTTTTCGTTGAGTTTGATTGGTTTGTTTGTCATAGTTATCAGCAAACAGTTTTCTGAAGTAACCACTGAGCTGTCTCCCGGTCGAACTCGCGAAAAACAAGTTGTGCAACTGGGAGCCTTGCCCCCTTCTTGTTCCTCTCAGGCTTGTAAGCACAGCTCTGTTGGAAAGGGGTGGTGTGCATGTGTGTATGCATGTGCTGTTATGTATGCTTTCCACAGTCTGTATGCTTCTTAATCCAAGTGTGTCACACAGGCTGTGAAGCTGAACGAATCTCCCACTCTGACAATCTGAATTAAATGTCAAAAGTCTTTGAATAATTGATTATTTGTTTAAGTCTTCTGGTGAAGTAATATGTTGATTTGTAAAATCAGGGCGAGTATAGATGCCCTCCATTTGTGTGTTTTTGTCTGTAGCCCGTTTTGATACTCAGACACTCTTCACTGAAGTGCACAGTGGCATTTTCCGACAATGCTGTGCATGCTGTGGAATGTGTTTGAAGTGGCCCACCATGTAGGTGCCTGTGCATGTGTCTCTGTGTGTGTGTTGTGTATCAGTATGCAACCCAGCCACCCTCTGCTGTCTGCAGGATCTCATCTCTCAGCTCCTGACCTGCCCACTTCCGGGCAATGCATGTTTTCTGTGCATCAGTCTCTATGTGTGTCCAGAGGAGGTGGCCATGCATGAGAACAGTGTGTACCAGAACGGCAGGCTCAAGAGTGGGCTGCATGTTAGCACTAGCCCCTGTGCCCTGAGTGGCCCCTTGACCCCCCCACACATTCAATTCATCAGAAGGACAAACTGAATGATGTTTTTTGTTATGAATGTAGCCATGACAAGGTGTCCGAAACGTAAGAACAATGAATGAGGTGCTATCACAATTAAAGCAGAATGGACACTCTTCGACTGAATCAATTACTTTCTATCAGAACACTTTGAAGTGTATTATTGTGCTCATAGAAGAAAGGAGTTTGCTTTTATATAATCCTTAATTTTCTTTATGAATTTTCTAAAGTTTATTTGAGGTCATAAAGTTAGCTTGAATAGTTTAGTTTTAGTGTTACAGCCCGGCTGATATTTGAGATATATACAAAACAAAAAAACAACAACATAATTTTGTTTAGGATCCCTTAACAGGATACATTAATTAATTTATTATCCGTAACCGCTTATCCTTAACAGGGTTGCAGGGGGCTGGAGCAGATCCCAGCTGACATTGGGCATGCTCATAAATTAAGGCTATAAACATATTTTCTGTAGAGTACTTCAGTCAGTATTTAGTGGCTCTATACTATGTAGATTCAACACGAGTTTAAACTTTTACACCAATCAATGGTTTTTACCTTACCCTTAATAATATTAAAGGTTGATTTATTCGAGTTTATCACGCACTATTCCACAACAGTGCACCTACATGAAAAAGTTAGGCTCACCAGTGCAACGACTGTGAAAGTCTGGAGCCTGCAACACAACTTGTTTCATGTTTAGCAGAATCAAGATATTAATATAACTTTTAAGAAGATGTCAACTAAACAGTGAATCATAAATTAACATTTTATGGGGTTTTTTCTCATCATTTCAAACATGCAGTACATTTCCTGTTGCAGTAATGTTAAAATCTTTTCTTGAATATTACCCATTTCAACTGTTGTTCTCACGGTTCGCTTTACTGTATGTTTGATGAGCTACATGCAGAATTGTGGCTTTCACAATACAGCCGTACCGCCAGTTGCAGATTGCCATTGTATATTGGTTGTCCATGTTCGCAGAGCCTGCAGACAATGGGGGTCATGAACCGAGGCTCCACAAGCTGTGTGTTGTGTTTTGAGTGTTGGCCAGGAAGGCATTATGTACTGCTAAAGGAAATGAACTGTTGGGGTGCCTTTCCTAAGTGCTTCCTCCTCTGCACTTATCTTTCCAAGTATCCCTTTCAACTTCTCCTAACTTGCCATTGCGTTTTCCCCGTCTTGTTTGTGCTTGTGTGTGCTCCCGGCAGTCTTTTCCACCAGCAATACAAGCAGAGGATGAAAAACACAACCTGACCTTTTGACTCCCACAATTTGCAGTTTAATCGGCCGACAAGCGAATACATTCCTTTTGCGTATTTGCTTGTGTGTTCAGTTTTGTTAACATTGTCAATTGAAAAGGCTGAAAGGATTATTTGAGTTTAGTCTTTGTAATGAAGAGACAATAATTATCAATCGCAGTGTTCTCAACAAGCTTTGAATAACAACAAGTAGAGAAATATCCCCAGCCAGGGGTTACAGCATGCTCCCTCTGACTCACACACAGTGTTAGAATCTGGAGATCTGAAGTCTAGCTGTAAGGCATAATGTGTAGGCATGCTTAAGGCTGGACGATTATGTCTGTCTTTGATCACTTTTAATCAGTTCTTGGCTACATATGACCCCTTATTTTATTTGTAAAGAGCATTCATTATTTAAGAATGCCAAGCAGTTCACTGGGATTTTTTTGCTCCTGTTACACTCACTGTGGACTCTTTTTTTGCCACAGTAATATAAGTCCTGCACCTCTATGGAAACAGCACAGTTAGGGCTAGAAGTAGGGGGGACTCAAAATAATGAGAACAACCTAATTAATACTATTGTATGGCTGTGGAACAAAAATGAAAGGGGCATCTATTGCCATCAGTTTCAACATTTTTCCTAGAAATTAACCATTTCGTTCAGTTTTTTGTGTTAAATGACTATAAATATGACCAAATGACCAGCCAGACACTCAGAGTGTATATATGATGGTCTATGGACTTTTTGATTGTTTTTTTGGGGGAAGGGGCGAATATGTGTCAAACAGCCACCATTTCTAGCATTACAAACTTTTCTATTCAAAATGCTGATTCAATGCAAGATGTTGTACAAGTAATATTAGTAGCAAAATGGAGGGATGGTTTTAACAGTCTTACAAAATATCTGTATATACTACAAGTGACAAAACAGCCTTTTGCATGTCCTTCATGCAGCATGTAGCTGCTGCTGCACTTGTCTAGAAACTAAGACTGCCAACAGGTGCATCCATAGACAATCACACAATCCTACAACAATCTGACCATAGTTTTGGTTCTCTTATGAAAACTCCTGAAGATGAAGGGGAAATGCACTAGATTTTACTAGACCAGCTGATTTGTCAGTAGATTGTCAATTAGCCCTGGGATGCCCTTCTTTGAGAAAACTGTGATCAAAGGATTTCTTGCCATCCAACACAGTATCATGACAGGCTCAAATACAGTACGTGCATCAGTCTTCACATTGTGTTTTTAATACGGAGCATAGCTTGATGCCCTCCTCTCTTACTCCCATTCCTAGATAGAGAGAACCGTAGCTGTTTATGTAAACCTCTGCTCACTGCACAGAAATGTGGTAGAGTTGGGAGGGGATGGATGGGATCACACACACACACAGACAAACACACGGAGAGCGCCGTTACGCCATGCCGCAACAATCTGACTTGATAGTCCTTGTTGCTGTTTGGATCTGCCCTATTTTAACTGTTGGTGACTTCACACTGCAAAGTCGACGTTGAGCTGGCCCTGTAATGCAGAGATCAGCAAAGAGATCTTTTGGGGGCCCTTTGCAGACACTGGCTGAGGCTGTGTCCATGTCCTGTGTGAGTAAGTCGGAAAATCCATCTTTTTGCCTTCCATCCACAGCAGCCGGCATTTTCTTTTCGTGACTGTCTTGATTTGATTATGATGAGGAAAAACTGTTTGAAAATACCGAAGTAGACGTGATCATGTGATCCAGGCTTTAGCTTTACTGTACATCCAAAGTTACTCCCTACGCAGTTCATCGTTCACCCTCGCTTGGCAAACAACGGTTCAAAAACGGTCTTTTGTAGAAATGATGTAAAGCTTCTGGCTCAAGCGGCCGGCGCCTGAGCAGCACAAGAGATATAAGTGTTTTTCTATTGTTTTGGCATTTCAGCGGACTGCAGACTTTTTATGTAAGCAATTGTGCAGACAGAAAACTTTGTAAAAAGTGTTTCCAGATTAATCTGCAATAGTGTGAGAGAGCAAGGCTGAATGTTTCGTGTCACATGGGAATCTGTAAGTAAGCTCTGGTGGTTACAGTTCAGAAAACCATCCCGTAATTTAAAGGTCACACTTGGAGCAGTTAACATGTCCACCTCTGTGGGACACTGGTCAAGGTTGCCTTTCTGGCTGCTCTATGACCTCGCTGATGAAAGCTTATATGCGTGGAAGTTTGTGTGTTACAAGGAAATGTAAAGAACGGCTTCTTGCTTACAGTGTAAATGGGCTGGGGAAGTGTGCGTGCTATGTGGATCCAGAATCTTCTGTCTCAAGTACAGTTTGTTTGCTGAATTTTGGACACCCTTTGATTTCTAACTATTCGTTGAGCTGCAAGTTTTGTTTGGTATCTGTACAACATTTTTATGTAGCCTGAAGCAACAAAATATATACTGTTAATTTATCAAACTAAAAAATAAAGCCTTTTCCCTTTTCATTAATTTTCTTTGCATCTCAGACAAAAACAAATATAATTTAACTTTGTTGCATGACCAATTGAGCAAAAACTTGCATCCAGTTGTTTGCATAGCACTGTATGTGCATAACCGTGTGCAAACGGCAATGTCTTTGTATCTCTCCTATATCCAAATGTGTTGGAAGCATGTGTGTATTTTTTTGTGTATGTGAGTTTGTTCTGCTTGAGTGGCTGTGTAACTGAACCTGATGGGTTAAATTTATTTTGAGGACTGTCATATGACTGAGAAGAGGCTATTTGACACACAGCCCAATGAGTCTCTTTGCAGTTAATTACAACCACACACACACTCACACATACTCAGGATCATAATGCTGATAACTGTGAGCAGACGAACAGATAGTTGCAAGCTATAAAATGAAAGAATATTGGGTACAGATGATGAATATGACAAAAAGGAATCAATCATGGACTTTAGCAGACAGTAAACGTCAAATTAATTTGCAGATCACGGTTTTACAGACATGGTGACATTTGTGATCTCAGTCACACAAACATGCACCGTTCCATTGCAGGCGCTGGCAGATGTGTTTAATTTTAGCTATTTTCTTGTCAAATTAGACACATTTGTTACTAATTTGTTCTAATCTGTATAAAATCGTTCAAATTGAACCTCAACAAACCACCTTTACATTAACACCTTAATAATCTTCTTAAGCATTAGTCCTTCATCAGCTACTATGTGTGATTCATGCATGTCTCTGACCACACAGCTGCTTCTAGTGTTTCTAAAATGCAGCAAAATGTCAATGTTAGTGAAATATGAAAATTAAATCGGTACAACAACTTTTACTCATTCTCTGCCTCCTGCGTCCATGCCGTTTCACTCACGGCTGTGCATCTCTCTTGCTCTGCCTCCCATATCCATCTCTCATTCTCCCTCCCTCCCTTCCGCTTGCTTTTACGTTCAGGGGTGAGAGGGTTCACTCTCATCCACTGATTTGTTTTTCTTTCACACTGCAGATGCGCACAGCCTGCGGACCTGTCTTCCACACACACACACACACACACACACACACACACACACACACACACACCTGCTAATCCCGCTCTGTATGGGGTGGGAAAGCCTCCTCTTTCAAACCTCTTAAAGGTGTGAACACCATCCATTTGACACCTCCTCTCTCTCCCCCCTCTTTGTTTTTTTTGTTTTCTCCTCTCTTATTAGGCCGGCTTGCTCCAGCTGGGCCTAAGTGATGCTTAACATGTACACCTGCACATTGTGAACAACAGCGCCCAGTCACATGGACCTTTCTTTTTATTTATTTATTTATTTTATTTTTATTTTATTCTTTATTTATTGGTGATATAGTACACACAGAACACCAAAAACACACAAAAAAACAACACATAGACCTTTCTGATAATGTTGTTTGCCGCGATGCATCTGTGTGCGCATGTCCGTGCGTGCTCTTTTATGAACACTCGTGCTTGTATGTGTTCAGTGCTGGTGTGTGTGTCGGATGGGGGTGGGGTGTGGGGGGCTCTGTTTTTGTCCTGATGAACTAGCCTGAGATGGGTTACTATGGTGACAGCACTAGCTGTGCTTGCAGTCAGCTCCAGCGCTCCCCCAACCTCCCCTGTCTAAATACACTTCTAGCCTCGCTGCATTTAACCCACATTTAACTCATTTATGCATTTTTGATGTGTGATGACAAAGAGAATAATCATTTTTGGCATAGTTGTGTGAATATAGTCTGTAGTAACATATTGTGGAGATCCTGTTGTGCGATTTTTGAATGCTGCCAGTGGTTGATTTTTCCTCTCTTGAGCCACAGAGGGGTGTCTACTGTAAACAGACCATAATCTATCCTGATTGTTTTCTGATCAGTCTCAACACCTGTAATACAGTCAGGGTGTCTGACCAGTGGGATTGTGTCCTCTGAGATTTAGTGATTTACTCACTGCAGTAACACAGCTTAAAAAGTGTTTAAATTAAACCATACTTAATATAAATGAAGTGAATTTTGCATGAAGTTCTGGCAAACTCTCCAAGACCTCTTCTACTTTCACAGTATGTAGTATATGCTCTTGTCACTACATCCTCACGAACATTATGACAGATGGAAACGGAGGACCTTCCTCCTTGTTTCTTTCATGGTGCCAGCTGTACAGCTCTGTCCACCTCTGCACCATTTCACCCTCTATATGAAACCAGATGGGCGAGAATCTGGCCATGCCTCACAAAACCATTGGCCGAGTAGTAAATGTAATCTTTTAATTACAGAATATATGCTTGTATGATTTGATTAGGGTTTGTTTTAATAACTGTTAACTGTTTTTTATTAACTGGTTTGAAGACAGTTTTATCTATTGAACAGTGGCCTTTATGCAGTGGCCTGTGCAGTGATACTAAGATGATAAGAAACCCACCAGGCATCGTACGTGTCAGAATTCACCTCTTGAGCTGTTTTTGTTAAAACTGGAAAAACATTTATTGTGAATGAATAGAGTTATGCAGAGTGTATAAAAATGACATGACTCTGCTTTTCAAACTATTAAAGCTAAGCATTTTAGAGATAAAATTACACATTATTCTCTAACCTCAGGGCATATTTCTTTCAAAAATCTATTAAGAAACAGATCAACCGAAATTGGGGTTACTAACGGAGTGCAGTGCAATTTAAGTTCCAGTTTTGAAAGTTATTAGATACATGACCAAAGTCTTTTAGCAGATCAGCAAACTAGAACATTTCCCCAAACTGCATGGCAGGTTAAAGTTCATGTGAACTGAGTTGCAGGCTGAAAAATCAGCAACATTCTACAAAAAACAGTGTGGAAATGTCAGCGCAGAACAACCCATTTTTTAACTGATGAAGTGTCTGATTATTATCAGATATTGGCGTGCACAAGTCTTTGAATTTTAACTTCCTTTGTTTTGTCAGTTTAAACCAAAAAAAGTTTAATTTATTAGAATCCAGGGACCACTGTCGGTGAGCAGGGCCTGCATTTCATTTAAAATCAACATCACCCTGGTTTCAGATGTGCGTGTGTGTGCGTGCGTGCTGGCCAAAAACACAGCAAAGCATTTGAGTAGAGACGTAAGCATCTGTTATGGGAAACACCTAAGCTTTGAAGCATTCAGGTCAGACCTATTTTGTTTTTTATTTTCAATGAATGTTGACAAGTGTGCTTTGGTCTATGTGTGTGTATTGAGCACCTTTTGCTGCTTTAACAATCGTCGTGTCGTCGTGTTGTTGAAGAAAGTGAAGAAAAAAGACACTTAAGAGCAGACGGGAGTGAAAGGAGTGTCCCAGTGTGGCAGAGCTGACACTGTAGCCTCCATCTGGGAGAAAACACTTGAGGGACTCGTGCCAAGATGGAGTGAAAAGGGACAGAGAGATGAAGAGCTAGTTTATGAGCCTGCATCAAGCATTCCTAATTCACTTACAGTTAAGGGGGGGCCCATATTGAATCATGCCTTGCTGTTAAATGACAGCGTAATGAATGGAAGTCATTTTACAATACCGCCGTGGCCACAGACCCTCCACTCCTGGGACTCACTCTGTCAGAGGGTAGCTAACAGCGGGTGATTTGTTGGCCAGGGGGCCTTTTTGAACATTTACATGATGTCAGTATTCCTTCCATGCCATAGCCAGCGTGGTCGTGGATATCCTGTACGGAAAAACCAACAGTGGAGGGCGGTGACCGAGGATCTTTGGGAATCTGTGAAGGGGTTTTTGTGGAAAAACAAACAGCAGGGGGATGGGATATTAGTCCATAATCAGAGGCCCATGACTAAAGTTTATAGATAACATGTTCAAAGGACTTTTCTGCTCCATGTGTAGTGATATCAAGTAAAAAGTTCTTTTGTTGTTGTTTTTTTACCTTTTCTGTTTAAAGCTTAAAGAGATAATGTTTTGTTTTTTTTTTTAAGTTTGAGGAATATTATCTACAGTAGATGGCAGTCAACCAGTAAGCTTTATTTTTATTATTTTTAGCACTTTATTTTTCCATCAGACAACCCTGTCCTTTGGCACTGTATTACCACAAACAAAATTCCATCCATTGGTTCAGTCCACTGCCAAATAAGTCAGAAAGACACTTGCAGAGGATCACTGTTGTACTCGATGCTAAATAACAACAAAAAAAATGAAGCAATTTACAAGACAACCGTTAAAGTAATGCAATTTTTCACAGAAGTTTCCCCACTTGTTCTCCAGAGATTCCTTCCTCTATATATTCTGGTTCATAAAGGCATCTTCTTGTCTCCAAAATATAGCATACAGTTTAACTGATAAGGATTTTTTTTTTCTTTGAGTGTCGGAAATACATTTCAGCAGTACACTGTTTTGCTCTCATGCCGGGACTACTCTTTGCTTTGACTGTCCTCTGCTGTAGGTTGATAATGCAACCCCACTCCAAAAAAATCCCTTTTCAAGGAAGAAAAAGGTGTTTCAGGAAATATCAGAAATGCTCTTTTTTGGCTCAGCCGGCCGAGGGGCATGTCCCTGTGTGTGATTGACAGCAGACATGCAGAGTGTCTGCGTTACATTGTAAAGAACAAGAGACAGTCTGCAAAATGGCTCTGCACACTTTTCCCCTGTGAATGTTTGTTTGTATCGTGGAACAAGCTCTGGTGCGAAGCAAGACGTGTGTTCGTGTTTGAAAGTTTAATAACAAAGTGTGTGACTCTTGTGTTGTGTAGCTACTGTCTGGGTCAGCATGACCGTCTGCTCTGCCTCTGAGTGACCGATGAGGTTACTGCTTTATGCAAGATGTGACTGGCTTAAAAAAAATGGTCTCCATCTATGTGGACGGACAACGGAACAGCATTCCTTCAAAAATTATGTTAAACAGGGGAGCACCATCATGAGAGCGCAGGACAAGTGATTTACAGAGCAGATATGAATGCTGTAGCAGACAAAAAAATGTAAATGGAAGACTGCGCTGAAGCTGTGGATACAGGCCTGAGCTGGAAAAGGTAGAGGGAGGGAGAGATATGGAAAGAAGGAAGCATGGAGGCAGGATGTGTGTGTGTGTTTGTGTGTGTGTTTGTGTGTGTGAGTGTGAGTGTGTGTGAGGTTTTCCTGCAGCAGCCAGTGAGAACTGGTGGTCTAACAGCACAGACAAACGGGCCATTAAACTGACCTGGCCCCTCTGCTCTCCATCCCTCCAGCCTCCCCTCTGCTTCTCCCTCTTTTCCGTCTTGGTTTGTCTACTCTCCCATCACCCCCTCTCACCCCCTTATAGTCTCTGTGTTTGCCGCTGTACCACTTTGCTTTCTCCATCTCCCAAATTCTGCCCTTTCTCGCTTCCCATCTCCTCTGCTTGTTAACTTGTCTCCTCATTCTTCTTTATAGTTTCACAAACACAGACACATTCATATATACACACAAACAATGTGGAGTCTCATTTCAGGCAGTTGGAATCAAATTATTTCCTCCTCTCTGGGTGTTTTTCTTCGTTTGCATCAAATTTTGGATTCAGCTGTGGCTCGGAGGTGGCAGCCTTGCAACAATCCAGTCAAATCAATAGGATTTTCCATGCTTGGGATGAGCTCACTCGTCCATTCACCACACAGGGAATACCCCTGCTAAACCCCTAAAATGTTTTAGCTGGAGGTTAAAACTACTTAGTGTCAAAAGAAAGTGTGAGCATGTTGAGCTACAGCCCAGGCAGCCGTCCCGCCCCAGCTCCTGTATTCTCCTTTCTTTTCCCCGAGTCCCTCCTAGTCTTGATTTTTCTGTTTCAGTCTTAATGTTGGGTGGCTAAAGCACAAACTGCAGTACTACAGGAAGCAGGGTAGGATTGGGAACCCAGCTTCAGAGCCTCTGTTCAACCATAGAGGTCCTAAGCAGGAAGATGGACAGATTTGGAAGAAGAAAGCCGTACGGGATGGAAGAAGCCGATTTGGCAGAGCCATCAGACAGGCGTAGCTCATCTAGCCTCATCATGTGTAGATCTGGTTTGTGGGTCGGAGTGTTGGTGGGGCCGGGCCCTACAGCTGCTGCCGTGTGGCTGCAAGTCAAGCAGGGGAACCGAGCCCTGGCTGCCTCCCTCTCAGGCCGAGGCTCACCACACCAAGACGCTGCACTGCGCTGCTCTGCTCTGCTTGCTAACGTGGGAAGATGAAAAGGAACATCAGATGTTTTTTGTGTTACTCACTCTGTGTGTGAGTGTGGCGTCCTGTGTGTGTGTGTGTGTGTGTGTGTGTGTGTGTGTGTGTGTGTGTGTGTGTGTGTGTGTGTGTGTGTGTGTGTGTTGTCTGTCTCTCTGTCTGTCTGTCTTACACTATATCTTTGGCAGAGTCCAGGCTGCAGTTGATTACCTGCTCCTGTTTCGTAGTCCTCTGTCTGTTCCCAAATGCTTAGACTATGTCAGGAATGCTGCTCCCCCCCCAACATGCTTTTTATTTGTTTGGAGCGCCATCTGGTTTAGCTGTTTTGTAGGGCGTGGCCAACATTTTTCAGATTTTTTTTTGGGGTTGTGTATTACCAGCTGGACAATTATTTCCTAGACTGGGAACATTTTGGCGGCAAGTGGTCATGGAATTGAGTGGAAAGATCGAATCGATCTGTGTGACTGTGTATACAGTATTTGTTTAAAACAACTTGTTGCCAATGAAGTATTGCATCATTGGTCTACATTTAAAGATTTTCTCACGTGACTTCCTTTTCAAAAGGTTCAATTGCGCTGCAGAGGGAAGGAGACAGAGAAAGGGCTGAGGAAGGAATGAGGAACTGGGCAGTGAGGAGAAACCTCAGATACAAAGACAATGACCACCTTATCTGCTTTATATATGGACTGACTATTTTAAATTCTTGGCGTATATTTGCTGTTTTTGAGTATGGAGTCAGAACAGGAGTGCAACAGTATGCTGGAGACATAGACTCGGGCAAGCAATCTGTGGATTTGCCAGATAAAATTCATTTGGGTTCTCTTGGAATTTATGGAAAAGTTTAAGCCCTTAAGTGTGAAAAGTGCTGCTGAAGCGACCTCAGAGTCTCAATTATATTAATTCTTTTCAAACTTACATGTAAGATGGACCCGAGCCATGTTTAACAAGCCTTTTTTACACAGCAATCACACAATACCGTCTCATTGACCCTTCTTTAAGCCGCTTTTGCCCAGCAGCACTTTCTAAACAATGGCATAACATGACAATAACAATTAGTTACTCTCCCTGTTATGTGGCAGTTGATCTTGTGCTCTGATTGGAAAGTAAGGAGCTCCCAGAACTTGTTGTCTCCCCATTTTGTAGACATTTTCTGTTGCACTTCTTAGTTGAATTGGCTGGGAACTTCTGCTGTCTGCTTTTAGCTATCCTGCCCTACCAGCTCGCCAGCTCACTCGTTTTACACAGACTTTGATTCAGCTCTCTTACTGCCACCGTCTCAGCAGCGGAACAATAACGACCCACCAGTCTGTCTCCATACCTTTTTGTACAGAATGGCGTGGCAGAATAAAAGCTCAACATGAGCCTTGAACAGGCTGTGTGAAAGGGCCAAGTGTCAGCCTACACACGTCTACACGGTGGATATTTTGGTGTTTGGGTTGGTGGTCATGGACTCAAGGGATCAGTTCTATCAGGTACTCTGTCACTCTCAGAAGATGTCAAACAGGCTTGGCGATTACAACAACAACATGCTGCTCTTGTTTCTTCTGCCCACTTCTCCTCCCTCTTGGCAGCCTTGAGTCCAAGGTCAAACCAAGCTCTGTGGAACTAGAAAATAGTGAGTCATTGTTTTTCAAAAACAAGTGACAGTGACCCGGCACCTCTCATGCTCCCCCATCACTTCTTTTTCGCTTCCTCATTCTTCCTCTGTTTATATTCTGTCTCCTTGTTTCCCCTCTGTCTGTACCTATCCTTCTCCTTCCATCCCTCCCTTCCTCTCCCCTGTGCCGGTGCCTGAAGGTAGAAAGAAGGAGGCGAACCAAAGTCACCAGTGCGATCTGATTTAGGCCTCTCTCCTCTCTTGGCCAGGCATCTGACAGCGCAGGGCCTGCATGTTGCTCTTTTTCTACCCTGCTTCAATCTGCCACAGCCTGGCCCGGTGCCACAGCTGTAACGGGACCCAGCGTTGTGTATAAATAGGCTAGGCCAGCTCCCCCTGCCATGCTCCTCAATGGGAGGCTGAGGCAATGGAGGAACAGGTGCTCCAATCCACACACACACTCCTTCGCTCCCCACTCCGTCTCCCTTTCCTAAGCCGCCCCCACCTTTATCTGATGTCCTCAAATGTGGAAGTGCAGGTCAGTCACAATGCACTTGTTAGTGGCGCTCGCTCGTCGTGTCATTGTTCATTGTCCCCTCTTAATGTTAACAGAAGATTTAAAAAAATATTTCCTCTGTGTCTGAATTTAATGGCGTGGCGGGCTTGTTTCCACTCTTCAAACTGCCCCCCTCTCTGTCTTCCCCTGGCTCACGTACTGTTATTTTGGTCTTCAGCTCTCTTTGTTTTGGAGGTACAAGTTGGTACATGTTAATCAAAATGCCTCTCATGCAGTTTCTCAGCATCAATTTTCACTAGAAGCCACAGCTTGGCAGTGGGCGCACAGGGAGCTGGCTTTACTTCTCAGGACTTTCCACAGCTATATTAACAAACAAATGCATTTTTCCGCTGGCAGTCCACTTGGCACGGCAGCCGCATATTCTCTCTCCTGGGGTTTGTTCAGCAACTGAGCTGTTGACAAATCTATAATCAGCAGATCACCTCATCGGGGGCAACGTGCTCCTAAGCTGACAGAGAGGGGAAACTTCTCACAGTCCAGAGTTAGCTGCCACCTGGTTTCATGCTAGACAGGTCTGGTTTCAAGCTAAGCTAACGTGCGGCTGCCCTCTGCTACAGTGAAAGGCAGAAGCAGGCTGGTCCCCAGGCCACAGAGAGCTCCACTCTCACCTTCTAAAACTGCCACTGTGATCCACTTTCTCACTGCCAGCCAGCTACTGTTAGTTGATGCATATTAAATTCTCTGCAGGGAGCACAACTCTAAAAATAAGAGAAGAATCTGTCTGAAATTGTAGCTATACTATAACGGAGGCTGCAGCTGTGGTTGCTTACTGAATAGTGGAGATGGCACTTTCTGTCAGAGATAGCCATTACATTAGCATGACCTCGGCTGCACAGGTCATGCTCAAGTCATTTCTGAGCTGTGATTATGGCGAGCTTACTCTGTGAGCTAATTCTGCTTCATATTTGACCAGGAGACGGAGGAGAATGACAAGGAGCTAAATTGAAATTTCAATTCTTCAGTCGTTTAACAGAAGTCTTTAGAGTAACGTAGAATGAGTGCAAAATGGATGATGTCTGCTTTTCGATCAGTCATTACAACCAGCCAATGCTTTTTATTTAGAGCTGTCCTGGCCGATATTTCTTATTATTTTCATAATTGATTAACCTGCCAATATTTTCACAATAAATCAATTAATTTTGGTCAATATATCATCAAAAAATGCTCATCACAATCCCAGAACCCAGATTGATGTCTCGACAGTCCAAAACCCAAGACTCTTCATTTACTATCATAAATGATGCAGAAAAGCAGCTTGAACCAGCAAACATTTGACACTTTTTCTTGACAAATGATTGACATGATTAATCGCTTATCAAAATGGTTGCCAATCAGTTTTCTCTTTTGCTCGACTAATTGATTAATCTACTAATCATTGCCACTCTAAAGTTATAGCTACAAGGAAAAGAGGTAAAAGCAGTGAGGTTAGGCATACGTTCTCTTCTTCAGATCAAATAGTTGAAAGCACACTGGATTAACCATTAAATCTTCCATTCCACAGAGCCTTACTGTACAGTGTAGTCAATTCTAAATGTTAACCATATAGCTTCTTCACACTGTGGCTGAATTGTGTCCACAGTATTTAAGTTTTCTGTGGGAAGGTGAGCTTGAACACTTGATACCAGTTTTTCAGAATAGCACCTTTTTACGATCAAAGTCTGAAATGTTTGTGTGTTGTTATACGTATACAGTATACGACCAAATACATTGATATTGAAAAAATACAAAATATAAACACAGTGAGATTTTTGATAAATAATCATCAGTAATGTGGATATAATGACAAAGGCAAGTAGAATAGCCTTTTTAAAGCCAGGGAAATGCAACACAATATCACATTATGACAATATCCAAAATCTAAGACCATATATCCATCTCAATATATGGCCCAGCCCTTGTGTTGTTTGTTCATTATCTGCGCTTTTCCAATTTTTTTTTACACATAATAATGGTCCAAAATGATGTGAAATTGCATATATATATATATACATATATATATATATATATATATATATATATATATATATATATATATGCAATTTCACATCATTTTGGATATATATATATATATATATATATATATATATATATATATATATATATAGATATATATATATATATACACACACATATATACATTTTTTATCTTAAAATGAAAATTTTTCTTGGGAGGAACCCCAGACCCCTCACCAAATACATTCACTTTTAGTCTTCCCCAAACCCAGTGAAAGATCTGTGATAAAATAAGATCAGGGCACTGCTTGTATGAACAACAGAAGCTGCAGGCCTTCATTGGAACATTTTGGGCAATTTCTTCAGTTACTGTTGGAGCATGTTTGTGTGAAAAAAGACCTCAGAACTATTTAAGCAGTTCGCACTGTGACAAACGTGTAGACGGTATCTTTTTTTAAATGATTTTTATCAAGAGCACTGACATTTCTGAGGATGCAATTTTATACAGTGTATAAAATTGAAAAGGAACTGTTAATTTGTTGATCTCCTATTGAGGACTTAAACTCATTCACCTCACTCCATCTCCGAGCTTTTTCCTCTGCTGTTTCTGTTTGTCTGACACCCCTATATACGTCCCTCCTCCTCCACCGCCACCTCCTCCTCCTTTTCTCATTCCTGCTGCCAAATTAACTGTCAAACATACAGGGAAGGCGGTGGATGGCCCACATTTCTCCTATAGAGGTCCACAGTATGGTACAGTACGTTCCAGTCTGTGCTCTGTTATCCCTTTCTGTACCCGCACCCGATCACACCCCCCTCCCCCCACTCATTAGTGGCTGATTGGGTTGTTATTGTAATTGAGAGCCCCTGTACAGCCAGTGAGAGCACCAAGCTGTCTGCTAATGGGTGGTCCTCAGTGGGACAGTGGGACGGTGGGCCACGTGGAGAGGGGTCACGGTCATTGTCCACCAAACCCCCCACTCACACAATATCTACCAGGTTTTTTGTGTATATAGTATCAGTTTATGTAAGTCAGAATGTAATGAAAAATGGTGCAGCAAGTGCTTTCCTATTTCTTTTTTTGTCCAATGTTTTACGTCCAGCTCATTTTCCTTTTTTTCGTATTGTAGGTGAACATTGCTGATAGTTGTCTTTGTGGCCAGTAGGTAGCGAACCTCCTCCTCCCCCTCCCTCCCTGTGAGCCTCTGTGTGTGTGCCTGTTGCTTGTCATGTAACAGTGGTCCATAGCGGCCCTCCATTCATGCATGTGATCACCAACCGTCCTGTAGGTCCCTTACGTCACTCTGCGTTCCTTCCGAGGCTCAGGTTACACTTTCACCCCGCTCACTCCCCTCGAATCATTTCTCTGCCCCCCCTAATACTCCTCACCCCTTCTTCTTCCCCTCTTTTGCCCGCGACCCGTTTTCCCTCTGGCTCATTCTCGCTCCCTATTTGCGCTCTGTCTCCCCTGCGTCCCCCTGTTCCTAAACCTGGGTGGAGAGAGGGAGGAGATGTCTCATTATTTTAAAGACACAGTGGCTCTGGCAGACTACATAACAAGCCTCCACTCCTTTACTCTCCCTCCTTCTCCTCCCCCACCTGCCCCCCGATGACCCCCTCTCTCTCGTTCCTGTCAGTCGAAAACAAGACTCCATTTTGCGGAGGGAGCTCCCAGCACCATCGACTGCCTCCCCTCGTGGCCTGCTTACATTTCTTTGTGTCAATAAAGCTTCTTCAACAGCAGATGTGACAAATGTGCTAACCTGTTAGCATGCTGTGTGTGTAGAAAGACCTAATTTCCAGTCAAATATTTATTACCTGTGTGGTGAAGTCAAATGCATTCATGTTAAAAAGTCATGTTTGTGTCCTCTTGGTATTTCTTTGAGATCATTGTGGGCTGAGGTGAGTTGCACCCTGGTCCTGCTGGTGTTGCGTAAAGTAGTTTGTTATGTTGTTGTGTTGCACAATAGGTATCCGGTTAGTGCTGCAGGCTGACAGCGAGTGGGTGGCCTGTAGGCCTGTTCGATGTGTCCAGGAGATAAAGCAGGAGGGGCAAAGAGGTGTAAGGTTGCTGTTATCACTGGGAATACCAACTGACACACAGTGGAGTGTGTTTTTGTGTTTTGGTTTCTGATACACTATGTGTCTAATACAGAGGGTGCGGCCAAGGTGGGCAGCTTGAATGAGTAGCTGTTGTTGTTTGAAACTGCTTTATCTGATGAGATGCTTAACAGCGGAAATGGATTAACTATCTTATTTTATGAGTTGTTTTTAGTTTCTGGCAAGGCTGGAAGTGTGCAAAGTTGAGCTGGCTTTGGCCACGTCCACAAGGCCTGTCACGATAACCTATAAAACATTGCAATAAACGTTATTATTGTGATTTGAATACCGTTGCATGCCACATATGTAATGAGAATATTATGGTATAATAATGCTTTCAAAGAACGATGAACTTTCAGTTCTTAATATTCAGACATTGTAAATGGTATGTGAACAAAATATTTTAAACAAATCCCGAAATAAATAAAATAAAAACCATACAACCAAAACACTAAATAAAAGGTGAAAAAGCAGTTAGTTGTTGCACCCAAGTCTTATAATGATATGGAAAACCCTGCTAGTAATCCTGTCAACATGTTAGCTTAAATGTTGGTGACATTCTTCTGTAAACAAGCATGCATTTAAACACAACAGGCAATATGGAAGTCAGCAAAAATGGTAGAGCTCATTTGCATGTCATGTCTTTTTACTCTTTGAGTAAAAAAATGGACTGTCAACTCCTTTTATCGTGTACCCACCTTCGTTTCATCACTCTTTTGTCAGGTGTTCCACAGAAGCAAATAACAAGATTTTGAGATTTAGTCCTAGTCTCAGTTAAATGTTTTTGGAAAAAATAATCTTTAAAAAACATAATAGCAAAAATAATACCAATTAGCATAATAAATTCTGAGCATTTGATATCTGCATTTGACTTTATCCATGTCTGAATAACTCACCACCTATTGCACACATGCTGTTGTAGTAAACAACATGGTTTTATTTGGCAGTGTAGTGATTATAGGCTTTATTGGTTCATATCCATTACAAGAAGTCACTCAAACCGTTCCATTGACATGCTGCCGGTCAGAGTTTGTACCTGGATTGTTGACATGTTTGTCTCCCTAACCATTAACAAAATGGGAAGTTAATGGGTAGCTTACACCTGGGAAATGACCAGGGCCAATCACAACTCAATAAAAGTCCTCTACTGCAATGGATTTTGACTTTTTTTTTTCTATTTTAAGATGCATGTTGTTGTGGGATTGATTTTTTTTTTTTTTCTTTTCTCTGGTTGTGGGGGATTGAATGTAATAAACTGGGGAAAATAGCAAAAGGTGGCAAGCAGATGGGTTTCACACCATTAAGAGGCATGGAAGATACTTCCAGTGATACAGTGTGTGATTAGCGGGTGTTTGTCTGTTTCATCGATTGGAAAGCAGCAGAGTAGATGGAGACCATTAGATTTCCTCTGCGATAAGGGGCTCATTGTCCCCTAGATGCACAAGCTCAGGCCCCTTTTCACTATTTTTGTTTATACAAATGACACCTTGTATCGATGACAGATACTCAAACTGATACATAGTGGTTTTAATATTGAGAAAAATTCGTTTGCTATTTATCTGTACTTAAAACAGTAAGTCTGCTCACATAGGCTGACACTTCTCTGGTAGAGAAACATCCCACCTGACCTGACTGACTGTTTTCGTTTAATGGTTCAGAGAAAGAGGAAGTTTTGAGGAAAATAGTCAGGGAGATCAATCTATGCTGTATTTAAGAGGTGTCTTCTTCCTTTTTTTAAATGTTGCATTACAATTGCAGTTAGAGAACAACACCATTCACACATTTTTACAATCAACATCAATAAATGTGCTAGTTGATTACTTACATGACTGATGCACTGCTTTGATAACAGATTGGTAACTTTTAAACTCTGTCTGTAAAAAAAGATAAAATTAGCAGTGCAGTGGTTAATTGATTAGTTGTCAACCTAAAGTAATGGCCAACTAATTTGATAATCAATTAATCGGTTTAGGCTTTTTTTTTTAGAAAGAAAAAAGTCAAAATGAAAAACTGAATATGTTTGGATTTTGGCCAAAACAAGACATTTGGGGATGTTGTCTTGGCCTTTGGGACACATTGACCAACGTTTTTCACCACTTTCTTTTTATTAACCAAAACGTTAATCAATAACTTGAGAAAATAATAGTAATCCTCATTTGCAGCCCTAAATAAAATATCTTTATAATAATTTAAACTATGAAGCATGCTCCCCTCTCACTTAGTCCTTTTCCTTTATCTGCAGAGGAATATACTGAAAATGTGCATCTTATTATTGTAGAAAGCAACAGCAGCATGCCTTTCCTCTCCACACATCTTCTTTAATAACTGTCCCCTTATGAATTCTCCACTCCTCTGATGTGTGTGTGTGTGTGTGTGTGTGTGTGTGTGTGTGTGTGTGTGTGTGTGTGTGTGTGTGTGTGTGTGTGTGTGTGTGTGTGTGTGTGTGTGTGTGTGTGTGTGTGTGTGTGTGTGTGTGTGTGTGTGTGTGTGTGTGTGTGTGTGGCAGCTAAAGAGTATGAATGAGCATGGATAAGCATTTAGCTTCCGGGCTTCATTTCTGTTAACCCTTTCATGTCTGCTTCATTCAGATCAGACAGTGCCGTACAATAATTTCCCCGCTTGAGAAGTACTGCTGGAGCCAATGAGAAAAGAGAGGGACTGTGTGTGTCTGTGTGTGTGTGAGAGAGAAAGGGAGGGAGGGCGAGGGCGCTTGCGGCCAGTCAGATTGCAGAGGCTGCTTCATGAATGGCACTGCTCTCCTTAATGCAGATCACTCGTGGTTTCATGGCTTCATAATGGGAAAAAGAAGCATGTGTTGATGTTCATATCTGGTTGTTTTAATATTGTTGCAAATTGCAGATGACTCTTCTGCCTGTTTGGCCTGTTGCTGTAACCCACAGTGGAGCTTGCAGTGGACATGTCCCTTCATTTATACTGTGCAATTGTGCTTTGTTTTGGTTGAATCAATTAGACAGACCAAAAAAAAGGCAAAAAGACACTTCATGTTCACCGAGTTTACATCAATATTGGTTGACTAAACTAGACTAATCAGTCGTTTAATAGAAAAATAACCAACAACTGTTTCAAACATTCATCATCAAGTTATTTTCATCAAGAAAAATACCCAATATATTGTAAAAACTTGCAAATTGATGGAAATTGTGTTGAAAATATTTCCTTTTGTTTTATAAGCTAAACCTTAGTTGAAAAATAAAAAAGATAATAATAAGATCTCTAATAAGATGGCAGCTCAGTAATATATAGTCATTTGCTGATTTAAACATGAGATTGTTGGATGAACCATTTCAAAAAAACACTTGTGTGATATGCCTGTTATATTATTTTATTTTATTTTATTATACTTGTATTTATTATTTTCTTCCCTACCTTTCTTTCCTTCCAGTCTGCCAGAGCAAGGACATCCGGAACAATGTGACCAACCTCCAGTCGTTGGAGAACTGTACCATCATTGAGGGCCACCTGAAGATTCTACTCATGTTTAAGACCAAGACCGAGGACTTCCGAGGTCTCAGCTACCCGAAGCTCCGAGTGGTGACCGACTACGTGCTGCTGTTCAGGGTCTATGGCCTCGACACCCTCACCGATCTCTTCCCCAACCTGACGGTGATCCGCGGAAACAACCTCTTCTTCGACTACGCCCTCGTGCTTTACGAAATGCTGCAGCTGAAGGAGTTGGGCCTCCACAGCCTCATGAACATCACACGGGGCGCTGTTAGAATCGAGAAGAATCCCGACTTGTGCTACCTGGCCACCCTGGACTGGTCCAAGATCCTGGATTCCTCGGAGGACAACTTCATCGTGGCCAATAAGAATGAGAGAGAGTGCGGAGACGTGTGTCCCGGCACAGCCCAAGGTCAAACCATCTGTACACAGAACACCATCAACGGACACTTCAGGGGACGGTGCTGGTCACAGAACCACTGCCAGAGAAGTAAGTGTACACATATGTTGATATGCATAGAAAAAAGATGCTCCTTATAACTCTAGAACTTGCCTTATAATTATCCCGTTCCTGGTTACACTTCCTGTTTACATCCCCAGCAGTTGTCTCAAATTTATCTGGAGGGGCGCCCACAGTGTCTGATTTTTAAACTCTCTGTTTCATACCAATTAGATAGTCTGATCACTGACAGGGATTTATACGAGCCAGATACTCGCCACATTTGTGTATGAAGCAGTGGGAAAAATCTCCATATTGACTGGCTGTCATGATAGTGTAGCACCTTTCCAGAATCCATCACACTGCTCGTTGTAAAGTGGTCCGTCGAGACACATAATGAGAGTATACACCGGAGATTTTTTTTCCTCCCCAGAAATCAATTGAG
Organism: Pagrus major; assembly: GCF_040436345.1. Taxonomy (NCBI): domain Eukaryota; kingdom Metazoa; phylum Chordata; class Actinopteri; order Spariformes; family Sparidae; genus Pagrus; species Pagrus major. Next base: position 16,681,236 of record NC_133225.1, read on the forward strand.
ACGACTGATGTTTTCGTTTCCAAACGGTTTATGTAATGATTTCTATGATGCGGAGGGTTGCTTCTAATATCATCAGCCAGGGGTCGCGGACTGCCTCTGATTAACATCCATTGACTGGAGCATTGTGGGCAAGTGAACTGTAATTATAGACTCGGAATCTGCTCGATGTGTGAAATGACTCAACTGTATTGTTGAGTCAGGGAGCTGCATATTCAAAGGTAGGCATTATGGGAAAAAATGTAATGAAAGAAAGAGGTTTAGGGCAAAGAGTTGACAGACGGATAAACAGTATAGTACTCTTGTTTGCTAGAAATTGTACATATTTTCTCTCCTCTTAGTAAAAAGGAGCTGTGGTTTTGTTTTGGTGCTGCAGCCAGCTGCCAGTGTGTCGGCCAGTCAGTCAGTCAGTCAGTCCAGTCTTTCCCCTCCTACCATAAACACAGAGAATGGCTTCTATTGTAAGACACACAGAGAGAATGCTTATTATTTTTTGAAGGCGATTATAGCTTGTGTTGTTTTTTCTCTTCTGTCTCTGCGTCTGACAGTAAAGGCTAGCGTTCAAAGCGTAACGACCTCTGCCATGTTTATACTTTTAACATCGACTGTTGCAGCCCGCATATAATGTTGGCTCCTCGATTTTCTGCCAGGTCTCACTGTCGGGAAAGTAAAACAGGAAATGGCTCCCTTTGTGTCTCAGTGTCCGTCTCCACACACTTGAAAACACACACATTGCCTCTGAGTATTGGCTTTGGAGACAAGGTGTACAGTTTTCAATTTGTTTTAATGGTGAGGTTAAAACAACAAGTTATAGCATTACAGGGGAGGAGCAATGACACTTAAGATTATGTTGCCAAGGACTACAGATCTTGATAAAATGAGGATCTTTGAAAGAGTTTCTGATGACACAGTTAACAGCTTAAATTTCAGTTGTAAGGTAAATAAAAAGAAAATCAGTTGTTGATATTTGTGTAGACCTGGGGCTGTATTTATCAAAGACAAAGTGAGATTTTGGACTTAAATGAAAGACAGATCATTCACCTGTACTTGCACTTCTCTATTCATCAATTGTATTTTGAAATTGTCTTAAATTTAAAGGTCCCATATTATGCTGTTTTTAGGGTTAGGGTCAGCTCTCACAGGCCTGAGCAGACATCACATACTGTGTTTCTGCCTTAGCTCTGCTTTTTCTAACCACGGCTGTGCTGGGGGCACTGCTGAGGGAGGTGACCTCCTGACGGCTCAGTTGAAGGCACAGTTTCTGAATACAGACTTTGTGCATTTCGCTGATACTTTAACAGTATTTACAGTACATAGCACCTAGACCTGCCTTATAATGAAAAAAGAAATGGAAATCTCACTTTCTACAATAAGGAACCTTTAAGAGAGCTCCAAAGTTGGTTTAAAGTAGATCTAGATGACTGCAGTATGTAGACAGAGGTGAGCAACTCCTGGGAGATGTTTTGGAGTGTTCGTACAAAATATCATTAATCATGATGAATTATACATTAGCTGAAGCAATATACATAATTCAGAAGTGATGGTAATTTTACCCTATTATTTGCACTTGACTTGAGCAGTTGATAAGATGTTAAATCACTTTTTCCATGTTTTCCACTTTCTATGCATATTCACTGTCTCAGTTTGTAAATGTACTGCTAAATTCTCCTGAGAGAACTTCCTAAATCCTGAGTTGAGCATTTTGAAGTGTAGTTCTCAAAAGTTTGATGAACTGAGACAAATGCTCTGACCATTTAGAATAAGAATATCAGCTGAGAAACAGAAGACGGTGTACAGTACTTCAACAACCTGTGTACATGTGCGTTCATGCCTTCTTTGCTTCAGAGAGGCAGGGGGAGCAGGTATGACGCTGTTCTGTGTCATGTGACAGGCACCAGTTTAGTCAAGAGCTGTGTGTCAAAGCAGGAGCCGTTTCTAGAACATGATGCAATGAGTGTGAGTGTGTGTGGGCTACACACAGGGATGATATGTGTACACTTACTGTAAATGTTTGTGTGTGTTTGATATACGTGCACTTAAGCTCCTTTCCTCACTGGAGGTCACAGCTCTACTTTGCGACAGACATAATTTTAGCCTATAGCAGCCAAATTCTAAGATTTAAAGCTACTACTTTTCTCAAGTCAGTGCTGCTGTAGGTTAGAATGGTACACAAATAATAATATTAAAAAGTATGATTAGTATAATAACATCGATTACAGTAACAAGTATAGTAATATTAGCAGTGAGTTTGGAGTTTGATGCTGTTTTTCTGCAGCTTGTTGTCATGGTCGACAGGTCAACTTAGACAAGACAAATGAGAGTTGAAGATGTGAACCAAAACACAGTGAAATGTGTTGTTTCCCTTCAGTTCTTGTGCAGTGATATGCAGTGAAACACGTGCTGGGCGGTGGCGTGAGGAAAGTCGGATCTTTAATTACGGCTTCTGTGAATGAAAACTCACAGTTTACAAACTTAGATGCACACATACGCACATGTCTGAGTGCGCAGCAAAGACACGGGTGCAGGGCGGAGGAACATTAGATGGGGCATTAAAGTTTATGTGTGAGTGGAAACTGTGGGGTTGTTTTTGTTGTGTTTTACAGGGTTCCAGTTGCCTTAGGTAAGAGCCAAGGGAGAGCCTGCATTCCTCTGATCTTACACATGCTCCTTACAAGCGGGAAAACCACTATGTGTGTGTGTGACTGTGTGTGAACCAAGACATGTCATGTTTAACTGTGCAGGACCCTTAAGTAACTTGTTGGCAGCCCAAACATCCTGGAGAGTGTATGAGATCTGACATTCATTGCCCAGTGCTATTTTCTCCGTTTTGTGTGTCTTTCTGTGTATGTGACGCAAATGTATTTGGTGTGTATGTGCCCCCTGTATATGTACAACTTTGTGGAGGTAGCTGTTCGGATGTGGAGGTCAGTCCAGTTGTAGGTTTTGCCAAGTGCACTCAGGCTGCAATTTTCTCAGCTTTTACAAGCTGTCACCAGTCACTGTGGCTTTGTTGCCTGATTGAATGTTGGTGGTTACTTGCTTTTCCTCTGGACAACAGTAGTGCAGCAGCATATTTCAAAGGCGGCAGTCTGCTTTGTGCAGAGCAGGGCATCGCCACAATTTATGGTGCTGATGCTGTTTTCTACAAGGCATCAAATCTTCAAAAAGCTCAATACATTAGAATCACAGGTTAGTCCTTGAGCAGTGAATTCCTACCGGTCTTACATGTGCTATTCTGCAGCTGACCCTGCACATGGATGTCTCAGTCAAGGATAAGTGTTAAAGATTTTTCATACAGGTGTTGTAGAACCAGATTGGTAAGAAAAGGAATCTATATAAAAACACACTCAGAGGAGAAGGGGAAGGTTGGGGTTCGTGGATCATGGCACCTGCTGTAAATGAGACAGACAAGATTTGTAGTCAAGTGGATACAGCCTGTGTACCCACATGTTTGTACATGGTACATCAAGGATGAGTAAAATGACAAAAACAAACGATTATTTTCATTGTTGAATAATCTGTAGATTATTTTCTTGATTAATTGATTTGTTGTTTGGTCTATCAAATGTCAGAAAATTGTGAAAAATGTAAATCAAAAGCCCGATGTGACATCTTCAATGTGTCGTCCACAACAAAATGAGAGGTAAAGACAGAAAAGTACAGAGAGAAAGGAAGTAAGGGTAATATTCACAGATGAGAGAAAGGGGGAATGGGAGCAAACAGTCGATCTCCTGTTTAGATAAGGCTCTATCTGTTGCTGAGGCCTGGCACACTGTGTTCAGCCTCACATACATCAGACAGCGCTGTGCTTGCACAACACACACACACACACACACAAGCAGGAGGAGAGAAAGCTTTTCAGGTCAAAGTTCACTTCGCCTGCACCTACGTGCTTTGTTGTTTGCTGCGATTATGTTCAGACACATGCACAAACATACACACCACCGCACAGAGTCACAGCTCCAATTCCCTGCTGACAAAAGCCACAAAGGGAAAATGCCACTCTCCAGTACACATAGCACTTTCAGACGGTCAGTCACACAGGTTAAATCTGCGCCTGTGGTCGATAAAAATGGGTCAACGTGCGTCATTCGACATGACTTTGTGACCCCCCCTACTGACCAGAGTTGAACACAGGTCGGACAACAGGCCTCTCCACTAGGGATGGGAATTTTATTTTGTTATATGGACTTTTAAAAGGCATTTAACTTTTGTGAAAACAAGTATAGGAGAGGTTGAGCAAGAGAGAGTGTTAGGGGAATAGATAATGAAACTTTTGGGTGTATGTATTGTATGTGATTCATTGGAACTAACCTGAACTGGAACTTAATTCCCATGGAGCTACAGTTGTAGGCACACGTCAAGTCTGTCTCAAAACGATACTTCCACGCCTACATGTATGTTGAAAGAGTTAGGTGTCACTGTAATCGTTCTTCATGCCCATACTGGCCATGTAATCCCGTTACGTATTTACGACCTCAGGTTAAAAATCAGACTGTAGACCTGTTCTTTTGGTCTTTTCTTTGGTCTTTCACTACTACCAAATGTGTTGATTGTACAGTTTTAAACATCTTTTATTTAAAAAGTATTGAAGTATTGAAACTCTTGACAACCTTAGTACAGATTATGTTGTCTTCATGTTAAGCTAAGATAAAGGTTTCACATTTAACAGACAGACACGATGAGTGATACTGATCTTCTGATCTACATCAGGGCATGTAGGTTGCTATTAAATGTTCTGATTTTTTTTTCCCTTCCCAATTACGATACCTGGGCTTTGGGTATCAAGTACGGATTCGATACCAGTGTGTGTTTTTCAAAAAAAAAGAAGAATACGAGGAAGATTTTTATTTATTTTTTTAACAGCTGTATATACTTACCCTGTATGGATGTGATATGATTGCTTTTAATTGTTGTATGGCCTGGCTCAGGTAAAACCTTGCAGAGAATGATCACCATACAACATTCTCTATTTTGACAGTCAAAAAGAACAAATAAAGAAATCTAGGAATAAATAACAACTCCTCTAAAAACCGTTAAAGTGCTGACACTTTTTAAATAGAACAGCTTAAAACAATAGTGCAACAGCAACTTAAATCTAGGAATAAATAATCCCCTTAAAACCATTTTACTGGTGGCGTTATCCAGAGTAAAATATTGCTAGCTGACATGTCACAAGCTCCGTCTGACTCACGTGCCATCAGCTTCTTCTTCGCTGCTCTAAAAACAGTAGTTGCCAGGGGCAGCACAGCGCAACTTCCTGTGTTGGCTTTTAGAGCAGCGAAGAAGAATTGATTTCCAGTATGTAATGTTAAGCAGAGCTAACAGAGCCAACTGGAGAGTATCAGGGTCCTGTTTCTAAATTAGGTGGGATTGGATCGGTGCATTGACTCATGTACTTGCCGATACCGATACCTGCATTTTCTGCAGTATCGGCAGCATTTCCAATACTAGTATTGGAATCAAAACAACTCTACATTAAAGCTATTGCCATGTTGTTTTTCTAAGGTAAACATAACTGATTATTTCTCAGCTGGTAGTCATGGTTGCGAGTGTTTTATTCTTCATGCTGTCAAATGGACAGTCAGTGTGGATAAGATGAGGGCCAGAGGAGGAGGAGGCTGGGAGAGGAAGAGAAGGGGCTGGGCAAAGCAAACTAAACAGAGCAAAACAAACATGGCGGGCCGTTTCATGTGTGGCTCCCAGGTACACACACAGACACACATTCGAAAACCACACACACATGCACACTTTTGCCAGAGTGGCAAGCGGCCAAGCTAGAGGAGGCCTAAGAGAGAAAGAAAATGACAGTATTAAGGATGGAGGCGCTCAATGAAGCATGCTGTTGGCCTGCACCCACAACCAAACAAGAACACTCCGCGAGCCCAGCCTTTTAATTGGGGTGTAAAAGTATCTTCACTCCGGCTGCTTCCAGACTCACTTCTCTCTCTGTCTCTTCTTCTTTTCTGTCTTTCTTTGGTCCAGTCTCTGCAGTTGTGTCTAATGAAAAGGAAATAAAAGAGTTTTCCTGGAGCTGCTGCTCTTAATTAGCCATTTAGTGCTCAGTGACACTGGTAACACAAGAACACAAAGGGACAGACTGCCTGATAGTGCAGGAGACTCAACACTGCTTGATTTTCTGCATGCATGTGTGAGTCCATGGATCTGCTGTATGTAAAGATATCACTCATATATAATCGTGTATGAAGGGAATGAAAAATGACCAGAAAGTACCACAATTCTCTCATAACTAAATTGTATACATTATATAAATATAAATATATATTATCATGGAAAATAAAGTTGCAAGTAAATTGTTTTATGTTCATTTAAATCACGGTGCGACCAATAAAACATGATAAGTCGCTTGAAAGATTTTTGGGTGCATGTAGGACCAAAATCGCACCACGGAGCCCATAATAATCAATTAATGATGAATCATTAACATCTCTTATTCGAGTTATTGTGCACATTTAAATGCTCCCTTCTAATCTGATGTGTAAAGCAACAACCTTTGCGCATATATATTGAGTCACTGCTCAACTCATGAGCCTCCATCTGGAGGAGAAGGCTTGCTGTTTTTCCTATATGCCTACCACATGCCAATCACCTGTCTCACACTCTTTCTCTCCCTCTGGTGAGTTGCGAAGGAGTATACCATGAAGACAGGAAGAAAATGCATACAGTAAATGTACCCAAAGGGCACATTTGCACATTTGTCTCTCCATGTCTAAAAATTGTCTGAAAATGAAACTTGGATAATCCATTTCAACTTTGACCGAGATGCTTTCCCAGTGAGAGGGGACACGAGCTAGAAACGCTATCCTCTGCTGTCTTCTCCCCTTTGCTGGAATTAACTTGGCTGCCTGGAAGTGGGAGCTTGTTTTACAGTTCACTAAGTAACTTGTGCACAATGAGAGGAAAACAAATTACTGAACATATACATCACATTATGTTGGCATTTGTCTGACATTTTGGTCCACACCAGCATTGGGGTTAAGGTTATATTACAACAGCAGTCCTAGTTATCAAATACAATGGCACTTTGTAGAGCCCTTCCCTTTGCAAGGTCCAACAGTCCCGTTTAATTCAATCAAGCCTAGTCCAATATATAAAAAAACGTATTTAAATCTTTTTTTTTGTCAAGATCCATGCAAGTCAGTAAAGATTTGAAAAACGCCCTATCTCACAATGTTGAAGAAAGTGAGAAACAATTGCTGGATCTGTCTCTTTATCCAGAAGTTAATGGAGTCTATTCTGGGCCGAGACCCATCCTCCATCCAAGGTTTGTGTAATTCTGCTGAAAATAACAACAAACCTACAAATGCGCTTGGGTGAAAACATAACCTCCTTGGCGGGGGTAATGACAGCTATTTGTGCTGATTATATTCAAAAGAAATTATCCTAATTTGTGATTCAAAACTCCTGATTTTGCAGCACATTTCCGGAAACTGGTTCTCTTCTAACATGAATCTTTTCTCTTCCTTCAGTTCATTCAAACAGGAAAAAGTAGAGGGCAAACACGCAGATGATCGTATTTGAATTGTTTCCAACTTCCTTCTTCTGTTCCAGTTCTGAGTAAAGTGAATTGCAGGTGATGTGATCCTGATAGTGATACACTCTTAACTCACAGAAGAGAAAGCTGCGTACATTTGTTCTCATCACTCTCTCATTTATTGCTATAGACACATGCAAGCTCCTCTTTGATGCTGTCTGTTGGTGATAGTTAAAGCTTTTCCATCAAGGCTTGGCTTACACACACACACACACACACACACACACACACACACACACACACACACACACACACACACACACACACACACACACACACACACACACACACTCACTCACTGGTGTTTGAATTACCATGAATATCTAATAAGGGACAAGCAGTGAGAGGAAGAGTACAAAAACTGAAAGAGAAGAGACAAGGGGAGGAAGGATAGAAACAGACAGATGGAGAGGGAGAGTTAGCAATCGTGCTCTTGTGTTTTCCTTCCTGGCAGCTTGCATCCTTGTTAACAAATCCAAATTAACTTTGATAAGCTGGCACCAGTTATGTACGTGCATGTGTACGTGATTTTGTGTGTGTGTGTGTGTGTGTGTGTGTATTTCCCTCCACCCGCTCCGTTTGTGCAGCGAGTGCAGTAGCAGGCAGTGCTAGCCGAGCGCCCCGGGGGATCTGGAAAACTCTCTCTCCTCTCTCCTCCAGCTCATCAATGGACGGGCACTCCCACATCCTGCTCTACACACACACACACACACACACACACACACACACACACACACACACACACACACACACACACACACACACACACACACACACACACACACAGTGCACATGCGTATAAGCAAGTGTAACGGTACACATTCAGATAGACACAAGCACAACAAATACACACTTACACGGAGAGCCAAGTGGAGCACAAATGTACACACAAGGCTAAGTGGAGCATGCTGACACTGCTGCCTACAGACGATTAGCTGTTAGTAGAGATGCAAGTAGCCTATAGTGAGGAGAGGATGAGGGCCTCTGAGGATACCGACATGCTGGAGCAAGATGTATGGCTTTTTCAGCATTTTATTTTAAGAATGTAGAGTTTTGTTAAAATAGGACAAAGGGATTTTGAGAAGGAGACTGGTATATCTTCCCAATGAGGGTAATCGTTTGAGTCCCTCTGTGTTGAGCGGTTTGATGTGTTTTTCTGTGAGGATGTGTGTTTAAGCTGAGGAGGAAAGCATGTTGGCAGGCGAGCAGTTGTTACAGCCAGAGCTGTCTGAAAGGACTTCCTCATTACTTCCTGCCTTTGTCCAAAGCACTTCCTACTGCCGAGCTGTACAACTGGGCCCTGGGGGACGCCTGGCAGGCGAAGAGAGAGGGGTGGAGGGGGATATTATTTACGTATGAGAGAAAAGATGAATGGATCACAGCTGTCTAGATCCACAGCCCTTTAACAGAAACACCAAGGTCTGACAGCGCTGCAAATGTTTATTTCATTAATCGTCTTGCGCGCCTCCAGAAAACTCAAACCCCCAGGTTGTGAGCCAGTTTGTCAGAAATTAGAATACAGGCAGCTGAGAGGAGAAGCTAGCTGTAAGGATTGCATTACGTGTTTGTGTGTGAGGGAGGAAAATAATAAGACCCTCCCTCCGGTCGAGGGAAGGGGATTGTTTTCAGGTGTTTGGCCAGATCAGATGACTGCCTGCTACCGGCTCTGACATCAACTCCAGAAACACACACATATACACACTTGATGGTGTTCAGGTACACTTGACAATCCATGCAGAGTGAGAAATCCTCACAATCTTACACCAGACACAAGATATGTACAGTGTTAAACTAATAATTGTGTACATACTTACTGAAATATCCAAATGGTCAATATGAAAAGTTTCCTTATTTTTCAGTATTACAAATCAGTGCTCGCAGTACAATAGGACAGTAATGGTTATTAAAACTGAAATTGGTTTTGTGAAAGTTTTCGACAAATAATCACACATGGTTATTCACAATAATGAGAACAAAAACTTAAAATATTTTCTGTTAGGCTAACAGCTTTTTCAAATCTCTGAAAAGTGGAAAATCAGGGCTACATTCCTGTTGGGCCATACAAGAGAAACTTTAGTCCTAGGCCCTCTCAGTTCATGTCATGGATTTTCTGTAAAAGAAATAAATAAAAGTACATCAATTAAATTCATGGGACCTTACAGAATCCTATAGCTTGTACTCTAAATGCTTTCACACTCTTTCCATGTGTATTCCAAGCTTCACCAATTTGTTATTTTTCACTTGATTGGGTTGAAATTTGTCCTGAAGGTCTAAGAAACCCTACGGATGATTTGCAAGTAAATGGAGAGTGGTCTTTGGATTTTGGACTGTTGGTTGGACAAACTTTTTAACAATTTTCTGATATTTCTTTAGACTAATGATTATTTGTGAAAATAATCTGTGAATTATTATGTCTAAGAATGAATATAAGCATTAGTTAAAGCCCCAAAGGAATGTTTTATAACTCTGTCAGAGCAGATAACAGTCCCAACCTGTCCATCATTAACTGGGTGTCAAGGGAAGAATGCTGCTGCTTCAGCGGAGCAGGAAAGTCTCTGTGTATGTTCATGCAAACATGATCTCAGAACCGCGTGTTAGAGGCTTAACGTAGTCTGTAACCACTGCTGCTAGTATGTACTGTATTCGGAATATGTGATCCGTCAAATACTTGGAATTTCATGGACGGCTTTGAGGTGGTCCGGCGGCTCGGCTGAAGGGGTTAGGAGGAATATTTGGACATCTGAAATTCTAAAGAACTTTGTTGTTACATCACCTTCTTGGGAAAGCGCCATTTCCCACAGGTTGGGAATGACTTTTTGGCGCTTCATCCTCACACATAAAAAAATATATCCAATTGTTATTTCTTGCTGTTTTGACCATGTGTACACCCTTGGGTCAAGCAAGAAAGTCAGAACAGTTGTTCAATCTGAAAAACATGGAAGCACTCACAAGTCAGTGCTGGAAATCATCTTTGAGTTTCTAAACTTGCGTTTCCTGAATTGAACTTGTTTATCCTCATATGACCTCCCAATCCTTGTAGTCGCTTCCAAACCCAACTCTTTCCATGTGGTTCTGTCCAGGCCCAGCTCACTTCACTAAATGTTGTGTCCTTGGATTTTAAGAAACGGATCTATTCCTTTCCTTGAAGCATTTTACAGGTTTCTCTTAGTGCAAAAAACACACAGTACCCTCCAGGGAGCCGGCCCTACTCAGAATGTGTTAAGTGTCTGGGAAAGGAGCGTAATTCTCAGTAAACGGGAGCTTTGATGGTGACCAGCACTCCTGCACAGGCTGTAATGGTGCAGGCCAAAGAACCTCTGTCTATTTAAGGTGATACTTGTGACACTAGGCTGGGGTGAGGGGAGGTAGAGGGGTGGAGGGGTGGACTGATGCGTATTATTGGGAGAATGTGACCCTGGGTTGACCCACTCAGGTCAGAGATGAGCAAGTAGAGGCTTGGGGGGAGAAGACGGGTCAGAAACCAGTGGACCATTTGCTAGCCATAACTACAGCGTAGGACATGAACACACACATTCCAGGAAGACTCGCAAATACAGGAAATACCTATGTGAAATACGGACAGGTGTGTGTGTTCATAGTGTTTTTGCCTAGCAGCAGGATCACACAGGGAGAAATGATGTTTCTTCATCCTTCTTCAGCTTCCTCCTAACCCCACTGACCTTCTCTACTGCTTCAGCCAGACTTAAAATCATATGCATATGAAACCGTATTAATTACCTATTTTCTTTGACTGTCTGCCAGCTCTGGAGCAGATTTCAGACTTGCTTCCCTAAGTCTAGCTGCTCAGCTGTCTGTAATAAAGTTTTGATGAGTGGCAACATTTTTTTTCTCTCTTTGATGTCTCCCTAGCTCGAGCACCTGGAGCAAGCTTTGGCATCCAGTGTTGTGGGAAGATATCTCATAGAGAAATCTAGTATCTCTTCTAGTAAGGAAGGTGTCATGAAGCATTTTGTTATTACAGAGTCCATTCTCTCTTAATCTCTGTTATGCTGAGTGGCTCAGTGGCAGAACAGGTAACTTGACTCTGACCTGCGCCTTATACTAATTGTCGTGGCATTTACATTTAGACCGTAGAAGAAATCAGTGAGATCTTTATCGAAACAAATGTGAAAAGAAATGTTCACGGAAGAGAAAAAATATGCAATGTTCACATAACTTTGACGTAGATAACCAGATAAATCTTGGTGCCAACAGTGTGTTTATGTTTATGTTTACATGGCATGCATTGATATGCAGGATATGAAGACATGAACCGAGCAGAGGTCACAGATGATGTTGTGAATGTTAAAACCAACAACTTTGAGTTGCTTCCCAGGCTGGGGTTCTTGCTCTATACAGTTTTCGCTCATGTTTGACCATCCTTTAACCCTATAAAAACAGACCTTCTGCAGGCAGCCCCCTACTGACCATTTCTATTAGAGTTCAAAGGGTTTAACAAAATGGTTTCGTTCTTTACTGAATATATATTAATTATTCCATCCAGCAGAACGCCTTGCCTAACTCCTGCTGCTGTCTTAAAACACTATAGGGTTGGTTTTTTTTACTCTTCCTCTCCACTCATCTGTCCCGATCATGCCAGAACGGCCCTGTCGTGATTAAAGTGATGTTGTAAAAACATTAGGCCTTTTGGCTGCCTGTGCCAGCTGCACTCTCTTCCTGATAGCCTGAGTGGTAATATATATTTGCAAGAGAGATATAAAAATGCTCCGATAATCTTTCTCTCTTTGCCTAAATGCATCCCTTGATGATGGCAGCAGAGTGGTGACAGTTATAAGACCACAGTAAAAATGGCTGCTGTACACTATCTTTATTGAACAGACAATTGTAGCACAGGACAGGACTGCAGTTATACTTCTCCTCCTCTCCTCACTACATTTTGATAGCCTCGCTGCTCTCATGAGGAATGAAAGCAGTTAATAATTTGACCAACACAGGTGGGATGTCTGGTCATGTGTGGAAAAATGGTCACATATTGCTAAAACAGCTTGATTAAAAGGAGAAGAAGTGCTCTTTCCCTGCTTTCCCTTTCTTTGTCCATTTCTTTTCCCTGCTTCTGTTGCTCCACCTTATGTGAAAGATCCTCCCTCTACACTCCCTCCCTTCTCCTTCTTTTTTCCTTTCTGTCCCTCTGTTCCTTTGCTTTGTGCTCTCTCTCTCTCCCCCTCTCCCTCTCTCCCCCTCTTCCTTCCCCTTGCACGCTGTGGTATGCAGACACGCAGGAATTTCTGGGCCTCAAAATGATAGACCAAACTTGTCAGTCCTGGCTCCTGTTACTAAAGATGGCCGCCCCGGCAGTGTGTGCGCCTGTGATTGGTGCGAGTCTGAGCTACTCCCTGTGTGATTGGTCATAACATGTTTGTCCTCAGCTCTTATGTTTTGTTGGCACAAGTGTGAATGTCAGATTTTTGTTTGTGTAAGACGCAGTTTTCATGTGTAATTAAGTGGCTGCTTAGTGACTATAACTCTTCCTTTCTTCTGTCTTCTCTCCTGCACAGATTTGGCTTCAGAGATGTATGTGTTTTTGCTGTTTGCTTCTTCTTTGGTGTATGAATGAGGGGTGTCACTCTCTCCACCTAACTTAGGTGAAGAGTGAATGAAAGAAAATCACTACAGCACACAGATGCTGGAAGTAATGTATTACAAATACTTTATTACCGTACTTAAGTAGATTTTTCAGTTATCTATACTAGGCTCATTACTTTAGTTTTAATGCATTTAGGAGGAATTATCAATTATTTTTATTTTGTCATTGCACGCCGCCTTCCCAACATTGCAAGACTGATTTCAACTTATCAGTGGATATCACGCATGGTAGACATAGCAAGACGAAATTACATAAAAGACGTGACAAGATAACAGACAGAGAGGGAGACTCAAATGGGGAGAATACTTGTGTTAGTTTCTTGTGTCTGCAGAGACCCTGCAGCCCTCCCCTGGATTTACTTATTTTCTCAATTTTTGCCGTGCTATGGACACCTTACCAACCCAAAATGTTGGTATTTGATGTCCTGTGAATGAGACTCAACAATCAACTATCTTTCTGGTGCGTTTACAAACAGCCCGGACAAATCCTACTCATTCTTACGTTTAATGGTCTTTGAATTATATTAATATGATGTGAGGTTCAGTTAGCTTTGCATAGAAATAGCCAGTAGAAATGACCTTCAGAGGGATACTTTTTACTTTTGTTTTTTTTACTGCATTTCAGAGCCTGTATTTTCTTACTTTTCCTTGAGTAAAAAAGTTGAATCAATACCTCTGCTTTCACCAGAGAGGTATCTGTACTTCTACTTGAGTAAAGAATGTGTATACTTTTGTCACCTCTGACTACAACACATGGCGAAGATGGTGGCTCAAGGTCTGACAAACATTTTAATTTTTTATTATCCTGCAAATTACTTTCCTGATTAATCAGTTGATAGTTTTGTTCATAAAACATAAGAAAGGGGGGAATGCCGGCAATAATTTCCTAAAGCCCGAAGTGGCGTCTTCAAAAGTATTGTTTTATCCGACCAACAGTTAAAGCCCCAAAAAGTTAAGTTTACTATCGCATCACAAAAAAAATTCAGTTTAGAAACAGAAACTAGGTAATGTTTGGCACACTGAAAAATCTTCTAATCTGTCTTAAGTTCTTGTCAAAATATCTTAATACACTTATATTAAGACACACTCACCTAGAAAGTAGCGTTTCAGTGAGAATTAAGACACTTATTTTTAGAAAATTTTCACTTGTTGCATTGGCAGCTTTTTACTTTTTACCTATTTCTGAAGTGCCATTTTCACATACAGTTTTTAATCGACATCAAGCCCCCTTACCAATACACAGCCACACACTCTATAGCATGTTAAGTTCACAACATAGACTAAAGTCAAATTAATTTAATTTAAATACAGGTAAATAGACACACTGACAGAGTCCATGTACATAAGAAAAGAAACACAAATAAATCACAGTCTGTGTAGGCGAAACCTTTTTATGAACTTCACATCATGTAGTCGGCTCATGCAGTAGAGGGTTATTAAATAAGCTGGCAGGTAATGAAATAGGCAGATAGATTATAATAATTTTGATGTTCCCTATGGGACTCTGCAGCTCTGCCAGTTTGATGAAGCTGCAGTCAAATTGAAACGTCTACCTCTATTATTTGCGTCTCCTAATATATATTGAAGATGACACTGAGTAGCACCCATAGTTCATCCTTAATATAGACTATGAGCTAGTGAGCTAGTCTCTTACGACGCATGTGTTTGTATCACCAGGCAGAATGACGTCCAGCCCAGTTAATACTTAGCATGCCTTGGCTGTTGCCTCCTCTCTCCAGTGTCTCCTGCTTCAGGCCCTGTGATGGCATTGTTGCAACTAAATAAGGTTCTGCTCCGGTGCTCTGCTCGCTGCCTGTCAGCCACACACACTGCACTCTGCTATCTGTTCCACACACTCTCACATACACACAACCCAGATGACGCTCGCAACTATGTTTTGCTGGTGTTTTGGATGAACTGTGTTGCACCTGTGTTCATGTGTGTGCATTGCCCGTACACATGTATCATCTGACTGCTCCTTGTGCGATTTGTATCATGACAGAGATGGAGTGGAATGAGGTTTTACTTTTTTTTCCCCCCACCCTGAGGAATTATGCTGTCATGTGCCGTCAGTTTTCCTTTTTTAGTTTGCCTCTGTGCGTACTGTACCAACTTACTCTTACACAACTCAGAATTTAGGTTAATGAGATCAACTGGACCCACAATATTTCTGGTGTGCGGACAAGCGAGCATGTGACTCGGTGTAATTCATATCAATCACGAGGGAGGAGCAGTGGACATTAGCAGACACATGACAACAACACCAGTCCATCCGTAGGCCTCCAGCCGACTAACCCAGTACACAAACCACCATTTTGGAACTGCCTTTCCCTCTCAGTGTGGCTGCTTCTGAAATAAGAAACCAAATTGAAAAAAACAACTCCCAAGTGAATCCTTCTCTAGTTGCAAGATTTACAAATTTTTTTGTGACGCATCTGATAACAAATGACTTTGCTTGTCACCCGCGTATAATGTAAGCCCTCCAGGAGGAATGCAGGTGTATATCCCCCTTATCGCCCAGCATCTCCCTTCCTGCTGCCTGCCTCAACCAATCCAGGCAGAGTGTGCAAAGAGGGAGGTGCCTCTCCTGCCAATTCCACTGAACTAATTGGTTGCAAGGGCTTGTGGGAAGAAGGGAGTCTGGGAGCAGAGGTGAATATCTGTGTTTGTGAACAGAGTTCAGTTCTATTTAGTGTGTTTGTGTGTTTATCCCTCAGTCCCTCCCAGAGCTGGAATGGGAACACCAAGGGAGGAACTGGGCGGGGCTCCTATTAGTGAATGTAAAACCCATGTTGGAGGGTTAACATTGGCGAAGGCGGGGGTCATAGTTAAAACTATTAAAATATTATTATTGCAGTGCTTTAACGTCACCTATTGAGTTAGAGAAACAGAAAAGGAGAAGCTAATCTAATGCATCCAGTATCAGAAACCTTTTATGGAGCAAGTCATATTTCATTTTTGATACTTTTATTTATATTGAAAACTTCTGAACAACCTGGGCTGTCCTTAATGTTTCTCTTAAAGCAGTTGGAAGTCATTTTGTGTGTGTGTTTATATGTGTGTCCATGATGGCATTAGTGTGTGTGGGACCCCTCTGACGGTTGGATAGCAGTGATAGGGGAATGGATGCAAAGAACAGCTTGGATGACAAACTCAGCTCCCAGTTCTCTGTGACAGGACGTATGTCTGTAGGAGGAACTGTCTGGCGCTCCATGACTCCATACTGTGGACAGTATGTGTATGTGTAGAATAAGACAGATGCTCTGGTCTCTTCGTCTCATGTGTGCCACTGACAGAGATAAATGTGCCAATAGTGCTTCTCTGGACTGCAGGAAAATAGCTGTGGTGATAGATGCACGTTAGTTGATTTGATGAACACAGCCTCTTATTGGCTAAGTTTGTTAAATCTTGTGCTGTAATTGCTGGCACTGTTTGTTTTTATTTTTTAAAGCTGGTCGTATTCACAGGCACGATTTTTTTTATAATTACCAGAGCCCAACTGATATTAGGGAGTAAAAAACTGATAGTGATCTATCAGTTGATATACTTTTTTTTTTTTTACCATGATCCCTCATATGTGGTCATTAAATACTTGTGACAAAGATATGTAATGAGGGCAGGATAGATTTGATTAGATAGATTTTAGCTCAGTTGAATTAAGTTTATTGTTTAAAATGACATCATTTTTTGTTTTTTCTTTTTTGCATTATAATCTCATTTAATTTCGGCGCATGTCGGCCAACATTTACAGCGGTTCCAATATATCTGAGATTGACCAATATCAGCCAATCGATATATTCAGGCTCTAATAACTCCTATTTTAATTGTCTATTGGAATAGCAAATAACTAATTACTGTGTATTTTAGACTACTCATTTATAGAATAATACATTAATTTGTAAACCGATTTATTCATTCCTATTTTTATTGTACAATTAGTTGTTAGTTATTGAAATACTTAACTGTTACTGTGACATAACTCGATAAGTACCCACTTTTATTCATGTCCAAGAACAAAAAGAGTGAAAATAATTGATAACTGATCTACGAATTAAAACAAAGTAGTTGATTCTTCCTTCTTGAATCATATTATTTTCTCTACACATATGCACACACACACAGAGACACACATCTCTGTCACCAGGTCCTTCAGTGAACACTTCCTTATTCCAGGAGCTGGATATGGCTGCTGATAGCATCAATCACCAATACCTGTTTACTGTCTGCGGTTAACCGCTCTCCCCCTGACCGCCCAGACTCTCCCTTCTGCTCTGATTTAATTTAGCCCTCATTCTACTTTTTGAAATCACATTACAAAGACACACACATACACACATGGCTGTTTACCTCTGCCTGTCCAATGTGCTGTGGCAGAGAATCACATCTGTCATACAGCGGTGTTGTGGTGTTGAAGTGTGTATCATATTTAGAAGCTGACCACAGAAACTTGGGTTTGCTGCATGCTGAGAGCTCATGTAGCAGTTTGTTCTGGTTTGTTTATTTACTGATTTTATCAAGTGAAAACAATAGAAGGCTCAACATTTTTCACATCCATACCTCATCGTGTTTTCTCATTAATATATCACTAAGCACATGTGAGATATATCGGAATCCACCTGTTATTGTTTGACTATGCAAGCGTGCAAACTCTATTGTTTCACAAACTGCTTCCTACTCATCATATGTGATTTTTTTCGCCCTCACCCACACACACAGATGTGCACCACAGCAGCATTTCTTAGAATAACAGCTGTCCAGTAGCCAGCTGAGCTGCAGGCAGCATCTTCTTTTCTGAGCTCCTTTCATTGTGTTTGCTTTGGCAGCTTCCAGAGACAAAATTCTTGCTCTGTCTTTCATTGTTTGCTGGATGGGGTGTGTGTAAATCAGCCCAGGGCGTCTTTGTGTTCATGTGCCCTGGGTCAATAATTTGTATGTTGTTACACATGCACGTACCCACTAAACCAGGCAAACGGATCAAGTATAAGTTGTCATTTACGATGCTGGTCGTGCGGTATACGACGTGCTTGTAAACAGCTGTGTGTTTGTTAAAAAATCATGCGGTTTACAGTATAATTAACTCTCACAGAATTGCCACAAGTTTAAGTTATATCTGTGACTTAAGGTGAGCATAACCCTAACAACCTTCATTCAACCACACCAATTTGACCCATATATCCCTGACAAATTATCCGAGACCTTTCAAAGGAACTCATTTTGGTTCAATAGATCAATCATATCAAAGGTATCGGCAACGGTCCTCACAAAGCTTTAGTGAGAGCAACGCTAACGCCAAAACTCGCATCATGGTAGCATCGTCTCTTCTCAGAGCTTAATTGGCCTTTCAGAATGGAATCTCGTAGCTAGGGATGCACGATATATATTATATATATATTATATTATATTATTATATTATTGGGTTTTTATCTGGTAAATTGTAGCGCAACATTTACAAGCTCAAATGTGCAGCCCATTGTGCTCATGACGTCAAACTGCCTCGCCTGGGTAGAGCCAAAAATTGTAGATTAGAGAGCCAAACATGTCATTGCTGGTGTGAATGTTCTTTCTTCCATCTTTATTCAATACATTTTAGTTTACCCATCCTCTACTGTGCATAAACTACAGGTTATCAACTTCTTTTTCAAATGCAAAAATGTGATCTGATGCTGAAAGTTCAAAGCTTTGGTACTACATAAAACTGTGGTTGTGAGTGGGGTGCTGACCCTCAGATATTCCTTATCGACCCCTTCACACCAGCAGTAAACACTGGTTTCTCTTGGGTTGTTTTGATGATGTGATATTGAATGTAGCTAGCATCACAGTGTTAAACAGATTGTTACCTCAGGGCATGCTGGTCAGTGTTTCTTACAGAGACAGGAAATCCACATATTGAAAGTCCAGCGGTGAATTTTATGAGAATTAGATTTTGTTCAAGCTGTTTTGATATTTATTCCAGTTTTATTAGCAGCAGCAGAGGTACAGCTTTCCATGAGGCACAGGTAGTGTCTGTCAGCTCGTCTCTCTCTCTGTTTACATCTGGCTGCTGCATTTCAGTGAAAGGCTTTTCTCTTTGTGTGCCACCCACCCACCCACTCACCCAGGCTGCCTGCCTGCTAGAGGGGCCTCTGCTGACAACACCTGCGCCCCTAAGGATAAGCAGGGCCTCTTCAATCCCCCTGACACTTCCTAATGTATGTGTTGTGGTCCTTATTCTTTTGTCCCATACCCTAGTGTACATGTATTATTTATGTGCAAACATGCATACTCACACATGCACACATATGGCCACATGCTAAAATCGGGTCCTCTTTTGTGGTTGGCCCTTCTCCTCCGGCAGTCACCCCGCTGTGTAAATCCCTCAGCCGGGATTTGTTTTTCAGTCAGGCCCCCAAAGGGACGATGTGTGCCTGTGCCTGGCATGTAGCTGAGGCTGGCTGAGGACCCAGCTCCCTCTACTTTCTGCCTCAAATGTCCACATTATACCTAAACTGCAACCGTAAAAACACAATGCCGGCTGCCAGAGGCAGAATGGGTGTAAGTAGGTATCGAACGCGAGAACGTGCACTTCCAAAGTTGTTGCAATATCGATATTTTACTTTTGACATTTTATTTTCTTAAAGTTTTATTTTATTTTCAAATTTTGGACTTTGCACATGAGGGTATCAAGTCAATTATAGCTACAAAACACCAACAAGCACAAGCACTGAGCTATAACTCTTCGTGATAGGTCACTGTTAAGTAAAGCAGTGTGTCATTATGTCCCAACGGAAGAGATTGTGTGGTTTGTATTTTCGATATATCTGAATTCTTGGAAATGGTGCATGCAGCACGTGCACTGTTGTTTGGTTTGTAAGAAGCAAACATGTTTTGAGGATGACTGCAGATTTTATTGTCTTGAGATCTGAAAAGTGCATGCTATTGTTTATATGTTATCCTTATATGTCAGGTAAAGTATTTAATAGGAGGAGGACCGTATATTTATGATTGATCGGTACAGAGTCTTCAAGTGTATCTTTTCCTTTTCTGCCGCAGTCACATCTGGATGGTGTTGAGCTTGATGCACCTGCGTGTCTGTCCCATCACTGCAGCACTTAACTTTGCCAGGACAGAGTTTTTAAACCAACAGCCTTTTTGGCTTTTTCTTCTTGTGTGAAATCCAAGATACAATAAAATAATATCTTGTGAGAAAGCTCGCTCTCTTCTCTCCTCTGGGCCTTACATTGAAAAAGCAGCTCCTCCACCTTACTCACAGTCTCACACTTGGCAGCTTTGCAGACAGAAACTTGCAGTGAAAGACAGAGAAGTGAGAAACTGAGGTCGGCACTAATGCAGAGTTAAACCTTCTTAGTTATTAGAAGTAGTTATGTCTGGTTTTGTTTGTGTCCAAGCTCTAATATATTTGTAAGTATTGAATGTAATACAGGTGAGAGCACATGATTTACTTGTGGCAATTCACATGCCGATATTAAGATTGAACCTGGAAAACATTAATCAAACATGGACGTCACACGTGTTACACAGTTTTTTTAGCCATACATCGCCATGGACATATAAGTAAAAATGATTACCACACTTAATATTTTGAACATAGCTGTTAAAATGACTACTTTAAATATACTGCAAAATATTTTAAAGATGTGAAGTGTAACTGTCTCGTAACGGCTCTCCCTAATAGCCCTCCTTGGGTAACTGATGTGTCCACTGTTTAATCTTGTTTTTGAGGAGACGCCCCATGAATTCCTGTACCAGGAGAGAAAAACAAGCCTGGGGGAGGGGTGTGCGACTGATCAGACTGAGCGAGTGAGGGATAGGAGGACAGAAACGGAGAGCTCTTTACCCTGGACTGTTGAATCCATGCTGATTGGTTGTGTTATTTTGATAATTGTTTCCCTTGTTGCGGCCACGTGGCTGCACCTTCCACTGTCTCTCTGTCCTTGATGTATTGTCCCTCGCAACAGGGCTTTGCTCTGGCTCTCCCTTTTAGCTCCTTCCCTACTTCCCCTGCCCTTGTGAATCTGTATCGATGCATTTGGTTGCATATCACGCTCTGTTTTCACATGCTGCATCGGTTCAAGCCTCCTCCTCCCTTCCATCTTCACTGTAGGCATGTCAGGGCGCAGTGTTTGAGGGGTGGTAGAGGCATCTGTTTACGGCACGTCCAGCTCACTATAGATGCTGATACATGGAGAGTGTAGCATCCGTGTCTACTTGTATGCTTGTTTGCTGCTTTTCTTGTGACTTTAAAATATGAATGTACACACAGGAACACACGCACATAATCTCCCTTCATTCTCTGCTGGGCATTTAATAGTGTGTGCTTATGGCAAATCTCTTTAGTCTGGCAGTTATTGGAACTAAGATTTTAATTAGGAGAGGTTTTAGTGCTGCGCACTCTGCATTAGCATTACAACGGGGGCATGTTTGAGGGGTGGACTGGCAGGCAGACACTGAGCCATAATTTTTACTAGCAGACGAATCAATCCCGTCAAATAAGGAGCAGAGATGACAGTGTAACATGTATAGCATGCATACTATTTCTGCAGACAGGGAGGTGATGTTTTAGTCTTTTTATTGAAGAGGTGGGGAGTCTCACTTGCCATTCAGGTGAGATGGAACATTATAGTAGCCAGTCTTTTTGAGTAGCTGATCACACGCACTTTGTTGCCAGAAATGTTTCCTTTTGTTACTGTGAGGTGTTGGGATGATTGATTGAATCATGTCAGCAGCTGTCAAATGGGTCTGGATTAGAATTTGATCGAAGATGGAGTCTGCTTGGAAACATTCAGGTCCGTCTGCTGCTTTCTTCTGCAGCTCCTGAGCTATCCATATCATATGTTGTTTATCTCATTTTACAAGTTGAAATATTATTCTCACAAATATTTTAGAATATAACCTGGTTTCAAGGTCTTTTTAACCACAGAATAGGAACAGTGACCTGGGAATCTTTAATGGATATTTTTACTAATAAAGTAGCCCATGTTGTAGCTGTAAATTCTCCCATTCATTAATGGCCCTTCATATGAACAGACATGAAAAAAATCCCCCCCAAAAACTCAGCAACAGAATTTATTTTCCAAGGCTGCTTTTCAATGAAGGATTTCTTGCATGTTTTTTTGATTCATGAAAGTGTAGACCTGTTCTCCTTAAAACCTGCAGAACCCAGTGTTGCATCCAGCCCTTGGGTTTTCCCACCAACTTTCTCACTTACATTTACAGTGGAGGATGAAAGGAACATGGGATGTGAGCAGACAGACGGATGACCAAAATGTAGAGCTAACAGAAACAGAAGCAAGAGAATTTCCCCCAAATTCCTTTTGACGCACTTGAGCCTGAATCTGAGTTTACACTGTTTTGCTTATGACTAACACTCTCCATAATCAGTCCCTGCACGTCGGCCCAGGAGACCCCTGGCCGGTCTCCTCGGCTGTTTTCCTTGGCCGTTCGCTTCGCTGATGGAAAGACGGGCTCTCAGTGAGGTCAAATGGAGGCTTCGACAACTTGAAGCGAGGTTGTGACTGAGGGATGACTGTGAATAGATAAGCAGTTCCTTAACATTATTTTTGTGGGCGAAATGAATTATAATGACCACTGACCCTTAATACTTAATGCCATGTTTCAGACAATGCAGTCATTTTTGTCAGTGTCTGAGGATATTGTGTACCTGACATTTACCCTTGTAGCATATGAAACGTTTCTACCAGATCTGTATTAGTCTTAGAGGTGTCTCATTTAAGTTATCTTGGAGCAGCAGATGACTTTGTTTTGCCATGTTGGAAAGGAAATGAAAGTCAGATAGCAGAGGAACTATTAGTACAAAGATATAAATGTATCAATGACACCATTTGAAATGTCCAGAGCTTAAAATATCCATACAAGTGTTATGTAATTCATAATAATAAATCAGGAATACAGTTTGTTTCAGTGCTGGCAACTGTAATGTTGTTCTCCAGCCTTGGGGTCGGAGGCCAAGGGGCAGGAAGGGAGGGTCGCTTGTCTTTGAAACAAAGGAAAGATGCTAGAACTTCACGTGTCTGCCACATGTGACCTGCATACTGTATTTTTGGTGTGTTTTGCACAAAAGAGGGGGGAATGTGTGTATGTGACCCCTTGTGACAAGCCTGTTTCTCCCAGTAATGATGGAGAGTTTCCCTCCTTCCTCCCAGAATAAATAGACCTTCCTGAGGCCTTGTCGGATATGAATGGAGGGAGGAGACGGGCGGGATGGGAGTACTCTGATTCGTCTAATACAAGGAGAAGACAGGGCACTTAAAATGACATCTGGCCGCATTTTGAAAGGCCTTGTGTTCTTAACTCGGTGACATGGAACAAAAATAAGGTGGAGGGCCTCAAATTAGATATTTGATTTTTTTTTCTTCCCTGTAGAACATTAGTTTGTGCCTAATTTTAATAACACACCATTCGGAAGCTTTATCATCCGTTTTGAAATTTCTGACATCTGTAGCAGCGTCGTATTGTTAGGTGTTGTTTCTTTTCCTCTTCCCATCAGTTGCTCTACTCTGCGTGCATGAATGCATGTGTGTGTACAAATGCGTGATTGTGTGTGCCTGCCTGTGTACCGTAGCTCTGCTTAGTGCTATGCTGTGAATATGAAATAGGGCAGCTAGCATCTGCACTGCAGCCATCCCTCCCTGGCCCCCACACTGTGCCTACTGCTCAGTGCAGCTGGCCAGCCTGCAGAAACACAGGAGCATGGAGCTTGTGTGTGTGTGTGTGTGTGTGTGTGTGTGTGTGTGTGTCAGTGTCAAAGAGGGTTAAGTTTACTTGTGTTGGTGCCTTTGTTTGTGTGGGTTCATTTCAGTTTAGTTTCTCCCGCGTTTGGTGTCTGAGAGACTCTGTGTTTACCTGTACAAGATTGGCTTCGTCTGTCTGTGCATGCATGTTTGTCTTAACATTTGCCCGTATGCTTGTTGCTACATCTTTATCTGTCCCCGTGCATCTGTATTGTCAGCCTCTCTTTTATCTGTGTGGCAGTTGTGTTTATACCCGTGTAACCCTGTACAAATTCCTTTTTTTTTTTTGTCCAAGTAGGGCTGCAACTTATGATTAATTTAATTTTCAATTAATATGATGATTATTTTCTTCTTGATTAATTGATGATCAAAATCCAAAAACATTCTGTTCACAATCATATAAAACAAAGAAAAGCAGCATCGCTTTAAGTAGGGTTACAACTAGATTTTTCAATTATTTTTTACAATTAATTGAAAATGAAATGGTCATCATCACAATTTCCCAGAGCCTAAATTGACGTCTTCAAATTGCTTCTGTTGTCCAACCAACATTCCAAATCCCAAATACTCTTCATTTACTATCATGAATGAGAAGAAGAGAAGCAGCAATTGTTTGAGATTGTCGATTGAATATTGAATGAAACAATTAATCGATCATCAAAATAGTAGAGTATTTTTCTTTTGTTCAACTGAAGAATTATTTAAATTATAAAACAAACATCAAAGTTGTTTCCAGTTAATTTTTCATTATTGGACTAATAAAATCTATAAAAATAAAAATAAAATAAAATTTAGATTCAAAGGAAGCCAGTCTGCTCCCAGTCTGTTCACAGGCCAATTCAAGACGGACGCCACTCTAGCATTAAAAATGCGCAGCATCCCTGGTGATGCCAAGTCCTCGTCCCGGTCGTTGGGGCTAGCTGAACTCAAAGCCCCTGAAACACGAGAGAGCCAGGGAAGAGGGAGAGAACCAGAGTTAGAAGTAGGAGGAGAGGAAAGAGAGAAAGATGCAGTAAGGAAAGAGGAGATGAGAAAGAGAATGAATCTATTACAATCAGCTCTTTGATAAACATTTTCTCAGTGCCATCTGAGGACACAAAGAGCGAGAGCAGTCTGAGTTCTCTCTCCGCCTTTCTCTCCCTCTCTCTCTGTGGCTAATATAAGGAGATAATGGGCCATTGAGGCAGAAAGGGAAGGCTTAAAAACACCTTAGTCATGACTAGACCGCCACTCAGTGCCACTGATTAAATTACCCAGATGAAGGGGTATTTATCTAAGCACAACTACAATCCATAAAACTGCACTTAGCATTGCCCAGTTAAAGATGTCAAATCACTGTCAGCAGCTCTTAGAGGCTGTGTGTGTGTTTTGTGTGAAAGCTGCAGACATTGAAAACAGTGTTTAGTGTTATTTAATTTATTCTGACATTTCATTTCCTCTGTCACATGGTAGAAGCTGGAACTGCGGGATAGTTTTGAGTGGCCAGACCTTTTTGCTTCAGTTATTTTTGCTTTGGCCGACTGCTTTGGGAGGAAAGTCTGGATGAATGCATGGATGAGTGAAGTATTCAGAGATGATTCTCTTGGACCAGTTTGATGGTAAGGTAGACATGCATTGTCCAGAAGGTGTTTGTAGGACAAAATGCTTGGCACTGAAGTAGTGAGCCGCTGCAGAAAAGATAATTCCTCATCAAAGAAAACTTGTCAGCCTAGAAGCGCACTGAAATGGTCGTCACTGATTCTTTATCCAAATCTAGCCCACACTGTTTGATGCATGTGTCTCTTGAGGGATGCCACCGGCTCATCACTGAGTCACAGACTCAATTGACAAAGTCTTTAGAGAAGACCAGAAAGAGTGGCCGCTGGATCTGACAGCAGCCTGAGTGCTGCACTGGCCTTAAGTTGACCGGGTGTTTTGTTATGAAAAGATTCCTTCCTTCCTGCTCTGTTGTTGTGTGTGTGCTTGTGTGTTTGAGTGATTCTTGCTGTTGGTGATGTGAAGGAAAATCATGAGGCTGGTGATGCAGTTGTCCTGCGCTCTAGATGGATGTTCACCTGCTGCCTCTCTCCATCACCTTTCCGCTGTCACCAAACTGTCCAGTCAGCAAAACCTGCTGGACCTCTGTGTGTGTATGAACATGTGTTTGTGCGTGTGTGAGTGAGAGAGGAAGACTATATGTTGATCTTGGTTATGTATAAGCTGGTTTTTATCTACTTTTGGCTTCCTGTGTGTGTGGGAGAGAGAGAATTTGTGTCGGCTGCAGCAGTGTATGTCTAAGTGTGTGTGTGTGTGTGTGTGTGTGTGTGTGTGTGTGTGTGTGTGTGTGTGTGTGTGTGTGTGTGTGTGTGTGTGTGTGTGTGTGTGTGTGTGTGTGTGTGTGTGTGTGTGTGTGTGTGTGTGTGTGTTCCAGCTTGTCAGTGTCTGTGCGTGTGTATTTCATGTTTGCGTCTAGATGTCAGAAAAAGTGCAGCCAGCAGCAAAATGCTGCGGCTGGTGGCTGTATGACAAAATTAAACATGTGGCACAGAGGAGGGAAGAAGAAGAGGGATGAGGAGGGTTAAGGAGGAGGGAGGGTGGTAATGACAGATCTTTTGGAGGAGAGAAGAATAAGGGAGCGACCAGCGTTGGGATGTATTGATTGTAGCTCCATCTTGAGCGTCTGTAATGAGAATTAGTGGCTGTGGCTCTGTGGAGGAGCAGATTTGTCACCTGGGGCGAGACGACACTATGCCTGGGCTGGGTGGGAGGGGAGGGGAGAAGAAGGGGAAACGGGTAGAGGAGGGTCAAGAGGAGAAGAGGAGGAGACAACAGATGAGGACAGGAGAGTGCAAAGCTTAAAGGGACAGAGAGATGGAGGGAGTGTGGCTTTCACGATGAAAAGACAAGACACGAATGTAAGAAAACGCCTGTTGGGAGCATGCGGCTAATTACTGCAGACAGTCTATGTCTGGACTCATCTCCATGGTAACAAGATGGGCCGGCATGGCTGGCCAGCACACAGGAAGACACAGACGAAGAAATCAATGAACAGACAGACAAAAGAGGGTGCAAAACCATGCTCATTAAGCCTGATTCACCCTTTCATTTTGTTTGTCTACATGTCTGCATGTTTCCTGTTGACCCCTCATCGAGACTAATCATTGGAAGAGGTGCTGTCGACAGAGAGCTAACCTCACATATAAAATAATTGTTCTTTTTCCGACAGACTTGCTGGATAGAGATCAGAGAAGGTTGTTTGTTGATCCAAATGTTGCTGGTTTGGATCATAAGAAAGTAAAGTCATCAAGTCTGACTTCCCTAAGTGAACAAAATGTCCCTCAGCAGCTACTGTTGAATTGTCCTTAAACAAACTTAAGAAACCTCTAATCTGATCAAGCTCTTTGGTGGACAGCAGCAGCAGCAGCAGCAGCAGTAGTAGAAAGTGAGTATAGGGGAGGCTGTTGATTGTGACTACATAAAGTGAAGCAAGAGGCTGGTGATACAGAGCACGAGTGTTTATTCATTCAACCATAAATGGATTAAGACACTGAAGGTTTATTAACAGGTTTTGCCTTCAGGTGTTAATGGGAGGACTGTTGGCTTGTTATGACATCGACCAATTTTAGAATGTAACATGACAAAGTGATGAAGTTTGTTGGCAGCAATGAGGAAGATGATTTCATTTCCCAGCTGTGTTACTAGCATGAACAGGGCAACTTTCTTTAATGGTGAGAGACTGACAGAAAGCTACTGTTTATGTAGGTGAACAGCTCGACATGCTGAGACAGGTATGTAGATATGTGGAAGGGGTGTGTTCGTGTTCATATGTGACAGAGAGAGAGAAAACTCCTGGGTTCTATGTAGGGATTGGACAATATAAGATTTTAGCGCAGATTAGGATTAAAAACACCCAGGAGAAGCTGATCGTGTTGAATTTACATTATCAGGATAATCTTCACATGAATGACCTGAAAACGCTGAAAAAAAGAATGATGTCCTGATATACAAAATCTAAAACAAGACATAGTCTTTTATCAGGATAATGATGTTTTGGTATATTGCCCAGACCCACTGAACACTAAGGAGACCACTGCATGAACTGTGTTGAACCGTGTTTGTGTTTGAGAGAGCGACAGGCCCTGTTCTCTTTCAGCCGATTCCAACCAGCAGTAACCCAATTTAGTCCGGGTCATTTAGCCAATAGGACACACACACCGGTACTTTTAAACATTGGAAAGAGTGTTGTCAGGGTGCTCTGCCTTCTCCCTCCCTGGATGTTAAATGACTTTTATAGAAGAATTTATACTTACTGTGGTTCTTGTGACATTGATGCTTAAATCACATCCTGAACCGAGCTTTGCAAAAACAACAGTTTACATCCACAGTCGCATGTGTGTGTTGGTGAGTGCGTATACGCTATGGTCGATAAAGCCTGACCTAGTGACATGAAACAAAGCAATAAACATCTTGGCATGGTAAACAATCTGATTACTGCGTGACGAGTCCCTGCTGCACAAAGCTGGTCTGCATAAGGACTTGTGGACATGCATAAAATGCCAATACCAACCATCTAGTAGCTGATGTCTGGTTTGTCATACACATAACCAAAACAAGAATGAATCAAATTTGGTCATTTATAACCAACTCTACATACTTGAAGGGCCCACGTGTGTTTTGGCTATAAGATGTGTATCTGTCAGCTTCCCTTTTTGTCATCAGATCAGCTGCCCCTTGCCCCACACAGCTTTGTAACTGCAGTGAAATACGACCCAAAGATATTCGGTTAAAACATGACTTGGAGCGTTAGAAAGATTGCATGTCTTCAGAGGTGCATATAAAATCTATGAGAAATACGTACTGCAGTGAAAGTGTAGTGTAATAACTCACAAAATCATAGTTTTTTTTCTCCAAGTGCTGCCAGCTTGCTCCGTATTATACTGACAAAAAAGCTCACATCCATTAAATAAAGTAAAAGGTATGATATCAAATATTTATTTAAAACAGCGGGAGATGAAATGATTAGACTGTAGAAGACTGTGAGCTTTACAGATTTAACACTGAGGCTAATAATTTCTACCGTGGCACGATAAAAAGGACCCATCTAACTACATACTATTAATTTTACCAGCTATTATTCAACTAAATCACACCGTATTTTGCCCCCTTTATCCCTTTACTATTATTCCAACTCTTCATACTCCTTCAGCTGCTCCTTCACACAGTCAGTTCGATGCCAGCCATTTATCAAGCATCAGTATCAGTTCTGGTGTTGGCCACTAGATAAGTTATGAAATTGGTCGGTCTTATAATAATGGGAAAGGGCTATTCTGCTCTATATTTAATACAGATTGGTAATGATAGAATTTTAAGTTAAGCTAAAGTAGCTTTTACAGGTGCAGTATGTAGCAGTTTGCTATTTAGATTGTTTAGTAGTGCATCTAGTGGTCCAGACTGGGGGCTCAGGGCGCCAGAGGCACCGGAACTTTAGGTCCGGGACTAGGACTACGAACAGGGCTAGCTGGTTAGCAAGCTAACATCAGTAGATTTCTCTGCAAGACAATATATCATCATCATAACATCAGAACTGTTATTACTTCACGTTGTGTTTTATAATAATTTTAGTTATGTTTTGAATGTTTTCAACTAAAATTCTTACATATTTCATCTTTAGCGCCCTATGAGGACTATTTGCCAGATTAAAGTAAAACTTTGGCCCCCATACTTAGAAAATGATATAATTGTGGCTGCCTTTCCTCCTCTCCATCGCCTTTTACCTCACTCTGTTTTCCTCTCATCTTTCTCCCTCTCCATCTCTTCAGCTTACCATATCCTGTTCCTCCTCTGTTAGTCTCCTTCTGGCCATCACAGTGACCACAAACAAACCTTTGCCTTACTTTAGTGTGTATTTTTATTTGTCTATGTGTGTGCTTGCCTGCATGTACGTATATTGACACTTCTGATGACTGTATCGCTCCGTGTTTCCCTCCCAGTAATCAGTGTGTTTTTGTTTACACTCCCCCCGTCTCTCTCCTTTACTCTCTCAGGGCGAATGTCTTACATCAGATCACTTGAAGCATTTATAGCAACGCTTTTGAAGCTTAGGACTCCCACCGTGGCCAAATATAGTAAACGTGAATCCAGCAGCTGCGCGTGTGTGTGTGTGTGTGTGTGTGTGTGTGTGTGTAAGAGGGTAGAGGAGTGTGTGCGTGCATGTGTTCTCCTGAGTAAATGGCTCTGGGGTAAAAACGTGTTTGTTATTGTTCCCAGCACTTCGCCTGTAGACAACACTGCCAATTAAAGGGGAGGTTTTATGTGTTAAGAGCAGGAAGTGTTGCCGTGTGTGGCTGCACACTATTGGCTGCCCCGGCTGCTCCCATGTTCCTTCCCTGGGGACTGAGCAGCCAGGGCTCTTTACTGCCACAACCAAATGAAAGGTAAACACAACACACCTTTGATCAGGCTCTG
This sequence comes from Pagrus major, assembly GCF_040436345.1. Lineage (NCBI taxonomy): Eukaryota > Metazoa > Chordata > Actinopteri > Spariformes > Sparidae > Pagrus > Pagrus major. The sequence continues at coordinate 16,711,584 of NC_133225.1, forward strand.
CATTTAAAACCCTTACTGGAACGCTCTGTGTGTGCGTGTGTGTGTGAAGGGAAGCGGTGAGCAAATTACTGAATGACATAGTGAGAGGTGTGTGTGTGTGTGTGTGTGTGTGTGTGTGTGTGTTCAGCTTAATGAGAGATAAGCTCTCCAGGATGCTACGGCCTGCTCCTCCTCCTCTTGTTGTTGAAGCATGAGTGAAATCATCCCTCCATCCATGCCTCCGTTCCTCCATCCCCCCATCCAGCCAGCATGAAAACAAAACAAGGCGTTGTATGAATGAAAGTGGGAGGGGCCGAGTGGCCTAGAAAGGCAGGCAGGCAGATAGAAAGATAGATAGTGGTGCAGGGCAGGGTGAGGCTGTGGCGGATAGAGAAGAGGACAGTGGAGTAGGAGGAGGAGGAGGGGGATGAATGAATGAGTGAGCTGACTGGAGCATGTTTGGCATAGCAGCTAGCTTGTGTAGCTTGGCGCTAGCGTGAGTAGAATGGGGAATAATGCTGCTGCAGTAGTGGTGTTGTGCTGCTGTAGTGCTCCCTGCTGAGACTGCTGTGCTGGGATCAGAGAGGAAAAGGGTAAATACACCTAGGATCAATAAAGAAAATAACCGGAAGGTAAAATAAAATGCCATGGGTAGTGCATTGATTTATTTATTTTAAAGCTGATTTACTAGCTCCACCTTTCTGTTTTTGGCCCATCTCCTGTCTTAAGATCGTCCTCATTCACCAAAAGCAGCAGCAGCAGTAGATTTGTCTTCCCTGGCATGCCGACTACTTGGCTGCGTCTGCCCCCTGTCTGCCCCAGCAAGGCCAGGGTTAACCCTGGGCGTCTCTCCTCCCCGACATGGAAGAGCCCATTGAATGGCTGCCTCCCCCAGTCAGCAAACACATTGGCTGAAGCTGAGGGTGGATCTGGGGCTGGAGCAACACTCTGGCATGGATCCTCGGCTCGGAGCTGGATCTGCTAGCTGTCTCAGCCCTCCCCTCCTCTGTTATGTGATGCCGCGGTCACAGCATGTACACACACAGCAGACAGACGAGAGGGGGGAGGGCTGGAGAAGAGCTATGCGTTTTTCTCTCTGGGTCAGAGACGACTGTGTACTGTGGTGGGTTTACTAGCTCATAGTAAAAAAAAACGTAATGGAGTGACCCCTGCATGAACCACCCCAGAAGGTCGGAGATTATGTTTTTTTCTACATTACTCAGTCGCCCTCTCCACGGTTTTGACCCCCAGTCCCTTTCGTCATTGTTCTTTTCTTTAACCTTATTATCCCACCCCTCCTCTCCCCCTGCCACAACCCTGTCTGTCCTCTTTGCTTTTACTCAGGCAGCACAATGGGCAGCCAGGAAGGGGGGGGGGGGGGGGTCCTAGCTGTATCCTTGGCAGTGAGAGCTCATGTTATGTCCTCACAGAGGTGGCATCCCGATGCACTTTAAAGCAGTTTGATGCTCTGCTCTAAATATTCTTTCTTCCCATTTTTTTTAGCTCCTAGTAAACCATTACAGTGGTCTTTCTTTGTGATTGTTTAAAGTGCGGATAACTCAAATATCATGGGTATATTTTAAAATACTCTACTCTTCATGATGCTTTATTTTCACCTATAATGGACACAAATAAGGGTCAAATGTTTGTACACTTGTTGTTTGACCTAGATCTGCTTCTTGCCCCGACGCTCTTTGGTTCAGTTAGCACATGATATCAAAGCTGACAGTATAGTGAGAAACATGGCGAGAGACGGTGATTAAGACACAGGGTCATGGACAGGAGACCCAGTCGGAGGTCATTTGTGGCCTACATATTTTGCTGTTTTCTCTAGTGGATATCAAAGCAAACGGAAGGATTAGATGTTGCAAATTCTGATTGTTTTGGTGTTTTTAGCATGTTCACTGACAGTCGCTGCCGGCACAAGAAACTAATTTCAGCTAAAGGTGCAAGTGGCTGATAAAGTTTATTTCACCTAAATCACTAAATCTTATTCATCCAGCTTCATACAGCTTTGCTAAATTCTTACTAACCATGGCTTATTGTGCTTTCCTATCTTTGCGCACCAGGTCAGTGTGTGCTGTTGGTAAAAAGGTCAGCGCCTGGTATCAGGTGAGATCTAATGAGTCTTTCCTGGCCGTCAGACAAGGCAATATCAGCTAGTTTATTAGATCATTACAGGGCACAGGTCAAACCTGACTGCTAATCCATTCACACTTGACACTCAGGCTCTTTCTCACAAATGCTGTTCCCCAATAGGTCCAATGAAACCTGACATGAGCCAATGACATAAAATGTTCAGCCCATTAGCAATTAAGGTTGTTTCCATGGCACTGCAGACCGCTGCTGCTGGCCATCAGGCGTAAATTGTGGACACTCACTCCCTCATGGATGCTAGGCGGACAATCAGTGCTCGTCCGATTGCATGTTTGCATGCAAATTACAGCTGATTGTGTTCTTGAATGCAAATTACTGTTTGTGTGATCTTGTGCTTTTGTGCAAATTAAGTTGAAATGTTCAGCCAACATCTTGGGTCAGCAGTGATATTTTAGTATAACATAACCACAGAATACAGAGAGAAGGTCATGTAATTGTAGCCTATATTCAACTTGTTGATACAACAGTGCTTTACGAGTGCAGCACGTTTGACTAGACAGTGTCATGATTTGTTAAGTGCATATGTATTGACATGGGAGGAAAAGTTACTGATGTTAATATCAGAGTCGGCAGTCTATTATCCAATTTGGCAATTGATTCTGTTTCTGTGCTTTGTTGTTTGTTTGATCTTTTTGCAAGGGTCAGTTTCAGTTTTCAGCAGGTTTGTATTCCTTCTGATGGCTGCGCATCATTCCTATATTCTCTTTGAGTGACCACAGCAACCACACATTAAAAACGGCAACAAACACCACACGGCCCAGCTGAGAACACCTGTTTATAGTTCATGCAGCCATGTTCATGTGTGTGTATTTGCACACCAAACATGCATGTGGTTCCCTCGCTGCGCTCAGATCAGAGCAAACCACCACTTGGTGGCCATTTTGACCACAGGGTTTCGCTCTCTCCACCCCTTCTTGTTTTAATGTTTTGTGAGCCGTTAAATGCTAGACGGAGCGACTGAGACGGAGAGAAATATCCCTGCCTGCATGCAGCCCTATGCTGTTTATATTTGTTGGTATTTTTGTTTTCGTTTTACTTTGCTTCTGCAGGCTATTTGTGTGTTTTCGTGAACTTTGGATAAGCCCCACTGCTCTCCCACTCATCTCCTATTGCTATCTTAAAACAAGGCGTGGTTATAAACACAGTCTTAATGGTGATACTAGTGGGGACCGAAATAAAACATGACTAAGTCCACGTGTATCTAATATAATACTAACCACCTCTTTCCTTTTTCTCCTTCTGCCTTTCCTCAGTGTGCTTGGACAAGTGTAAGCATGGTGCATGTAGCCTCCAGGGCCAGTGCTGCCATGACCAGTGCCTGGGTGGCTGTTCTGAGCCAGGTAACGCAAGTAGCTGTGTGGCCTGCAGGAACCTCCAGCATGGAAGCACCTGTGTGGAGAAGTGTCCTACTGGATACTATGTCTTCAGGGGCTGGCGCTGCATCAGCTTTAGCTTCTGTCAGGTTGGTGATAACTGGAATTTTTAAAGTTGATGCTTATAATATTAAGGACAAATGTAGACATACACTGGTGTGAACGCATGTGTTTTATATGTGCTTTTCTTGTAAATCCAGGAGCTCCACAACCAGTGTAAGCAGACTAAGAAGTTGGACCAGGACCGGGAGTCAGGCTGCTATGAATACGTCATCCACAACGGGGCCTGTATTCCAGAGTGTCCATCTGGATACACCACTATCAACTCCACTACGTACGTCTGGCTCTCACACACAGACATACACACACTCACCTTTAATGCCACCATAAACACTGCTGTGTTATTGATGGAGGTCATCATTACGTGATCGTAGATGTGACCGTAACCCACAACAAATCGTCTCCCTGTGAGGTGGATTGTGGTCACTCAACACACTCGATAACATTTGCACACAGGAGATGATGGTGTTGGAAGTTGATCAAACAAAAGGGCAGAAGTTTTTTTTTCCACTGTGGAAAGTCTCCTGTCCTCTGTGGAGAAGCAGCTGGGCTGCTGGGAACAAATGACGTACAGTAGAGATGTCACCTGCCTCTCTGTTTTCCTCACTGTCAAACGTTTGTCGTTCAAACGTCCTTTTCTGTGAATCTCTACAGTTAAGCATTGGGGGGGGGGGGACAAGTGATAGTGCAACAGATACTGCAGTCAAGGCCAGCAAGATCACAGCAAAGTGTCAATCAAGCTGCCAGTCACACAGAGATGCATCGCCAGAAACACATTGCCTAAAAAACATTTTTCCCCAAGGGTAGGGCACCCTCTCCTCTCATCTCTTGATCTCGCATAGTAGTTAAAATATTCTCAACTTTAATGCCGCTGAGTCAGCGTCCCACATGGCCCAGGTAACTTGCACACACAGCCCAACTCCATAGGTGCACCACACACACCATCGGGGCATGAAAAGTTGGACAGAATAGACAAAATGTTCTGCACCATTTGCATGAGGGCAGGTAGCACAAATCATAGACGATCATATGTTGTTGTTTAGATATAGACTATATTTGGCTATTTAAAACATATGACCGGTAGTTGATCCATTTAGCTGAAATTCTATTAACGGCCAACCTGGCTGTCGAAAAACAGTGTAACGTAACCTCTGCTCACAACAGATGATGATGAAGGCATCACAGAGATAACTGTCTGTTAAGGAATATATAAAATATAAACAGTATATTTTTTTCTCAACTCATGGCAGCATGCCATATGAATAAATAAAAGTTAATCTGTCACTTAATATTGGAATGCTAATGTTATGTTAAATTAAGCGTAGTAGCTCCGAATACAAAGTTGCCATAAAGGCATGAGACTACATAATTTCATATGCAAATAAATCCTCTAATCTCATTTGCTGTAAACGAGTCCCTGGTGTTTTCACAGCCTCCATCACATTCTGCTCTGTGTGATTACACAGCTGCATCAGTCAAAGCCTCACCGCACTGACATACAAGAACAAATAATTGTCCACAGCAGTTTTAACATTTTCTTATGCAGATTAAATGCATAAACGTCATTCGTTTCAAGATGGATTTGATATTGCATTCAAAGATATGTTTATTTTAGCATGGGGCAACGTCTTTAATCATGCCAAAGCGTTGATTATTTTGAAGCATATGAAGGTGCGCTGGAGTGAAATAATGTGTCTGGGTCTTAATGCACCCTTGATAGCCAATTATTTTCCTATTGAAAGGATTATTTAGTCGGCTCAACTTTACAGTCTGTCTGGGACCTGTTTACTTAGTCTGGTTGAGTAGTTCACATGAGATTATTTCATGTGAAAGAACAGCAAATTAGTAATAAGAATTGTTAAATGATACTGGGGATTTGGAGGATGTATTTAAACCAAGTGAGGTTAACAAGCACGTGTACTGTCTGGGACATTTCTAATGAAGAATGTTTTGGGAGTATTTGTAGTTGCAGTTTAGCTCAGTATGTCACACACTCTGACAGATCAGAGGTCTGCGAAAGACATTTGTCCTTAAGCACACTGCACCTCTTATCTTATTACAAATTGCCCCTGATAAAAGTGTCAGGAGCCATGAATGTAAAAACAACCTTAAACAAAACTGTCTGGAAACTCACCTCGTCCTGTTTAGCACACAGCTTTGTCTGCATGTGCAACAAGCGAGGGCATGACCTTATTTAGCATTCTTACTTGTAGTAAACAGGGGCAGAGGAACATCAGTGACTTCCTCATTTAGCGTCAGTAGCTGTTGCTAAATGAGGAGGACACGTATTTGTTTTGAAACCGCTCCTGTTTGCATGCTTTGAAAACACAAACGAAGGTTTGAGCAATGAGGATAAAACATGCTTCAGTCAAGAGTGTTATACTCCTGTTGTCTGTTTGAGGCAAGGTAAAACTGACAAAACCATAGCAAGGAGTGAATAGCTTGCTAAAAATAACAATTGTGCTAAAATGTTTAATAACTTTTGAACCACTAATCCGATCCAGATGCTTTAAAAACTCATGTAAAGTGGAGTTTTTCAGCATTTGGGACTTCTGTAGTGAACGTAATTACGCCATCCTGTTCTGCAGCAGTGATTCATCAAGAATGTAGTTTCTTCCTCTTGGCCAATGAGCAAGGATTGTAGCCACGCTTGTGTTGTTCATGTTCAATGGGTTATATATTTTTCTTTAAAGTTCATTTTTACTTCAATATCCTATGTTATTATTAAATTACCTTTCTATTCCCTCTCTGATCTTTTTTGGACACATCTAAAGGTTAGTAAGTAAAATAAAGGTTTACACATGTTTTTAATTGAAAAACACCTTGGATAATATTATGATAAACTGCTGTACTTTCTTCGGAAAAGTCAGATGTAGACAAAAATTCAGATTAAAGTTTAAAACATAAGTACATACAGTACAAGTAACAAAGTATCTTATAAATAAAAAAAACCTAAACTTTCCTGAGGTTCTGTCTGAGTTCACAGTACAAAAAAAATCCCAACAAAATCCATCCATCTCCAGACAAAGCAAATGTTAAATCTGGCATTTAAATGAGCCAGACTGAAACGTAATGTAATGCAACTACATCTAATGATGTATGGTACTTGATGCTTACTGCTAGAATCGGATAGGAAAAACAAAAACAAAAACAGGACCGTCAGGCAGCCCAAATATTGTTCTCAGTCTGTGATATAAGTCCTTACTGAGCCCACTTTTTGTTGATGTAATGACAGATGAAGACATTAATGTGGTGCAGAGAAGGAAGTAAGACTGACAGTGAGTGAAAAAGAAGCACAGAGGTGTATTTCTGAGTTTGTTTTAATAAGAGCAGATTCTGTGCTGAAGATGTCTGCATCGCTCGAAGCCACAGGTGGCTGGTTGATGGATGGTGTTGGTGTGTTTCTGAGCTACCTGCGTACGTGCGCGTGTGTGTGTGTGTATTTGTGTGCGTATATGCATTTGAATGCTCGTGTTTGCATGTATGTGTGATTACATTAGCTCGTTCTCAGTAAAGTGTTTTTTCCAGGTGCGAGCTGAGGGAAATGTCCAGATAGAGAGAGGTGTATGTGTATATATAGATATGTTAATTAGGTAATCAACACACACTCACGTGCACAGAGTTCGAGCACACCCAGTGGAAATGGAAAGGACATTTCAACCCAACAGGACTTTCTCCATGTATGTGTGTGACAGAGAGAGAGAGAGAGAGAGAGAGAGAGATTGACTTTTCCCTGCACGCTGCCAGCCTGCAGGGATTATCAGGTGCTTAGACAGAAAAGAACATTGCTTTAAGTCTCAGTCATACATCCTGAGGCGTACGGCAGAATGGCATCCTTTGTGTGTGTTTATGTGCATGTTTGTGTATAGATGTATGTGTGCACACATTGTACAATAAACAAGACTTTGTTTTTTTTCTTCATTTGGGATTCTGTTGCAACATCAGGGACTCTATGTGTCTGTTTTGCTGCTACGGTTTGGTTCTAGCAAGAACAAGCGTCATCACAGTGGCTTAGCCTGGCAGAAGCTACACCCAGACAGACACACACACACACACACACACACACACACACACACACACATCTAGACAGTTGGGCAGACGACACACATTGCACGTATGCATGCACACACACACACCACGAATGAGGACTTAAAAGGAGTAGGGAGGTTCCAGAGTAGGGGAAAAGGAGACCCAAAGGTTTGCAGCGTGGTTTTATTGTGACGCCAATAAACTGTTGGTTAGTACATTTCTCTTTCAGTAGTATCAAGCATATTTAAAGGATAAGTTCACCATTAATTATTCAGCCCCATGCCAGTGGAAAGTCAGGTTTTGTAGTGTACAACACATTCCCTCCTAAACAACTGAAGGAGATGGGGACTTCTTTTTTTAGAATGTAAAAAAAAAAAAAAACCTTAAAATGATCCCATACAGCTCATTTGTCGTAAATCCAAGTTTCTGGAAGCCGAGATATCCCAAACTGATTTTAAAAGACGTTAATTAAACCATTTTATAACCCAAGTTCTTCAATGGAAGTGGGTGCACAAGCTTGACTGTATATAATGTCTTTTCCAGATCAATTTGGGATTTCGGGGCTTCAAGAGACTTAAATCATGCCGGTTGTTTTTTTGGTTGTTCTTTTCATCATTTTAAAACAAGTCCCCATCTTCTTCAGTTGTTCAGGAGAATGCTGTTTTGCTGTGAAGCTCCAGAAATGTGTTATAGACATGAAACTGACTTTGCATCGGCATGAGTAGATAAAGACTGAATTTTGATTTTTGGATGATCTTATCCTTTAGGTGTCTGTAATGTTAGTCTGGATGATTGGTATGTAAAGATAATTTTAAGAAACCAGATGTCACAATAAGATCAACAGTTTCAGATGTTTGTTAACCATTTCATAATAAAACATGTTTTTTAATCATGTACACCGTACCAGACACTTGCATATATTTTCTCTGCATCTTCTGTCTCTACATACAGGTACTCTACACTCTCTTGACATTAAGCCGTCGCTAACATCCACTGAAATGAGTTTGCTCATCTTTCCTGGACGCTGTAGCATCACAGTAGAACAGCAGTGTGTGTTTGTGTGTTAGTGCACTCGGTCTGGTTCCGCTCAGGCCCGGGCCCAAAACCAAACCAGAGCGTCAGCTGCGGCCTCTGTTCTACTGTAGATGGCTCTAGCAGACCCTGGAGCCCCGAGTCATAGAGTTCAGCCGGACAGATAAACACTGTCCCTTTAAGGGCTGCCGTTGGACCCAGCCTGTCTGCCTGTGTGTCTGTGTTTTTCAGTACAACGGCACCAAAACATTCGCTTTTTCTACTCTGCAACTAGAGCATTACTTTTGAGGAGCTGAATGTATGATTTTCCATGTGGGAGAAAGAGAAAGGGACACAAAATATCCTCAAGTTTTTCTTCTCACTGTTGGTTAGGAGAGATCATTACAGTGTGTTTCCACTCAGTCAGAAGTCATAGAGGGGAAACAATGATTTGGCTTCTGATTGATGTGAATTATTAAGAGCTTGATAAGATGGAAACAAGGAGAAGCCAGGTGTGTAATGGGTCATTTGGCTCTTTCAGAGTTGGAAGGAAAAGCCTGACAAGGACCAAAACAGCACCCCCTGGGACTCAGTGTTTCATGTCACTATGGTGAATGGCGTCTATAGCACGGCCTGGCTGCTAGGGGGGAAAGAAGGGGCATGATTAAGACTCTGTATGTGTGTGTGTGTGTGTGTGTGCTTCCTGGAGAGGGGGATTATAATAAGAGTTGCATAAACATAGAATTAAATCAGGGTGAGCTTACAAATGGCAGTTCATGCAGAGCTTGCATGGTCCCCGCAGTGAACAACAGCATCCTTTGTTAGCTGTTCCCTGGGCACAGGGGCTGATTTAAAAGGTGCCTGTTAAGGCTGCTGTTTGATGTCATTGTCTCCCCTACTTTCAGTTTTGAAAACCTGACTGGACGCCTTCGAAATCTATTCTAGTGAGTCGGTGTCATCACCAGCCCTCCTCTGATTTGTGGATGTATTTTTTAAGAAAACATACAACTTTGTCCCAGCTTCTTGTTTTGCACAAGATATCACTTGGTGGCATTAGGAGCGATATGTTGAGGGTTGAGGTAGCCGAGCAGTCACATAAAAACAGAATTTTATTTTTATGTCTAAGGCAGACCTTTGTGGTTAGGGATGTCAAGGCTGGAAGTGGAATTAAAGAGAGGGATTATGTTCTTTTGAGAAGGCTTTACAAAAAAAAAAGTTAATTTGTGAATGAAGCATCAGGTACTCCTTTCTGTGGGCAGCGTGTACTCGGCTGCTCGATAGACAAGGCCTGCCTTTTGTGAATGAATTTCCTGAAAGGCAGCACTACCACGGCCTCATTGCCCAGTGTACGCACATGTGTGTGTGTGTGCGTGTGTGTGTGATTACGTGCTCAAGCACATGTCTGCAGGGAGAGGACGCCACTCATAGAGCTGAGGGAGAGGAGGAGACACAGAGGAATGTGTGCAGCTGGTGGCTCAGTCATGTTGTTGTTGTTGTCTGTGATTGTGCTCTGTATATGTGTTCGTGCATGTGTGTGCGTGTTGTATGTTCAACAGAAGTAATGAAGCAAAGGATGAGAAAGCTCTCTCCTCAATCCCCCAGTGCTAATAAAAATTAAGGAGGCTCAGATGTGGATGAGAGATTGTCTAATCTAATTCCACTCCCGAAAGCCTATGGATTCATTATGGGACATATCAAATTAATTGAGAGAATTATACAAATTCACCTCTGAATACATCAGCTCATTCATTACAAGAGTCTGTGTGATTGTCTCTCGTTTGAGCAGATCTGTTTGAAACAATGTTAACTCACTATTGTTGACATAAAGACAATCTATTCGATATTTATAAAAAAATAAAATAAAGAATTATATATTTATTACATCTGCTTTATATAGAAGGCAGAAAACAAAACGTGAAACCAGGGTTAAAAAGAAGAATGAGCACATCACAAACTCAAACAGGAAGCCAGATGAAATATAATCAGATTCGGGATGTTAATGATTAATCATTAATCGATTAATCGCTGTAAAGAATTTAACCGATTAAAAATGTCTTAATCGATAATCAGAGACGGAACAAATGCATCAAAGAGGATCTTACAAAAACAAATTACAGATACTTCATTTTCAAATATATCCAAAGAAAACACAAAGTCCTGGTATGAGAAAATGTATTTAATTAAAATACAAGTAATTTATAAAGACATTTGATACAAACTGATATTATGACATTTTAGCCATTTAGTCGCCTCGCTATGGTTTGGATTTTGCTGTCAGTTGTTGAATAGTGACAGACAGAAGATCCATAATTAAAATGAAGTCATTATTTTTAGTTATTTGGTTCATCACTCAAGTAAATTTATGTTTACTATATCTGTTCTTTTAACTGCTAATGTAGCTGACTCTGATTTTACATCCAACATAGATCATGTCGGTGGTTAAAACAGTATTCTAAATAAAAAATGTTCATATATCATTAATGATTAATCAATAATTGATTGTGAAGGCAGCCGACTATCGATTAAAGAAATTACTTAAAATTTGCTGCCCTAAGTCAGATAATATAAAAAAACAATATGAAGAAATGTATATGAGTTAAATTCCACTGCACAGATTCAGCTGTGTTGTTTCAAAGTGCCATGGCATCCCCCGTCCCAACCCACACCACACCAGTATGTCACTGAGCATTCCTGCGTCATACCATTCAATCCTGCTTCATTCCATCTCTGATATCTGCACACAGAAACATTCATGGTATTTTTATTTCTCCTCTCTCAAAAACAAGCTTGTTGTTTGCCTCCAAGTAAGGCATTGCTTGGCAATATTACCGTGACGTCTTTAGGCTTCCTGTCACTTATCTTAGCATGTTAGAAATGATAGTTAAACCATAAACGTTTACAGCCTCCCTTGTTTGATATCTTTGGAATGTATCAGCCACAATAATCTAATTTTGAATAAAAGCACATAATGTCCTTTCTCCTTTGCCTCAATAAGGTTGTCTGCCCTCCTTATCTGCCAGTAAATACTGCGTTAAATGACACAATGTTTAGGTTCATGGTCCTAATATAAGTCTATGTCTCTCTCTGTGTAGGTTGACCTGTTCACCGTGCGCAGGCCTCTGTCCTAAACTGTGTGTGGGAAATAAGACGATCGACTCTGTAACTTCAGCCCAGGCTCTAAGAGGCTGCACTGTTCTCCACGGCAACTTGATCATCAAGATTCGAGGAGGGAGTGAGTACTACTACACCTAACCTCCTGCTGGGCCTCCTGTAGAGGCTCTGGTTCTCACACTGTGTCTGTCTCCTCCTCCCTTCACCGCTCTGGTTTCTCAGTCTGTGTTTATCAGGACGTGTAGCCACACAGTGTCTCTAGTCACCCTTACATTCAAATACATGTTTTTTATGAACATGTTAGAGATGCATAGATTGACCAGACAGGGACTGGAGTCAGTAGGTTTTCAGCATGAAATATCCGATTCTGTGCAGGTCACATTTACACAGATTTACCTTTTACTATAAGAATCCTGGCTAAACCAGTATACAGTAAATGTTTTCGCTAACAGGCCATTGAAATTACAGACAAACAATTGAATTAAAAAACAAAACAAAGAATTTTAATCTGTGCATCTCTAGACCAAATGTCTGTGTTCTGCATCATCGATTGGCTGTCTATATGACCAAATGTCTGTCTCCCTCAGATAACATTGCAGCTGAGTTAGAGGCTAGTTTGGGCCAGCTTGAGGAGATCACCGGTTACCTGACTGTTCGCAGAGCCTATGCCCTGGTCTCTCTCTCCTTCCTCCGCAAACTACGCATCATTAGGGGGGAGCATCTTGAGGCAGAGTAAGTCTTCTCTCCTATCCAGGTATATAAATTCAAGTCACAGTCACATTTAACATTGTGCTTGATTTCTTTCTTCTGTCTTCCCTTTTGTCTCTCCCAGTACCTTTGCCTTCTATGCGCTGGACAACCAGAACCTGCGTGAGCTGTGGGATTGGTCCAAGCACAACCTGACTATCCAGCGTGGTCGTATGTTCTTTCACTACAATTCTAAACTTTGCATGTCTGAAATCAGAAAGATGGAGGATGAAACGGGAACCAAGGAGCGCAACCTAAAGAATGACATCGCTGGACGCACCAATGGGGACCAAGCCTCCTGTAAGAGAAGCAGAATTACATTAATTTGAAAATAGAATTAATTAGAACATTTCTGTTTTGCTTTTACTAACTAAACATTTTGTCTTTTAGCTCTTTAGGCTTGAGAGTACATGCATCACTTACAGTATATATTTGCTAAGTGGACTGAAATGTACTATTCTGCATGATAACACTAGAACATACTGCCAATGCACAGTGTTGTCAGTAAATTAACTGCAGAGCGGTTTCAACAAATAATAGCAGCCTGGTGTTGAATGAAATAAAAAACTGTCTATAGAGACAGCAAGCCTTCCTTCAAGAAAAATATATGCAATACTTCATGAATATATACACCTAGTGCTGTAGGAGAACGGAAAAGAGGTTTTTATACAGCTGTATATTATTAATGCAGAACATTTCAGCTGTCGAGGATATCTACATCAGTTTAGTTTTACTCTTTATATCTGCAAAGAATTGGCATTAAATTACTCAAATCAGACCAAGAAGGAAAAAACTCCTCAGGACATTCTTATTCTATGTGATGTGAAGTCTAACCTTTATGTTTTTGCGTTTAATAAACCAAACAAACACAGAGGATACATTTTTGCGTATGTCTTTGTTATCACTACAGTCAGTTTGTTGTCCTACTGTTCATTTGCTCTTTTTACCGAAGACATGTGCTGAGCATCGTCTTTGTTTGTTATCCTGCAGGTGAGACCAAGCTGCTGAAATTCACTGTGATCAAGACTTCATTTAATATGATTATGCTGAGGTGGGAGCCCTTCTGGCCCTTGGACTTCAGAGACCTGCTGGGCTTCATGGTTCTTTACAAAGAGGCGTAAGTATCAAAACAAAAATCATCAGAATTTTATGAACCGTGTCACAAAAGTTGCTTGATGTCGTTGCTGCCTTTTTTTATACTGTTAATCATAATATTTTTAATCATGAGACAACACAATTCAGTTGGTCCAGCTGGTCCTGTTCTTAACTGTTTTTTCCTCCTACTTCAATAATAAATCATCCTGTGTTTCTCACAACTTAGATTTTCTAAGGGGTTCCACAAGGGTCAATTCTTGGACCTTTTCTTTTTAATTGGTGCACATCCTATCATGCGCATGCTAAAGACACACAACAGTCTTCTGTTATTTTGAGTTATTTTGGACTCAACTGTGGAAGCCATTTCAGTAACTTAACCAGAACGTTACCTTTGGGAAACACATCAAAAGTTAAAGGATTCTTACCTGAAGTTTACTCTGAGAAGGTAGTTCATGCATTCATCTCAGCCAGGTTAGATTCCTGTAACCCTCTCTTTGCTTTATTACCCAAACAGTGTGTCCTTATACGTATATCAAAACCAACATATTACTTGAGTACTAAAATTACTTGATTGGCTTCCCATACAATACAGAATAAGCCTCTCAATTCTACTTATAGTCTTTAAAGCACCTCATTGTCCGGCTCCCCAGCATTTATAGTATTTATTATAATCTAATGCCACTTGTTGCTGTATGCACTTTCATGTAAAGCAGCATATTGAGTTTAATTGTACTAAAATGTGCTAAATAAATAAAAGTTGTCTTGCTAAAAGAGCTCCATTGATCCTTCTCCCAGTTCATTTGCACCTGTTGATCCATTTGTCTCTGATCTCTTTCCTCCCGTCTGCTCCAGGCCACACAAGAATGTGACGGAGTTCGATGGACAGGACGCGTGTGGCTCTAACAGCTGGGCGATCGCTGATGTCGACCCTCCATCTCGTTCCACGGACAGCAAGAAGGCAGAGAATCCAGGGCACCTGATCCGACCGTTGAAGCCCTGGACCCAGTATGCCATTATGGTCAAAACTCAACTGTCCGCGTCTGACGAGCACCAGGTTCACGGAGCCAAAAGCGAGATCATCTACGTCCGCACCAATGCCTCCAGTGAGTTCGAAAAATCACATACACATGACTTTGTTGGATGTTATATGAAGACTGTTTAGCTGACCATACAGAATATTTGACATTACAATTAGATGATGAAGAAATTATACAAAGAATCACAATTTTTGGACTTTGGACTCTCTTGTGATAACAGTACCCTTTATAGTTTTCATGTAAACAAACAGTGATGTTTATATTCGGTCTTTTCTGGCAGCTTAACCTCATACAATACCATTGCAGTCCTGATTGTTGTCTCACTGTCCTCCTCTGTCCACCTCAGAGCCCTCTGTGCCTCTGGACCCCATCTCCTCCTCCAACTCCTCCTCTCAGATCATCCTGAAGTGGAAGCCTCCCACCAGTCCCAATGGCAACATCACCCACTACAGGGTCATCTGTCGGAAGCAGGCCGAGGACAGTGACCTCTACAAGTTCGACTACTGCCTACAAGGTTTGTATCCACAGGTTGCCCAATTCAAATAAGACAAATCACCTCCTCTAACACCTCTTTCTCCTGCACAGGAATGAAGCTGCCGTCTCGTACACCTACCCACCTGGACAGCGAGGATGAGCAGAAGTGGAACCACACAGATGAGCCCACCTCAGGGGGAAGGTGCTGTGCCTGTCCCAAGACGGACAGCCAGCTGAAGAAGGAGCAGGAGGAGATAGAGTACCGCAAGACCTTCGAGAACTACCTCCACAATGAAGTCTTCGAGAGCAGGTACACATCCTGGATGCTCATGACCATTTCCAAACTGAGTAGAGACACACTGGTGTTTAAGATCAACAGTAAAACATTTTAATTCATCTTTTGCTGTCAGTCATTTTATAATTGTAGCTGTGACATAACAAAAACCCTCTGGTGGTCCTAAAGTTTGTCTTTTATTCAGCTTTTGTCCACTTTCTAAGACCAAAACTGAATCTTCTTGTGATTAATATTTCATACAGACTGGTTGAAGTAACTAATCAATAATAAGGCCACATTTACACCAACTTTAAGCCCCACTCTTGTCGCACTGACCTCACTAAAGTCACATATTTTGTCAGTTTTGTCACAACTTTAAATTCATTTTATGATCATTTTAAAAGCTTGTATACATTCAACATTTAGTACATTTAGTGTTGCAGCCAGTGTAGCACGAAGAGAAGCTTCTTGCTTTGTTTGTGTCAGTGTAGCAGAAACACTGGAGCCGCTCTATCACTCCTCTTTTGTCCCAGCCACCATGATGTCCGTCTCAAAACGGCTCCATGCCAACTCTGTCTCGTCCATTCGTGTGTGTGTGTGTGTGTGTGTGTGTGTGTGTGTGTGTGTGTGTGTGTGTGTGTGTGTGTGTGTGTGTGTGTGTGTGTGTGTGTCGTTGTAGAGCCTTGTTTTTGTACAGGGCACTACTGTGGGGGGCTTAGGGTGGGAGGTGCTGATTGTCTGGGCCCCGGTGCCCCCTACCCTCTCCCCTGACACACACACAAACACCTACAGTCTCTCCCTCCGCTTCCCGAGGGGAGTGATTACTGTGCCCATTATCATTCATGCCAGTCAGGGGTGCAGTCATGCAGACTGCCATTTGGACACACACAAACACTCAAACCCTCACACACCTCCGCTGCATTTTGAACCCATGCCGTTGAACCGGCCAAGGTCAACTCCATACAGCGAAGTACACAAAGAACTTCTCGTGCCCTCTTTTTCCATCACGCAAAGGGATTCAGCCAGGAAGCTTCGTGTTTTTCTCCTTCTTCCCCTAGTTGGTTCATCATTAACTTCCCTGTACAGTAAAGGAAAGGCTCACTGGAGCAACTTAGGGGAAAGTGCACTGCTCAGGGACACTAAATGGTGGCAATTTTGGAAGGACGGTTGATAGTTTTCTAACTAGACAATAGAGACAGCGAGTCTACCTGTCCTCACCCCGAGGTGCACTACAGGTCTCCTTTTCTTGGTTTAAGTTAATAGTCTTTATGGTCGGTTTACACTCATAACCTCTGAAAATAAAGTGGACCATCTCTTTGGCACCATCCAGTGGTGAGGGCTGGTAGCTCTTCCAGCAGGGCAGTAGGTGGTATTGATGATAAATGTCATGCAGTCAGGCTTGCTAGACGCTATAAAGGTTAGTGTGAACAGAGGTCCTCACTGGCCTTCTGCACAC
The DNA here is from genome assembly GCF_040436345.1 of Pagrus major. Taxonomy (NCBI): domain Eukaryota; kingdom Metazoa; phylum Chordata; class Actinopteri; order Spariformes; family Sparidae; genus Pagrus; species Pagrus major. The sequence goes on from NC_133225.1 coordinate 16,728,387, forward strand.
TACTGCTCCATCTGCCAGGGTCTAATTCATATTACTTTTGTTTTGGATAATTGAATTTTAGCTTGCCTGAGAGTGTCGGAGGACTGTGTGCACTTTTCTTCCTCCAGGTTTTCAGTGGCATTCAACCTAACTCTTTCACCCATTACTCTGTTTCTCTAGACCTTCTCGTCGGCGTCGCTCAGTGGGAGTTGCCAACGCCACCCAAAGCTCTTTCTTCCTCACCACAGCCTCCAGTCTGCCATTTGGCTCAACCACAGCCACACCAGAAGGCAATGATAAGGACAAGGAGGGTTCGAAGGTCTCAAACACTTTCTATATTGTGTATCACACAGAAAATTGATTACATGTCTTTCTCAGAGGAACATGTTAAAATAGGAGAATGAACACTGATCCAAATTCCTGTCTTTCAATCTGAAATAACAAGCAAAGAAAGAGCATATTTCTGTTTGGTTTGGCCTCAGAATGGCAAAGGAACATGCTATGAAGATAAACTTGATTTGTCTTATATATACCTGTGGTTGTAGGAAAATTGACCTTCTTTTGTGCATGTTATGATTTGAGTGTAACCTTGAATCCCTAACACTCGTTGGAGTAATCAGATCTCTCATCTCTTCTGCTCAGGTGGAGCTGAAGGTGTTCTTAAAGGAGTCAACAGTGATCTCCAACCTGCACCACTTTACCAGTTATAAGATCGAGATCATGGCCTGCAACCATCTGACAGACATGAAACGCTGCAGCATGGCTACTTATGTCAGTGCTCGAACTATGCCGGAGGGTAAGAACAAATACAAATCTGACGCACTCAGTTAACAGTTTATGAGATAAACCTACAGTACAGTAGCTAAAATAAATCCTACTCTCAGCAGTAGCAGGTAGAAAATCTATGCTCAAAAAGAACGACAATTATTCCGTTAAAAAGTGACTCACGTAAAAAAAACACCTCATTAATACATTACTCAAGTTACTTTCTGTTTTGATTATTTTTACTCTGTAATTAATGGCAGTTATAAAAGTAACGCTAATGTAGAAGTCGGTTTTACGGCTCTGTTAAGAATATAAACAATGCAGTATAAAAGACAGTTAGAAGACACAGCTTTTGGAAAATATGTACATCTACAGAGAAAGCCCGAGGTCAACTACTTGGATAATAAACAAATGCCTCTTCAGGGAATAATCAAACTGAAGTGTGCTTTTACAAGCTCTCAAGTCCCCGGTGAAATAAAATATTAAATCTGAAGGTGTATAGGGGCTTGGGTTTCAAGAGATTCAGTTAAGATAATATAAAAAAACAAAAGAAAACCTGTAGGCGTCCAGCTATTTGCAAGGCAAGCCACACTTGCACAAATAAGGATTGCCCTGATGCAGGTAGGCTAATTGACTGGCAACTTTTGTGGTCGCTCAACTTGGCATAAGAATAAACATAAATTTCCCTCACTAGAATAAAATGAGGCAGCAAACAAGTCTCAATACGTGTTGATCTCAACACGGGCCTAAACAGACCAGAGTTTCTGGCTGGCAATCTAATGGGATGAGGTCTGCAGTGTGTCAGGGACAGATACAGAATGAGAGTGAGTCCACCCTGGGTGCCATTCCCCACATCTCTGAAGCCTTCACAAAACGGCGTTGTCACACCCTGATTGGCTGGGAGGGGAATGCCCCAAGCTGCTTCCACTCATTAATTTAGAGTCAGTCTCCCCATCCTGCACACAGGTGATCTGAATCCACTGCAGTCAGTCCAGAGGGATTTTGAAATTCAGCCCAAAACAAAGAAAGATACTAAGTCTTACACAATGGGACTGCTACAACGTTCTTCCCCCACACATTCAATCTCCACGTTCAGAGCACATTCGTTGCTCGCTATAAATGGCAAATGTGGTCAAGTAAAAAGTAGATTACTGGCTCAAAAATATACTCAAGCAAAGAGTAGAAGTACAACTTTAAAAAAGCAACATGAAAAGTACTCATTCCTTAATAAGGTATGATATAAAGGAGATTATAGTGTTTTGTTTCAACTGTTTGAGAGAGGTGTGGATTCAGTATGTGGTCATCTGGCAGCTGAACACATACTTTGATAATCTTACACAAACACACTCACAGAAATTTCCATTCACATTGAGCTTTAACCGTAACCATTGCTTTGGCCATAAGTGATCATGATGAACTCAAATAGTCCATGCAGTTGCACCCGAAAAGCGCCAAATGTCAGACCCCCAATAGTTACTAGAGGCAGTCGGAGACAAATGTGCACACGTGTTAAATGTTTTTCTGTGTCTGGTACCCACAGAGAAAGCAGACGACATCCCGGGGCCCGTCACCCATGAGATAGTGACAGCCGAGCCTCCCTATGTGTTGATCAAATGGAATGCACCCCGCTCCCCCAATGGCCTCATCATCCTGTACGAGGTGTTCTACAGGAAGGTTGGAGACACCGAGGTCAGTATCAACTATCAACAAACTTTTAGAGAGTGAGGATACAGGAAAAAGTCAGAGGGAAGGAGAGATCACGATTCTTTTTCTAAACTGAAGGACACAGAGGTGAGGGAGGGAAAGAGCCAGCAGGAATTACCTCTAAACACTGTATGAAGGAGAAACACGGGGCTTAGAGGGCAGACAGGTTGACATGAATGAAGGAAAGACGGGAAGCAGAGAGAACAAGGAGTGATGTGGGTAGACTCTGGGGAGTTGAGGCAGGCAGGAAAGAAAAGGTTTGCTGTATACACTCAAACTCTGTTTCTTCCTTATATGGAGAGACAAAGAAAATATTTGTTTACAAACTCCCAATGCTACCACTGTGTGTGTTGACGTTTTCTGCCGTGTGTGTGTTTGCATATTATTATTTCTGTGTGTTTGTGAGCAGTAAATGCTCGTCTGTCTGTGACAGCGTGTTAAGTGTGTGTGTGTGCTGTTGTTGTGGTTGTTTACTTGCTGTAAAATGTGTGAATTCATCTCTCATTGCTATTCACTGCTGCACTGCCTGACCCAAGGAGCCAGTAGCAGCTCTGTTACCATAGTGACAGAGGCAGGAAGGAAGACTAGCATGCAGTGGCAGGGATGGACTGGCATCTCAGACGACATCTCCTGTGCACTGCACTAAAAACACATGCTGCTGCAGCTGAAACACACTGATCTAGATTTATTTGAATGATGTGTAGAGCGTGTGACAGGGTCAAATTAATTGTTTTATTCCAATTGTATTATGAGTAAACCCAGTGAGACACTTCCTAATGTGAGTTCACGTAGAGGAGTGATTCTGGTTCAAGAGTGGAGTTAAGCTAAGATTAAATAATTGAATTACATTGATTCAGCTTTAAAATATTTGTTGTGAATCTTTACTATTATCTCATTATAAACAAAAATTGAATCAAAGCAGATTATTTATTTTTTTGTAATATTTTGTGTTTATTAAAAGCTAAGACTCCTCTTCAAGACTGTTCTGAGTTCAGAATGTGCTGTATATATGTGTGCTGTTCATACTTAAGGGTCACAGTATTGTGTCTCTCTTTAGCAGGGAATGGTTTGTGATTTGGGTGAAGCACACTTAAAGGTGCAATACGTAAGAATTGGCATACTGTTGCGTTCATGCTCATACTGCAGCTGCCGTTAGCTAGTTAGCTCCGTTAACCGTTTTTGTGTTGTTGTCTTTTTTTCCCTCCAGGTTCACACAGCTTGTGTGTCACGGCCGGCATACCTTAAGTCAGGTGGCACGAAGCTTTCGCTTGTGCAACCTGGAAACTACAGCGTGAGGGTCCGCGCCACTTCTTTGGCAGGAAACGGCTCCTTCACAGAAACCACTTACTTCTTCATGCCAAACCGTAAGGCTGGAGGCTATATGACAGACTTTACTTTAAAACTCACTTGTATAACAGTCATGCATTACATAACTCTGTGTTTGGGGTGAATGTGTCTGTGGACATTTGTTTTATTTTTGATCTCATTGGAAAGAAAAGTTGAAGATATGCAAAATTGTCCTTATTCCTTGTGTGTCCAGAAAAACTATAAGATATTGAATAACCAAGGCCTATTTTAACTCTGGTAATATTGTTTCACACCTTATTATTCCTGAATGCAAATCTGTATTTCATACTCAAATTAACTGACCAATGACTTCTCTGTTTATTACAGCGGATCCAGGTTTAATTTGGATTGTGATTGGTCCAGTCATCTGCTTCATCCTGCTGCTGATCGTGGGAGGTGGGGTTTTTGTGATGTTCAAGAAGAGGTAAGATCTTTGACCGACATGCTGCCATTTTGTTTTGAAACTATGGTGGGATTTGAAGTAGGGGGCGTTCTGTTTGAATAATTTGAGCCTGTAGCTACCAGGAGTATGTGGCAGGAGAAATAAAGATGACTGATTCTGCAGAATGGTCTGGAAATTTCACCTCTAATTACAGTTTTCAGTGTCTCAGATGCTTTTTGTGGTTGTGTTACAGGCAAACAGAAGGCCCGACAGGACCTCTAATCGCCTCCTCAAACCCAGAGTACCTCAGCGCCAACGATGGTAAGAAAAGCATCATCACGAAACTGCTAAGTGTGATGATTTGTGAATGGCTCACTTAATCCACACACTGTCTGTTTGGTGTAGTGTATGTTCCTGACGAGTGGGAGGTGCCCAGGGAGAAGATCAATGTGCTCAGAGAGCTGGGTCAGGGCTCCTTCGGTATGGTGTATGAGGGAATCGCCAAGGACATCATCAAAGGAGACCCGGACACACGTGTAGCCGTCAAGACAGTCAACGAATCTGCCAGCCTACGAGAGAGGATCGAGTTCCTCAACGAAGCCTCCGTCATGAAGGCTTTCAGCTGTCACCACGTGGTACGAGGCGCTTTTCAAACTGTTTCTTCTCACAGCTTCATTGCCGACTAACAAGGAGACTGGAGCAGCTATCTATGCACTTGTGAATTACAGTTGAAAGCAGCATGAACATGTATGACTCAGAGATTCATGACTCGCTAGTTGTGTCAATGCTGCCATAATGACACACAGTTTGACTACAAAAACAAGTCACACTCTGTAAGCAATTGTGTCTACATTCACTATCTTATTAAACAGCCTACTAAGCCTCAATTAAATTACCATATGTTGTGCTGTCAGCTGTAAAAATCAAGTTGACATGTCAGGAGGAATTTCTTTTATTAGTCACAGATGAAAATGTGACATAGCAGCAGCATTTTATGAGTGTGTCGTATTGTCTGCCAGGTTAACAGCAGGAGTGTTTCAAGACGTATTAACCATTGCCTGGTTGCGTATTAGGATGCATATTAGCAGCATATTGGCTCTTTATTAGTAATAATAAAGCACTTATTAATGTCTTTTTCTGCATGACTCATATTCTAAAGCTAAAGGGTCACTAACTAAGAGTTTTCCCTCAATGACCTCCTAACTACTGTTATTGATGGTAAGTAAGGAAGTTGTTGTTCAAGAGTCATGATCTTTATAAGCTTTGTTCAGTACCTTCAAAGGTGCACAAGAAAAGGGATTTTTCCTTTTAGGTCCTAATAACTCAAAATATATTCCACCACCTAAAGTGGGACATTGCTCATAAATAATTAACTCGCAGTTTGAGACTTACTAACCAACACCAGCTCTTCTTGTGATTTATGCCCAAACGGTATCTACACCCGCAGATATTAAACGAATAGACATGCTGCTTGTAAAGCTCAGAACACTAACACATCTGCAACCCCTTGTGCATGTCTGTGACAGTTGTGTGTTGTTTTCAGTTAGCGTTGAGATCAAAGTCAATGGTGCAATGTGACAATGTGTCAAAAATGAGATTTACTGCTGAGGAACAATTTGTCAACACCGATTACCACGAGGGATCGGGTGAATGAATTTGGCAATGACTTTTAGGCGGACGGGGAAGTGTTGTGTTTTGCAAAGTGTGTCAGCACTTGGTGGACTACCCGACGAGGCAGGTGTTGCTGGAGCATCTGAAGTCCCTCATGTTGGTGATGAAATAAGTTCACTAATTCAAAGTGTCTACGAAAATCTACTAAATATTTATTTCAGCCTGCTTGAAGTAATTTTACTTGACTATTAAAGCAAATATAAATTGTTACTAAATAAATCTTTACCTCCCAACAGGAGATGATGTGCTATTTTAGGTAGTTTTTTAAAAACAGTTTACTAGTGTTTCCGGTCAATAAATGTAGTGGTCAACATTGTTTGTATGACCATGTGTGTTTTTCTGTATTTTCTCTGTGTAGGTACGCCTGTTAGGGGTTGTGTCCAAAGGTCAGCCCACCTTGGTAGTGATGGAGCTGATGACCCATGGTGACCTGAAGAGCTACCTGCGTAGTCTCAGGCCCGACTCTGAGGTTTGTGTCATCACCGCATTTTTTTGGGGGGACTAACCCAAGTGGAGGTGATATTTTCCCTCCATCACTGGCTGACCTTGTAACCGTCTTTTTGTGTGTGTGTTTTTGCAGAACAACCCAACAGGCCGGTCACCACCTACGCTGAAAGAGATGATCCAGATGGCAGCAGAAATCGCAGACGGCATGGCCTACCTCAACGCCAAGAAGTTTGTCCACAGAGATCTGGCAGCCAGGAACTGCATGGTGGCCGAGGACTTCACCGTCAAGATCGGAGGTAACTGAAGCTTGTTTTGCTTTCCTTGTTGTTCATATTGCAATTCACGTTCATCTCAGTCAGTTATGGTTGACTTATATGTTTGCGTTTGTCCCTCGTAGACTTTGGTATGACCCGAGACATCTACGAGACTGACTACTACCGTAAAGGAGGGAAGGGCCTGCTTCCTGTCAGGTGGATGGCTCCAGAGTCTCTGAAGGACGGAGTCTTCACTGCCCACTCTGACTGCTGGTACGTCACACCTCACCAGCTGTGGCACAGTCTGTGCAATCATGATGACATCACTGGTGCATTTGATCACATATGTTTGTCTGTGTGTCTGCAGGTCGTTTGGTGTTGTGCTGTGGGAGATCAGCACATTAGCAGAGCAGCCTTACCAGGGCTTATCCAACGAACAGGTGCTAAAGTTCGTCATGGATGGAGGGTACCTGGAACGGCCAGACAACTGCCCCGAGAGGATGTGAGTCAAATTTCCAAAACTATAATGTGACTAAATATCTCAGATGGAAGAAATCCACATGATGATGACTTTTGATTTATTTTTGTCTAGAATTTTTTAAGGTAGCTTTTTCAGCTGATGGCCGAACGAGCTGAAACGGTGTAAACTGAGCTAATGAGAACTAAACTGAATGACGCAGTCACACAGTACATTTGGAAAAGTTTCCTCCTGCTTTCTACTGTTACTGTGCCTTAAAGAAGCCTTATGGAGTTTTTTGCTTTATGCCTACATCTGCTGAAGATAGCACATGTGTTCACACATTTCTTCCTCATAAAACATTTTTTTAAATTTTATATCCATGTAGTCTTTGCTAGCATTCTTCTTCTTCCCCTTCCTCTGTTGGCATATTGTTCCATTTCCAAATTACCGGCACCTGGAGATCTGATGTGAATGCAGCGGAAAGAAAGAACGTGAACTCACTAATAAAAAACATTTCTCCAAAGCGCTATCAGAGCTTAAATCTCCACAAAGTGCCTTTAATCTGAGGCTGAATTGGTGCAAACTTGTACCACCATCACCAAAAGGTACACATGTTGTCCTATTATGTGTGTTTTTCTAAGTCTGGGAAACTTGCTCTTTTTTTGCTGTGTTTCATCTGTTTTTAACATGGTCCACCAGCTTCCACGTGGCCTTTTTCATCATTCCTGTTTAAATCTTTATTTCTTGTTTCTTGCATGGGTGATTATCAAACATTCCTATGGCACATACCTCGGGTCTTCAGGGACCTGGCACTTATATAAGGCAGATTAAGCCATATATTAAATCATACTGCCTGTACACTTTTCAGAACATATTATTGAGAGTAACAAGCACACAAAAACATGTTTTTGCCTTTCATGAAATTTTCAGAGGAAAGAAGGGGGCGACCGACATTTTCTGCTACTTTAAACTTCCACTCCACAACATTTATTTGATAACTTTAGTAACTAGTTAGTCTGCAGATTCAGATTAACCAATCAGATAGTGTTGTGGGCGAGACACTGAGTGAGAACAAGTACCACCTCCAGAGCAGAAAATGTTTTGGCGGTAAAATAATGTCGCTGAAACTTAATGTAGGCCCTGGTCCCTCCAAAGTTTCCTAGTCCCGGGGGAAAGTTTCTGTGGTGGAAACGCAGCTATAGCTTTGTCTCTTTTTGCTCTTCTCCAGGCACAGCCTAATGCAGATGTGCTGGCAGTACAACCCCAAGATGCGGCCGATGTTCCATGAGATCATCGAGATGCTGCGGGAGGACCTGCACCCAACTTTCCAGGAGGTCTCCTTCTTCTACAGCGAGGAGAACAAAGTCCCAGAGACAGAGGAGTTTGACCTGGACCTGGACAACATGGAGAGCATCCCCCTGGACCCATCGTCATACTCACAGAGAGAGGAGAGCTTAGGCAGGGACAGCGGGCCCTCAGTGGCCCTCAGGGGGAACTATGAGGAGCATGTCCCCTACACACACATGAACGGTGGCAAGAAAAACGGACGAATCTTATCGTTGCCCAGATCCAGCCCTTCCTAACATTTCCTGTTTCCTAAAAGAACTTGTTTAACCTGTTTCCCTTCCCATCCTTCTTTCTCTTCCAGTCCATTTTTTTCTGTATCCTTCATGTTCCTCTCATCGTTTTCTTATGATTTTCTTACTCTTGGAGAAGCCCTTAAAAACCCCACAGATCTCAGGACTTTTTATTTTCTTCCCCATGGCTGCCAAACACAGGCAAGCAAGGGATGCAAACATGGTGTAAACACTTTTTTATCTTCCTCCACAACACATCGGACTTTCTATTTACCATATTACCTATCTATTGTTTTTCACTATTGCCACGTTTCCAGGACTCCTTTTGATGGAAACAGAGAAAAAAAACTGTGAACACAACAAACCTTAGACAACCAAGAAGGCTGCTTATGCTCAACTTCCTCAAAGACTTTGTCTCTCCTCTTCTTCTCCCCACAGATCTGCATTTCCACATTTCTGTGCTTTGTTTTTTCTCTCCAAGTGAAATCTTGTTACTCAGATAGTGGCCTTTTTGTACGTGGCCTATAAACAAAGAGAAGTGTCTATCAGCGCTTATCCTAATTTCCTTTTGAACAATGACTTAAATCAGTTTGGAACGGTGGGATGACTTGCAAAGACTTGATCCTAGAACAAACATCTATTCCTAGAGGAATGTTTTTGTTTTTGTTGTGTTTTTTTTTTTCTTTTGGTTCTGCAGAATTCCAAACTACACACAGATTCATCGGGTGTTTGGTGAATAGTTTTAATTTATTTGCTTTTTATTGTTACTCTTTTCTTCTTTTCACTCTCAGTTTTATTTCTGTGTCCTCACTATATGGCTGAAGGATATTTAAACAGTTAAGAATTGGACAAAAGAGTTCCTCAGACTGACCAATAGCTGCTGCTTTGATATATTTTAGTGGGTATAGAAATATATAAATATATATAATATATATAGTATATATGGAATATTGGTATTGATTTACCAATATTTTATATATAATATATGAGATAATGATGTTTTTGTAAATAGTTCATATTTGTAATATTTTTCATCAGAAGCTTTGCTAGTATTTTGTTTTGCCAGGTTTTTTCTTTCTGGGTTTTTTAATTTTCTTATTTTTATACCCCCAGAAATCACACTAATCTACCATCAGTGCTCTCTGTGTCTTAGGCCTCCAGTCCCGCCCTCCTTTGAGTACTCGAAGCCCGGAAATATTGTCACCTCACTGCATCATGTTTTTTATAAACCTCGTTCCCACTGAGAGCTGTCAATATTTGGAGGCAACTTTACTACAAACAACAGGAAAAAAACAAACAAAAAAAGGAATAACCAAAAAAAAGCTTTATAAATGGGGAATGAGGTCTTTCTAGGTGGAAGTGCACCTGATGTGTGTTTGTCTCTGTGTCCGCTGTCTCTCTCTGGTCAGATCACGCTGGAGCTGAACGCTTTATATGTGTGTTATTGCAGGTTTATTTCGTCTTTCGTGTGGTTGTGCCGGTCCGGGTCATTGTGAGTGAACTCGTCACTGAACTCTCAGTGAGGTTAGGGAGTGTCCAGAGCTCGTCCTCGCCTGGTGATTATACTACCTTATACCAACCTTATGTTGGTGTAACAGCACTGGCTTGTCAGTTGTGTCGTTGCTGCTTGGATGAGGGCAGGGTGAGGAGTGAACACCAGCTCTCAGCCAAATGCAGGTGAAGTGGTCAATAAGTCAAATAATGTTCTTTGGTAGTTAAGGCCCTCATAATTTAAATCAGAGTAGCATTTCCTTCCCATCTGACCTGAGATCTGCTACAGTGCAGGACCCTCAGCGGTTGATGGAAGGTTTTGTTAAATTCACACATTAAAGTCCCCTCTCGTCGTCATACTGCTCTGCACCACACACACACACCTCCTGCACGCCTCCTCACTCTTCCTGAGGCTTCCCATTGGATGCTCGACTCACTGCTCAAAATCAGGCTGTTGGAAATTTCCACATTTTGTGGCGGAGGGCTGGAGAGAAATACGGAAAGTTCCAACTGTATTCAGAGTCCGCAGCAGGTAGTGGAGAGAGGGGCAGTCTCTCTATCTTTCGGTTTTTCTGAGAGAGGGGGGCAGTGTGTGAGTAATTGTTAATCCTATTACTCTCTCCGCTATCACATGTAGTTAGGCAGTCAGGACACAGTGTGCAGCAGCTATTTCACTCAGGTCTGACATTCCAGGATTTAGTTGGAACTGTTCGTTCCCTCGTCGTTCTCCCCGTTTTTGCCTGCCTGCTGGCAAAGCCGATACCATCACCACACCCCATCAGATTCAGAGCACACACACAAACACAGACTTTCTTGTTTTTCCTCCTTCAATATCAAATATCTGAATTTTATCCCTCCTGCCGGGAATCAAAAACATTCCTGTCATCTCTACCTTTACACAAAGCTAGCTAAAAGTCCAGTGTGTAGGATTCAGTGGCACCTGAACACCCCGTCTTCACCCTCCCCAAAGGTGACCGCTAAAAATGCAAGAAAATGCAAAAGGCCTCTCTAGTGCCCGTGTTTGGTTTGTAGTGAAACATGGTGGACTCTGTGGAAGAGGACCCGCCCCCTGTATAGACATAAAGGGCTCGTTCTAAGGCAGCCAAAAAACCCTTCTTAGTTCCAGCATGAAAACTAGTGCTGCGACTAACAGCTATTTTCATTGTCGATTAATCTGTGGAATATTTTCTGGAGTAATAGATTAGTTGTTTGATCTATTAAATGTCAGAAAATGGTGACTGTCGATCAGAACCCAAGATATTCAGGTTTACTCCCACAGAAGACTAAAGGAACCAGATCACACTTTTCGCATTCACATATTAGAAGTTGCAATCAGAAAATTTTGACCTTTTTATTCTTAAAAAAACAAATTACTGAAACCGAAATCAAAATAGTTTGTGATTAGAAAATGAGGAAAAAATGCCAATCTGTGTTTCCTTCAGACCAAGTTTATGTCTTCAAATATCTTTTTTTGTCCACAGCCCAGGGACATTCACTTACCCTCATAAATTAGTACAGAAATCTGAAAATATTAACGTTTAAGAAACTGGAATCAGAAGTTTTGACCTTTTCTTCTGAAAAAATTACTCAAACTAAAACCAAAATAATTGGCAATAAATGCAATAGATGACAACTAATCAATAAATCATTGTGGCTCTAATAAAAACATTATTTTATTCCATTTTGGCCCCTAAATCCTACACAGTGGACCTTTTTTGAGATTGTTAATTCACTAATGCCATCATCCTCCGAATACGCTCCTTTCTCTCTCATATGGGAGGTGACAGTCAGCAGACGATACGCACACCAGTGTGGTTGCCAATCTAGCCGAACAACATTCAGCACTTATAGTATAGCCAAAGTGTTGGCAGCTTTCTGTCAACAGTGAGAACCCACAGAATCAGAGTCAGAGAAAGCAGAGAAGCTGCCTCCATATTTTACCAGTGCCTTCTCAAACCCAGAGCCACATCCAGGCTAGTTCTACTGGCTAGTAACACACACACACACACACACACATACATGCAGGCCTCTGTGCTCTCTCTGTATTTTTCTCATGAGGCCGGAGAGGCGCAGAAATCAAAGCTGCATCTACATTTGTCGTTTCGTCTTTGGGGCAGTTTTTTTTATTTTTGTTTCCTTGTTTGCCAGGTTTGAACAGTAATGTTCACCTTGTGCTTTAGCAGTGACACTGTGGATTGGCCAGAGTCTGTGCTGTTGGCACTCGGAGGCGAGCCGAGGCTTATGATTTAGATTTTAGCTAATTATTCTCAAGAGTTACAATCTTTGGCTTTTGTACTTTGTAAATAATCTGTGACATAGTTTGGAAAATAAAAGCAGAAAAAAAAAATCTATAAAAAATGCCCGTCAGTTTCGCATACACGACAGAAAAATGGTGGAGCTCAGCTGTGTCCCAATTCCAGGCTACATGCTAATACTACATTCTTATCTTTAAAGCATACTGTGTTGGCAGTTTAACTGTACTTCATTTTCCAGTTTAAACACACTACATACTCAGAATCCAGTTAGGATTAGGGTGTCATATGGAAGTGGGACACAGCTCTGGTCTCCACCTCGACCTAGGTTGCTTATCTTGTGGTGATGTCCACACGCATATGCAATTTTTAATTAAGATGGTGCCCATATCTTTGAAATACCAGATATTTATTTTATTATGATCATTGTCATTGTAAAAGAAGAACACAGTTAGCTTTTTAGTCGAGCATTTTTAAGGAGTTTCAGAGTGGAGCGGTGTTAAAGCCTAGTTTGTTATGAACAGGTGGAGTAGCCGGTGGCGAGCAGCAGCAGGCGTGCTAGGTCGTTAGCTAGTTAGTTAGTTAGTAAGTAATTGTCGTCGTCTTTGTGTTTGGCCAGAGTCTACCTCAGTGCATATGGAGGAATCAGTCTAAAGAGCCTAAATCATCCCCGTCAGTCACTCAGCATCCCATCATTTCAAATAATATCACTTTCTCGTACATTACCAACACTGCTGATGAATTCCTTCCACCTTTGGTGTGTTAAACGCCTCTGCCTCCTTGTTTCTTCTTCTTCTGTCCCGGGGGAAGCTGTCATCAGTTGATTTTGTTGGGTTGTATTTTGGCCCTTTTCAGTTTTAAATTTTAAAGCTAATTCCCAGTCATTCTCATAAAGCTTTCAAGATTATTTTCAGCCCTAGCACTTGTTAAATGTGGAACATCAGGCAGTAAATTGGCTTTATGGACAGTGTTTTCTTTTCATTGTTTATAAAATGACTCACGAGGCTTCCCCCGGGTGCTAGAAGAAGCAGCGTAGCTTTATTGTGTGTATTCCCCTTTTCCATTAACACCAATCTGTACGTAGTAGCGGCTCTGCTGGTTTCTGAGGATGTGACATAAGCACGAGTCAAAAAAGTGCATATCTGATATCATCAAGCTCAGCCCTGGACCCTCATGCTTTTTAAATCACATCCAGACTGGCAGAAAGCCCTACGCCTCGTCCTCTTCTTCTTCAGTCAGTCTGTCTCTTTGTGCTCCAAACAGTTAGCATTCAATTCCCATGTCTCCTCCAGTCGTTGTCGGTTGTCTGTTTCTCTGTTTATCTGTTCTGATTTTTTGTTTTGTATGTATATTTTTTCTACTGTGAATAATATCAAGAGAGATAACCTTTATTTTCTGTCAATGCCATGGATTGGGTCTGTTGTGGCGGATCAGGATGCTGACGTCTGGGCTGGTTAAAAAGTTTTAAAGAGGAGCACCTCCCCTTGCTTCTCTGTAAAGGAAAAAAAAAGCTGGACTGGGACAATCCTGTGTGCCATAATAACACTAAACAGACATGAAATCTAGATTGTAACTTTTCGTCTCAGGGAGGCAGCCTGATGCTTTGTGGTTGGAGGATAAAGAGGATGAGGAGGAAGAAGAGCTACCTACATACCTTTTATCTCCTCTGACTGAAGCGCAAGTTCTCAGCATCCTTGCAAAAATGCAAAACGGAGTTTTCAACAACAAAAACCCAAACACCCTTTTTCAAAAACTCTGAAATCTTTCTGCCCCTTTTTTGAAGATAATCAGGAATCCTCCTCTCTCTCTGACATGACGTGGTCTGGACTGCCCTCTAGCGGCTGGATGGGTGTGTTGCAGGTCAGGAGTGGTCGAAGCAAACGGGCCCCCTGACCCATAGTGCCTTGCTCAGACTAACGGCCCGCCTGACCCCCGCCACCCCCCCACCCCACCCACTCCGCTACCCCCCTCAGAGCAAATCCGCCATTGACTGGCTCGTCTCCACCAATCACTAAAGAGGATCTTTTCCACCTCTAATCATGAAATGAAAACACAGGAATTCTGTTTGTATGCATTCTGTGGAAAATACTGTAATTGGGATTATATTATGACAGATGATTTTTACCAAAAAAGAAAAGAAATTAACTTGTGTCTCTACTCTGCTAAAGCTCTGGCTTGCTTTGTGCATGGAAAAATGAATAATCTATACCAGCAGATAGCTTGATAATTTGATGCTTAGTGATTCCTTTGCTTCTCATCATCAGTCTGTTTGGACAGCGACGCCCCAAAGCACATACAAAAACCCATGATCGGCGACAAGCATTACAATTGGGGGATTTTCCAGTTGAAATGCTTTCAGATTTCCAAGAAATTAACTGATTAATAAGCTCTTAACTGTAAATAGCAGCAAATTCCCCCTCAGCCCCTGAAAAATGAAAGCGCTTGACTTTAGGGAAGTTTAGGTTTGTTTTGTTGAACTCTGATGACCTAAAAACGTGGTTGGACAGAGCATGCTCGTAAACACAGCGCAGGGTGAGAACAAAGCATTGTATGTATTATTGTTTTGTTTTAAAGAAAAGAAAAAAGTATTACATTTTAGAGATGTTGATTTCTATTTTTTTTAGCAAGTATGGAGGGCAAATACAATTACTTTTTCTGACTGTAAACTTTTACTACTCTTGTACATTATGAATTTAACATTGTTATCAATGTGTATATAACTTTTTCTAAATTTAAAGAGATAAATGTTTTTGTTTTTCTTTTGTTGTTTTTCATGACACAACCCACTACACAGAAAAGAGCAGAGTCGAGTCTATCAATGTATTTAACCGGAGCAGCACAACTCCAGTCTGAGGGCTTGGTAACCCTTTGTAACAAGACATTAAACAGTATGTGGCCTGAAACGTTTTTTTCACAACAAACCCCGCTCTTAATCCGATGCATGTTCTGAATGTTGGCCGACAAGACGTCATGCATTGCGACCGCCCCACCCAGTCACAGCAGCATGTCACCCAGAAAGCCTTTCTTGTGTCACGAATATGTCGTCCTATCACAGATGTTGTTGTATGAAATTGTTTCTGACAAGAGACGTGTGTTAAGTTTGCAAATGTGTTTTTTTTTTTTTTTTTTATGTGAAAAACTGGAAAAGACCACTGCACATCCTTTTTGAAGAAGAGGAACACGAGTGATAAAATCCTGAATAAGCTATAACTCTACTGATGGTTCAATAACCACACATCTTCAAGTTTAGACTGTAAAGCTGGAGGTGTATGAGGAATATTTGAGATTTTGAGAAATACGCTTATTTGCTTTCTTGCCGAGTTAGATGAGAAGATGGATGCATGGTAGATTATGCTTTATCTGATTAACTTTAGCGTTGTAGAAGGAAAACAAACTACTGGCAACAGCTCGCTGTTACAATATCCACCTACCACCACCTCTATATTTCACCAGTTAACACATTATATCTCATTTATTGAATCCGTGAGAAACTGCAGTGCAAAAAACAACAATTTGCCTTTTTACCAGGGGTTGTGTAAGGGAACATTTTCTTGATTGAGTGCAGTTACTTCCTGGAGTTTTTGGCCAAGAAATAGTCCTGGTCGTAACCCTTCTTTAAAGATATAATATGTAACATTTCCACATTTAAAACATCTAAAAACAGCTAGACCTTTGTTATATATTTTATCAAGTTTCAAGTCATGTAGTACTGTTAAGGTAGCGGTGGTTTAATTCGGAGGCCTGACCTATAACTTCCGTGAGAATCAAAGAGCGAGGAAGGAAGTAGGTGAACGTGACTAAACGTAATGTGAATAAAACAGAAACTCTTTCGTAATGGCAGTTGATTAACTCTGACGATAACAGCTCCTATCACCCCCGCGCTACTTCCGTCTTTTGTTTAGTTTTGATTGAGAGACCCCACGTGTTAGAAATTACATACCGTGTGTTAAAGAAAACCTTTTTCAATTGTTTTTTGTACAAATTTTGTTACCAGGCTAGCTGTTTTCCTCGTGCTAAGCTAAGCTGACTGGCTGTTTGCCTACATGTAGCGGTCAGGCACAAGTGGCATCGGTCTTGTCAGAAAGTGAACAAGCGTGTTTCCCAAAATGTCAAAGTACTCCTTTTAATGAGGCTCAGCGTATAAGTGAAACACCTTCAGCTGTAAAATAAGTACTGTCTGTCAGTAGTGTGATGATGAACTGTTCATATTTGTGTTTTTGATCACAGAAAGATAGACAATGCAGGTGTCGTGACCCTGTTAGTTAGATGACAAAAGCCTCCTCTGAAGAGTCATCTGTCGGTCCAGTGGTCTACTCCAGTTTACACACCGATATCTTATATTTATCTTTGTCCTGTTCCCTGTGCTGTACGTTGTTTAAATCGATGGAGTTGTGTCTGTGTCGTCCTTGGTTGAAGTCTTTACCACAGCTTTCTTTGTCTCTGATCGCTGCTCGTCCTCCTCCTCCTCCTCCTCCTCCTCCTCTTCCTCTGTGTCCTTCTTTCTCTCCTCAGTGCACATAGGTGGTCCCCAGAATGCTGTGTGTAGTCTTGCAGGATACCTCTTTTTATTAATGTCAGTTATTGTCGATGAATATGCTGATGTATTAATTTTGGGATATGTTTTGTATACATTATGTTGAGACATCGGTGCGTATGCAGACAGCAGATGTATATGTGTGTATGTACAGTCCAAAAACTCGCAACCCACAGAGATCGCTTCATCCCTCACACTGGATCCAAATGTGCCATTATCTTTATGTATCACATATATCGACATATTGAATACACACACACACAAACACACACACACATACATATAAATACACACACACACACAGAAATACATGCATATTGTACAGGATCAAATATGTGCCATGACTAAATGAACGCTTGACAATTTATTTTTTCTATGTTTTCAAAGGAGAGCCAAGTAGTGACATGTACAGAAAATGTTGCAATGATATGAAAATAAAAATCTTGCTGTGTGTAAATTATTCAACAATTAACTGTTTATATTAAAATTATGAATAAAATTATTGGAGAATATGTGTCTTCTCACGCTTCTTCACTGTTGACTGAGGCTGGTGGCCTGAAATTCACCTTTTAGCTCACAACTACACACAACCATGAGAGCGATTGTTCTCACCTCACTGATGAAGACTGAAAGCTCTGGAGTCAAAGCTAATAAGTGGAACCTTTTATAAGATACATATAGTTTTTATTACTTATGTCTGAAAGCAAATTGAGTACAATTTTGATTTAATTTAGCATTTCTATTTTATGTTACTTTATACTTTTACTCATTACACATTTATTACACAGTTATACTAAACTATATACAGGCCGACCACAAGCACAAGATTTTATATTTAAATAAAATATTAGATCACTTTTTATGTATAATAATACATAGCAATAATGGCCACCATTTCCCGTTCATATTGTATTACTCTTACTTTCAGAACTTAAAGGTGCAATATGTAAGAATTAGACACCTGTTGAATTCTCTCTCCAAACAAAAGGACTGACAGAGAAACTGCTAACTCTAGCTGCCATTAGCTAGTTAGCTCAGTTAGCTGTGCGGCGAACGGTCCTATCATAGATACTGTTCTCTGTCCAGACCGGGAGCTCGGAGCACTGGGGGGTGATGGTGTTGTTTACACCACTAACACAGGAGCTTTGGACACCTGGGATGTCTTTGAAATAGAATTAAATGAAACTTGTAATGGTGTATTTTTTTTAGTAACTGTGTTACTGTTACTTTAACTGGCAATAGACAAGTTTTCTGCTTCAACGTATCATTGTGAAGTAAATGTTGATTGCACAATGTAACGGTCTGTGGACTAATGAAGCCATCAGCATTTACATTGGTTCCCTTAAAACCTCACTTTCGCTATAAACCCGGGAAAAGGAAGGTTAACTGGTGATCCGTTTCTATTACAGACTAAATGATTGAATAAACTCACATTTCGTCCTGTGTTGTCGCTGTTACATGCGACTCCTTCAGAAGATGAACAACCCAGATGTCTTTGCAACAGTGCCACCAACAATAATACCACTTGGAAACACTAGAGTCTGCTGCTACTTTAAGTAACAGCTCTGAATACTTCCTCCACCACTGCTTGTCACACACTTTTAGCTTTTGTTTGATATAATACACCTTCAGATTTATTTAGCATTTATGTTCTTTCCCATCACTCCTACCTTACTTACGAGTTCAGCCATAAACCTCTTGTGGCTGGCTGCTGACAGGACCTCAGTGCCTTGAAGGTACCGACACATGCATGTTTCGCTTTATCCACCTAATTGCAGAGAACATTGTCTCTCCTCAAGTGAAAGGAAGATAGTATTGTGCCAACTCATATTGTGATGGCCTCGTTGCAGATGCTGACTTAAAATGTGTATCATAAGACAACGCTGGCTGTTGCAGAGGCCTTTCTTGCATTTAAAGCCTTTATCTGCCAATATGGATTACATATTATTATATTTATTGCAGAATCGCTTGTAAAACCTTCCTTTCACTAGAAGCCCTTACCCTCTTGTGAATTGTATGTCATGGGAAAACACCAGGCCTTGCAGCTAATTCACATGGGCCTCAGCGTTCATTCACAGGCTAACATCTCAAAGTAAGAGTGCAGTGTTACAGTGCCACTCCGATGAAGTGACGCTCTGACTGAAACCACTATAAACGCAGCTAGTTCCTCCCAACCCACTTTCTGGAAGGATGTGCATCGGGGCGTAAAGCTGCAAAACATGAAGATGCAGAACACGAGCCTGGAGATCAGACTAATGAAAGTCATGAGATAACTGTGCAACTCAGTGATGGGCGCCCTGCAAGTGTACACTGATGCATCGTCTTAAGAATCAATATTAACTTGACTTCATAACTGTAGCTGCACTTGTGCTGTGGTGCTGAAAGTGTGTGAACCACCACAACATGTTTTACAGCAGCAGTGATGTGTGAAACTGCATGTGTGGGCCATTCAGCTGCACAGAATAAGAAAAAGAGGAAGCAGGGTTGAGATCCTGTGGCTGCCGCTCTACTGTCAGTCTGAGGACGAGCCCCGACGTTCACACAGAACACAGTCAGACCCCGAAGGACTGTAAACCATCTTCTCTCCTCTCTCTGGCTCGTTTATAGTGAGCGGACAGGATTTACATGCTGCGAATGTAAGTTGAGTTCATGTTGCTTCTCGAAGTTTTCAGTTTTAAACGCTGATCCTCTCACTTGTGCACCATTGATTGCTCAAATTTGCTTGCTGGTACTTTTGTGCAGCTGAATTCTCCTTTAACACATTTCTACTGGCCTTCTCTGTGCCTGCTCTCTCTGCCCGCTCTGTCTGTGGGAAAGTAAGGAGACTTTTCCACTTGATGTGCAGTGAGCTGAACTTGACAGTCATCCGTACTTACATTGCAAGTGCAAATTAAGAAGCATGGTTGCAACAATTGTCAGGCTCTGTGTCTCGTAGCTGCAGCAGTTAGAGTCACGTTCTCTTCTCTGCCCTGTTAGCTTTTTAAAAGACTTCACTTGCTTTACTTCTTCACAGAGGATGTGGTGTTTCGTGCCCCTGTGAGTCAGAATAAGAAAAAAAAACTGCATGTATCATCGCTGTATACTCTGATTGCGTATTCTTCCTTCTCTTTTGTCTGTTTCTTCCCCATTTTATCTGAAACAATGACATGTTTGAACCAATTTGTAAGAGCTAGAAATGCTTTTGAAAGGCATTTAACTCTATTCTTGAGTGTTGATTGATATATCAGACAATTCAAATACACGTCACCCCCCCTTTACTACCTTTTAGCATCAGTAGGAGAAGTACTCAAAACTTTAACTTCAGTAAAAAAAAAAAAGAAGATGTGTAAAGATACTCAGGAGCCTCCAAAGGGTCATGAAATAAATCTGGGGAGTTGTGAGATGATTAGAAAAACACATTTCTGCTACAAACGCTTGTATTTTCTTTTTCACCTTTTCTTTAACATTTCCTTTTCATGAAACATTGGGAAATGTTGGACCTAAAACTTTTTAGATGGGAAATGTCTCTTTGGTGGAAAAGATAGCAACTCATAGCCATCTGAAACCTGTGACCAGGAGCCCCAAGTAGATACTGCTCTCTTTGTAAGGAGTTCTGCGCTGTATTTCATAACCTGAGCATGTTTTGTAATGTCAAATCTTAATTTGAAAAGAAACTGGTAACTACAGCTGTCAGATAAACGTATAGGTGTAAAATGTACATTGTTTCCATGATAAAGTAGCATAAAAAGAAAAAACTCAAGTTAATTATCTTAAAATTGTTGTGGTCAGAATTAGCATATCACCAGAGTAACTGCTAACTGCAGCCGCTCTTAGCTAGTTAGCTCAATTAGCCGTACATTAGCCGTGGAGAACCAGGGGAGTGTTGTTGTTGTTGACACCACTAGCGCAGGAATATTGTACCGGAACAGGCTGTTGGTAGCTCGTTAGCATGCTAACTTCAGTAGACATCTCTGCAACACAACACATAGACATCTTTGACATGTTGTTATTTCTTTGTTTTTTGTTTATTTTTGAATGTTTCCAACTGAAATTCTTACATATCGCACCTTTAAGTGCAGCACTTGGGTAAATGTGCTTATTTTCTTTCCTTTACTGTAAATCAGCTTATAAAATGTGAACAGTAAAGATTTTTTTTCAGCCTTAACTTTTTATTAGAAACTAGGAGAAGCAAAACACTTCCCACTATCACCTTTTTTTGCTCTCCTGCCCCTTTTCTCTCTTCACTGGAGTCTTTGAGGAGGTAATCCCCAACCAGCAGCTCTCTCTTTCTCCCTCTTTCTGTCTGTCTCTTGCTCGACTCTCCTCCCTCCTGCCCTCTCTTGCCCCCCCACCTCCACTCTTCTTCCTCTCGCTGGGTGCCAGAGGAGCTCCAGTGTAGAGCGAGCTCCAGTTTCCAGCTGGCCTTCCCACTGCGCTGCTGGTTATGGCGGACTCTCCTCTTAACCACTCGTGGCCCTCCTTCTCCAAACTCTGGATGAAGAGATGGTCCTTCAAGAGAGGTACGGTGGGAATCTGGCTTTTCATTTAGAGTCTAGTTAATTTGTTGGACAGTACGTAGGGAGGATAGAGTGGGTAAAACTGGTAGAGGAGAGGAGGGAGTCCTGGTGGAGGTCAAGACTGGATGTGACCTTTGGAGGATGAGCTGGATGTTGTTTACCATTTTGACCTGATTTGGGGTTTGTGGTGTGTGACGGTTGCAGAGTATCAGATGAGAGTGAGTCATTTCTAACCCTGGTTCACAGTATATGATATGAGAATGAACAAAAGTCACCGTGCATAGTCAGTTATAAAGCAACCTCTGATTATTCATTGTTAATCATCATTCTGTGTTTGCCACTGTGACTAGTGGAGCCTTAATGAAGGCTTTTTTAGATGTTTGGTGTGATTTTACAGTTGTCTAATTGAATCCATGAAGAAAAAGCCTGATAAATTGAGTTCATACACTTTACACATGCAACAACTCATCCTTCTCTCACAGCTCGTTCTATAACTTGAATTATTTCACGCTCTCTGCTCCCATGCTGTTATCTTCAGAGGAATATGACGTCTTTTTAGACATAAAGAAGCCTCGCTCCTGCTTCCATTTTGCTTCAGCCGTTGTGTCTGTGCTGCTCGGTGCTTTGAAACAGTAGTCAGATGAATTTCTGATCAAAGAGGATCTGTGAGATGACAGTTGTTTTGATGTGCGCTTCGACCTCAGATCTGAAAGACTCTCTCTGCTCTGTTTTCATCTGCACACAACATCTGTGTCACACACACACACACACACACAGACACACACACACACTTAGATGACAGACACACACTTGTACACTTGTCCGGGAATCGTCCTGGTACTGATGATCACTGTGAGCTTAATCCAAACACCGTCCCCGAGGCAAAGGAATCAATAATGTATTTACGTAAGATGAGTTACAAGTGGGATTTTTATCTTGTCATCTGTGGTTTCTGTAGTTGGCTAATATATGGCCTCAGTGTTAGTGTGTGCGATCAGAAGGATACTTGTTGTTCATTGTACTATTGTTGAAAACACCTCCTCTCAATCTGTGTGCGGTGTAGTAACTCATTGTAAATTATCAACTGACCGTATCATATGAGGCCCGAGTTCCTCTTGTGATTGTCATGATGTAGCTTTACAAACACATGTACAGTTTGTGGTGAACACGTGGTGTCCTCATTTCCTGTTTGTCACTTTTGTGCAAATGTCTTCCTTTTCACGAAATGAAAATAAAATAGCAAAATCCTGCACCGCTAGAGCATGTATTGAAGATTCCCTAAAACTAGAAATAATATGGTTTTTAATAGAACATTTAAAAATACAGTTATATCCCAGGTAAACTAATAAGACGTGGCAAGCTGAATTTTATAGCAAATTAGACAAAAACTAGAGGTAACATGGTCTTAATATGATATTAGACAGTTAACAATCACTGTTACACCTGAAGTAATCTAATCAGACATAACGAGCCCAACCTTGTATCAAGTTAGACAAAACTCACAACTAGAAATTATATGTGATTCACTAGACAATAAAAAACGTATTGCAATGCTAATTAACCTCTCAGAAAGTCTTAAAAGGGTCTAACAGGAAGGAAGTAAAGATGTTTTTTTGCTTTATTCTGCAGTACAGTTTTCTCTAAAGTGTATCTGATGTAGTTTTTGCAGAAAAAAAGTGGAATTGGAAAGTTTAAATGCTGAACACTTTCTCAGTGTACGTGCACCGAGGCTTCAGGTTTCCACATCACACTTGTGTACGCTGATTGTAGGACAGCGATTGGCTCCCAATCCATTTGTGATGTCACAAATCATGCTTGTAGCCCCACCTCAGATTTTCAGTGAGCAGAGAGAAACTTTACACTTCCAGCAGATGAATGTGAAATTCTGCACATGAAGCTCCAACATTCAACTATAGGAACAAGAAGGAAAACACATTTTGGACTGGAGGGGGACTTTAAAATGATCTCATGAATCATAACAAACCTGGTTTTACTTTTTTCCTAAAAAAAAAACAGCTTAAGTTACATATATTCAGTATAATTTGGGTATATATATATATATAAAGCCCCAGAATCCAAACTTTGCCTCAGACTTTATGATCTGTATGACACTCTCTATTCATAGACTCTCGATTTGGAAGGAAAAAGTCATTTAACAGGGAAAAAATGTTAGAGACCTCAGGAGGAGCAACAAAAGAGGGATCCCTCTTCTCAGATGGAGAGACACTCTGCGTGCCAACTGTACAGAGTGCACAGACAGTACAGTAGTGGAATTACAATGTAGAGAAATAGTTTTTTTACGGCCCTAATGCTGTCTCATTACACATTTTTCTAGTTGCCAGGGTCTGTGGGGTCAATGAGTTCTTTCGGCAGCCATCTTGAATTGATGTCCACGAGAATGGCGGAAAAATGCAGATTTTCATAACTCCTGAAGCAGACTTTTACGTATAGTTTTGACACAAGAAATCAAATACTACTCACTAACTGAAAGCAAAACTCATCAAAACCCTGTTTCACAAAAGAAATGGCACAATATTAACGTGATATAACGCACGTAAAGTATGATACTAAGTAAATATTTAGTGTAATAACTTAAAGACTTTTGGGCAAGGTGTTAATGTAATTTGGTGATGTATTAGTCAAACAATAGTATTAGTAGCAGACCACCCTTTGTTATGTGGAACCAAACTGTGGGGAAAACAGCTGTCAATGACGGTGCCAAAACCATTATGGAGACGCACACACCTGAGCACGCAGCTCACACACACACACTCAGACACACACTCACACTGATGTTTCATCCTTGTATGATGTATTAGCAGATATGAGAGGCCAACCATAAAAGGCCACAGCAGCGCTACAAGGCAGCATCAGGCAGCCGCTGCGGTGTCTGCACCGGGCGTCTAAGTTTACACTTAACACGAGGGGGATTTGGACACAAACAAATTCTCCCTCCAGCGGGGACGCTGCCATCCCCGCAGCCTCAGGCAGTGATTTAGTAATATAGAAAATAGATCTACAGTGTGTGTCTCCGTGTGTTTATGTGAGAGCATCTCTGGCTGCCGCGCTGAAGAGGGGACTGGATGCTGCTGGTTTATAGCAGGACATGGTGCAGGACTCAGAGTGTGGCCTGTCTGCATTTCATCTCACCGCACAACACTACCTGAGGTCTCCTACGTATAAGAGCCACACAGAACAATCATCACACACAGTCACTTCAGTTAAAATAATTACAGATAGTATAAGAATTATGTGCAAGAAAAAGATGCTGAATGGATGTAAGTCGTAACTCAGTTGTCACCAGGTTTAGAGCTTTGGTACAAGGAACTTTTAAAGCTAATTTGTCTTGTGATGTCACAGATATAAACTTTGGACTCCACTGAGGATGTTGAAAATCTTGAAAACAAAGAAAGCCCCATAAATAAAGGTTTAAATGAAAAAATGAAAGTTGACTAATGCCTTTGAGATGAGATGACCATCTGAGCTTTTCATATAAAAGTTTTATTTAAAGTAGTGCCAGCAGCACAAGTTTACAGGAAAGGTCCATAATCCAATTCTTCTGATTATATAATATTTTTTTCTGTCTTTAAAGCTACTTTTAATAATAAATTACATATCTACAACATATCAAATGACCATGTGTCTCGACGTGACGTTTTAGCCTGCACATGTACTTTTCAGTTGCAAAATATTTCTCTCAGTAGCTGATGGTGACCAAACCAGAGCTAAAAGGAGAGTGAACACTGATGATGCTGGACAGAAACATGAATTCAAATGAGGATGGATGGGATTTTGCTTTGTTCCCTGTAACAACATTATATATAAATATATTGATTTTATTTCCACAGTTACAACACTCACCAGCTAGTTTAGTTAAAACAAACCCTGATGCCTCTCTAATACCCAGCCTCTGCCTGAAACTGGTGCATCTTTGTTATCCCCAAAGTCAGTTTCCTGGTCAGACCTGCCGTAAATCGCCTCCATAGTGTATTTCTTTTTGTCACACTGGCCTCCGTCGGTCTTGGCGGCTGTGTGGCACCACCACAAGCATAAGAGTCCAAAGCTCCTGTGTGTGCGAGTTACACCGACACTCCCCTAGGAGTCAGGTTAGCTACACGGCTAACTGAGCTAACTAGCTAATGGAAGCTACAGTTTGCAGCAGTTAGCAGTTACTCTGGTGATACGCTGCCCCCTATTTGTTTGATGAATGAACAGGTGGCCCGTTCCCAAAGGAGAAACTTAATTTGATTCTCTCATCTGATAATTTCAGTGTTTCTATTTCATCTTTCTTGTGCTCCTCAACTTCATATATACTCCTAATATGTTTATATTTCTGCCCAGATAGTTTACATCCACAACATGGCATCAGTTGCAACTGTTTTGATATGTTAAATCAATAAATTCACCTTCACAAGGGAACAGGAATAAAGCAAATCTATTCAAGGAGAATTGAGTCAGCCCGTGTGGAGCCAGGCTGGCTTAGTCTAAGGCTTGGGTTCACAGGAGGCGTCCCTTATGAAATGAGGCTTATGTAACCTGTTGTAGCTCTGGCTCTCCCCTCCTCAGATGGGCATGGTGTGTTTTAAACCCTAACAGCGAACTTGACATAGTCAGACGCCTTCACAGACTTTTCAGACACCACAGACAGTGATGTTTATTTTATATTGATGTAAAATGTGAGAAATGTTATAATTACACACGTTTTACCTCAAATACAGTATGTGTTACCAAACTCCATACTTCTCTCTGGTCTGTACATTTCCTTCATATAGCTGTAGTGTATTACTGACCTGACAGGCAGCTTCTCAGGCAACTGAATGCTCAGTGAGGGAATAATCTCCAGCTCTCACCACTGACATGGAGACTAATGCTGGCTCACCGAGCAGTTTGCAGTGGTTTGTGGCATCGTGTGAATCAAGGAATCTGTTTATGCAATGGAAATGTAAAGGAGCTTTCAGTGAGAGGCTGGAGCAGGGGCTGGAGCTCAGCTTTTCTTTCATCATACACAAAATCGCTCAAATTGATTACACGGGTGTTGTACAGCTGTTGAAATCAGCTACTTCTGTCTTTATTTGTGCTCTTTTTCTCATTATGGGACTGGAGAAGTTATGTTTATAACTTGCAGACATCACATCTATTATCTTTCAGCATCAGAGTGCAAGCCATGCAGTCAGCCCTGTGGGCCTGCCAGTGCCCAGCTCAGTGTCCAGCCTCAGGCTCCCAGTGGAACAGGATCTTCGTCCTCACTATCGCCTGCCTCTATCGCTGAGGATGTCTTTTTTGGTAGCCCCGATGAAGACCAGGTAAAACTTTGTGATCTTGTTTATGTTCTTTGAAACACATGCTCCCAGTATGTATGTCAGTAGGTCCGCCCACCACTTTAATTGCAGCTGTTGGATGGATTTAAATTTTATACAGAAGTTCGTGGTTACCAATGATCATGACTTTGTTGATCCCCTGACAAAAGTTAGCGCCACTGTACCGTGAGATTAACATTTTAGTTTTTTTAATTAGACAATCCATCCAAATATACTGAATGAATTACTGTAAAATGTGTTACTTTGGACATTCATATCCAAAGATGATATTTTGTAAAAACTTCTAACCTTTGGCCTTCCATCCACTGCCATAACAAGGTCAAAGTTCAGTTTTAGTGCTTTGTTTTCAGTCAGCACCAGCAGAAGCTCCTCTCTCCCGCAGAAAACACTGCTCCTGAAAAGCCTCGTCAATAGTCCCGCCTTTAATTCTGTGACATCACACTATGTCACCATGTCATACATTTGCATAATTTATGCCTAGCAGTTTGATTGGCTGCTAAGAATTAATTTAACACAGCTGCTTTTTGTAGTTAGCAGTGTGTTGAGCTGTGTTGTTGAGCATTAAAGTGTGTAAACCTATTCTAGTAGCAGCCCACAATACAATTATGAACCTGAAAATGAGAATTATACTTCTCCTTTAAGAGATTTTCTACAAATATGACAACAATACTTCTAAAATAACTTACCAACTCTAGGCAAACATGGTAAACAATATATATTCTATTAACATATATAAATATAGCCTTACAGAGCCACTAGCACAGCTGTAGACTCTTTGTTCAGAATATCTTGTTTATCTCCTCTCTGTTCTCCATGTCAATCTACTGTCTGACCTTTCTAATCTCTTTTTAAATGTTTTCTTGGCTCCATTCTGCTCCTTTCTGCCTGCTCTCCTCCCTTGCTGACTTGCAGGATACATGTTCAGTAGTCAGTGACTACGACTGCCCCTGTGCAGAGGTGAGCAACAGTGTGGAGGACCTGCTGGGCCTCAGCCCTTCTCTCAGAGACTCAGAGTACTTTAAAGACCTGGAGGGAGGGATACCGGCTTCACAGTCTACTGCATTTCCAGTAACAACAGTCCCAGAGAGCAAAAGCCTAACTGTTGGCGTCCAGGTGTCCCTAAACACAGACAGTCCTGCCATCAACCAGCCTGTACAGAACTCTTTGACTCTTTCACCTCAGGTCAATGCACCACCTCCTGCTTACTATATACACCCTGCAGAGGAGCCTCATCACAGCTTTGTGGTCACTCAGCTGAATCATAAACTATTGCCCGGCTGTGTCATTGACAGCGGTGGCTCCTCAGGCCCTGCAGTAGGGCTTAGCTTGACAATTAATCTGAATGGACTATTGGGAACAATGGATACAGGAATAACAGGAACAGAGGAAGTAAAGGACCAATGCAGTATGGATTTAGACGGAGAACCAGACCTGGACAGCTTTCCTATTCTGGTCAGATCCATGTCAACGTCTCGAAGGCACAGCTGGGGTGTCCCTGTGTCCCCCATTAACCTGGGGAGGAGGTAAGATGGATGGATGGAAAGAATTGGAGGGAGGAGTCTCAAAAGGATGAATATGATTACACCAATTATGACTCACATCTAAAGTTTTTCATATGTTTCTACCTGAAAAGTGAAATTCAAGTGTTTTCTTCAGCGTCACTCTCACAAACAAGAAGGTGCTTTTCAACTGAGCTGAGCGTCTCAGTGGTTTAGTTGGTAATTCACAGCTTCTAAATAATGCACACACGGCTGCTCTGGGCTGAGAACAGTGCACCAAAATACCTGATGAAAAACCAAACACAAAAATAAACACAGGTCATAGATCGTCGTGCTCAAACATTTTGTTTGGTTAATAGATACATGTGCTATGTCACTGCCTGGTTAACCCTCTGCTGTGTGTATGTGTTTGTTGCTGTGCTGTACTGCCAGACTGAGTCTGGATACCATGGCTATGGACAGTGATGGAGAGAGGGAGGATGATGAGGAAGGACAGAAAAGTCTCTTTGAGTCTGCCCAGCAGCCATCTGACAGCTACAAAGCATGTCCTGGAGATGAGATAGATGGTCCTAGGATCCCACGTCCAAGAGCCAGGGTCACCAGCATGGTAATAAAACATTATATTAAATATTGTATTCAACAAATGTGAATTTGTTCAGAGTCATCGGTATCAAACCTGCCCCATATTAGAGTGGATTGTGACCAATATGGGAGAAGTAAGTATATCTGTCTGTTTCCCAGGCAGAAAACTGTCAGTATCCAGTGCTTCAATACTTTGCGACTTCCTTCCCCTCTGTGGAAGTCCATACCCACTGGTTTCCACTGAAGACATAAATCCTTAAAAATAGGTCACGACTTTCACTCTTAAAAAAGCCTCAGTAATTTCTCAGAAGAGCTGGGTACTGTAGTTTTTAGAAAATGTCACTTAAACAAGAGGAAATAGTACATTTGTAGGGACTATTTACAGCTGTGGATTAACACACATTTGGTTCTCTGAAAAGTATTTACAGCTTCAGGTTGGTGTATGTGGGAGTGAACTACAACATGTGTGTTTGTGGTAATGTAGGCACAGGTTCACCACCACTGCAGTGACTCATTTATGTGTTTTAATGATTTGGGGGCAAAAATTGAGCTCTATAGCACAGAGGAATACAAAACTGTGTATCAGGTGTATCAATTGTGTTGATCCTTTAAGACAGGCTTTTTCAATCCTGGTCCTGATGTCTCCCTGATTCAAATAAGTGGGTCATTATCAGGCTTCAGGAGGGCTTGATGACAAGCTGATTGTGTCCAGCAAATCCGACATAGTCTTACATCCTATTACTTTGTGTGAAGCTTTTGCTATTAACTTTAAGCCAGTCAGAGATGTACTCTTGTCTGTACACCAGGAAACTTTTTAAATCCTGAGAGTTAAGGGAGAGCAACAGGAGGACATCAGAGGGAAGATTAGAAAACATTTTCTTCACAATATACTAACCGGATTAACCGACGCAGTTGGTGGCGTGTGACATAGTGCCGTAAAGTGTTACACACCTCTGGCGGGGGATTGTAGCAGCATGTAAAGTTACATAGCGCAAGAACAGGCGCTCAGGGTGCACAGTGGAAATGACAGAGGCTCAGTATATAAGAGTTATCCTCAAAAGCATCACAGCTGTATGTTGGGGAGTTGAGATATGCATGTGATGTAAATGTGTGTTTATTCTTCAATGCTTTCAGGCCAGTGGAGGGCCTGGCAGGCATCTCTACTCCCGCTCAGAGATCCTCGCCACAGACGAATGTTCACGTGCTGCACACATTTCTCGTGTTGTGCAGACATCCAAACAGGCTGCACGGGCAGCAGGAGGTGGGACTGAGTGTTTGTACATGTGGAGTACACGTTAGTTTGTGTTTTCACCATATCCATATCCATATATTCATATCTGATAGTTTTCTTCTTTCTCTTCTGCAGCAGAGGAGTTCGACCCTGAAGAAAACCTTCACTCTACTGAAGGACAGAGCCATATGTGAGTCTACACAGTCATCAAATACATCTGCAACTTGAGTTAGTGTGCAGTATTGGATGGAATATCTATTTCCTTTCCAGTAGCTGCTTCAGTCTGATTTTTAATGATGCTTGAAGGAAAGAAATAAAAGGATGCTCCTCTGGTTTGATTCACAGGAGGCGACTGTTGATCACTTGTGTCGTGTAAATTATACCTGCAACTTTTGAATGGCTCAGTACAATAGTTCACATACTGTTCTGGAGTTGTAAATCATTATAGTCTGGTCCTGCCGTCTAACTCCCACGTAACACGGGGGCTTTCCCCATTCCCTCCTGACATTTCTGCTCCATGTCATATGTCTGCAACCTCCTCCTCCCACAGTCCTCTCTCCCAGCTCCATAGATGGCCCCTCAGTGTGTGTGTGTGTGTGTGTGTGTGTGTGTGTGTGTGTGTGTGTGTGTGTGTGTAAGGTATATGTGTGCTCTGGTGATTGTGTGGATGCAGCAGACAAGGGAGGATTTATTTGTAAATCACAGTTTGACACCCAGCTCCCAGCAGTCTAGCCCTCTCCTCTCCTCTCCTCTCCTCTCCTCTCCTCTCCTCTCCTCTCCTCTCCTCTCCTCTCCTCTCCTCTCCTCTCCTCTCCTCTCCTCTCCTCTCCTCTCCCCTCTTCTCCCCTCTTCTCCTCTCCTCTCCTCTCCTCCTCTCGCAGCCCCCCACTCAGCCTCAGTGTCTTGTTTGTCTTAGGCTGATGGTACAGAAAGTTCTGCAGGAGCTAAAGCTGTATCATGGGTAAGTAAACAGGAGAGGGAGGTCTGCCTGCTTGTGCCACTTCGGAGCAGCTGCAGAGCCAGATTGTGATCAGGGAGCACTGCACTGTGTGGATTTGTGTGTGTGTACATGTATGTGCGTGCATGTGTGCTCACATGTGCTTGTTTTTGCACTGAAACACGATGACATTATCCCTGGAAAGGCTCTGCGACAGCACAAGGTGTCACAAAATCATCGGTTGACGGTGAACCCACCTAACAACGTAACCCGTTTCTTCTGCTGGTTTAACCACATTACTCAGATTGTCTTTATTTTTGTCAACACCCTTCACGTGTGCTGTGATTAAAGTTTCTCATGGTTAGCTTTGGTTAATATTCAGGCCAGTTTCTCCACACTGAAATCACCTCATTGTTCCTCCACAGAGCGAAGCAGAGGAACAACAGATCAGAGACCAAAGGGGCAGGAAGTGTCACCTGGTACGAGTTCCTCTCTAATGAGTAAGTTCTGTCTCACTAAAGCTGCACAAACAGTCACAATTATGTAGTTTTGGATGAAAATAAACGTTTTCCACAGAATAAGGTGCTCGATTATCGGGGAATATGTGTTCTGCTAATGCATGATGTGTTTCATTAGCAGAATATGAGAGGATACGGTCAAAACCAAAAGTGGTAAAACATTAACATTAACTGAAATTTGCTCTTGGTTCTGCAATTATGTGGTTTGTTGTAATGGTACACATGAAAACCCAATTCTCATTAATACAACAGTAACTATTCAACAAAATCAACCGCTTCCCCATAATGACTATCTCGGTGTTAATTTCCAGACTGCCAGTTATGAAAGAGCGTAACAATTATGATATACAGCGTGTCGTACCTCTTCACATAACGTTAGGGTTGATGAGTTATTCTAGGAGCCTTTTTATGTTATATTTGTAGAAAATGTGTTTACTTGTGCTCACAGCACGCAGCCACTGAGCCTGCTCTTCAGCAGCTTGCTAACTCAGTAGCACTAAGTACACAGCCCCCGACCTAAGGAACGAGTGAGCAGCAGTGGTAAAGCAACCCTTGATAGATAGCAGCTGCTATGCTCAGATGAGGGCTTGAAAATTGTTTCTATTTTTTCATTCTTACTTTATCGCCGGTGATATGTTGTAGTTTCTTTCTTGTGACAAATGTACTTATTGTAAGTCGCTTTGGACAAAAGCGTCTGCTAAATGCCCTAAATGTAAATGCAGTGGCAGTACACTCTTGTAGCGGCTAATGTTAGCATAAAGCTTAAAGAAACTGTCGTGCTAGGTAGCCCTTTTGGACTGAAGCACATTCGTGACATTTTGCTCATGTTCATTCAGTCGCTTACCGACTACCACAAAGCACACAACCCCTGAGCCCAATAAAAGAGCAGCACACACTCATGTAGCGGCTGACGTTAGCATAAAGCACACGCTCGGAGTAACTGTCGTGCTGGGTAGCCTTTTTGGACTGAGGTACATTCGTGACAGCTATTTTTTCTTATGTTTACATGATTGACGAGAGCACACTAGAAGCTAATACGGCTCTGAGTCTGTGTGGTTAGGCAATGCGCCTTGCTGTGTTTTGGAGGAGTGGCTCTGAATGGAGGACGCAGGATTTTTTTGGTTGTATACCTCCAAATTAAGCTTGCTTTTGCTGGTTTCTCCAGTCCAATTACCAACAACCATTATTTCAATCACAAATAAGGCATTTTTCAAGAATAATTAACGTTTGTGATCAAATATGCTATAAGGAACATGTTTTCCTAAAGACCTACGCCTTGCTATACGACTGGACGATGCTGAATGTGGGACCACCACACACTTCAGAAGAGGAGCAGGATGTGTGAATGGGCCTCAACTGTTATGCTAATATTTGTTTATTTATTTATCTCTGCTCTGTGACCCCCAAAGCTCAGACTATTACTCGGGCCCTGTGCGCGATGATTACATTTTCTATATTTTTTAAGTGTGAATTTCGTTCTCTGCTTCTTCGAACAGGAATGAGGATGAGGAGGATCGTACAGAGAAGGTGGAGAAAGGCACCAAGGTGAAGAGGACTCTCAGCTCCCTGAGGAACAGGGTGACTGGCTCCTTCAATAAAGATAGGGTAAACTCATACCACAGACACACTGAACTCACTGTGCAATGCATGAAAAATATTTGAAGAGCTAAAAATACTAATATTTCTATGATTAAGACCAATCCTGGTGTGCATGTTGCTGCACACAAGAGTCACTTAACTACCTAAAAACCATGTTATGCCTCCGACATGATTGTGCAACATCACACCCAGCCAATGCAACATGCGCCACAGTGAAAGAGTACACACAGATTTGCATATAAAACCCTCCGTCTGCGTCTGCTTCTCTTGTTCCTCTGCAGGGTAAGAACCGAGAAAAAGAGCAGCAGAAAGAGAAGGGGAAGGAGGCCAAGGAGAAAGTGTATGGCAGCAGCAGCGGCAACAGGCATCATCTGGTGCCTGGTTCTTTCTCCAGCTGTGCCACCTGCTCACTGTGCAGCAAGACCCTGCAGAAAAAGCATGGCCTGCAGTGCATGAGTGAGTAACACCTACACAACCACAGGTGTATACGCACACGCGCTTGTTCTCCGCCTGACGCAGGCAGTGAATGTTCACAGGTGCTCCGCTCACACACAAAAACACATCTATTTATGCACTTGCTGCTGCACGCATGCTCACTCGCCCACTTGTTGGAGCAAACAGTGTGTGTCCCCGTCCCTACACACACACACAGCCACACACACCTAACCAGAAATCATAAAGCATTTATTAAGCAGTCAGGAAATACTCAAATGCTGGGTGCAATAATTTCTGACTGTATGTTATTTTAATACACGTGTTGACATGTGGCTGATTATGGCATTCGGTCTCCGCAACAGTTTCATACCAAGAGAGTGATAATCACATCATATATGACAGTGGCTTTTCTATTGTACATTTCTGCTGAAAGGAAGATGTTATTGCGTATCAGTTCCTCTTCAAACAACATTTAAACTTCTGAAGCATTTCACACTGCGTCAGTACCGTGGGTCCTAGTTTTGCGCAACTCCTCTCACTTGTTTAGATGTGTTATCTGATGTATTAACACCATCCTCAGACAGCTGTTTATGCGAATCTGCAGCACGCCTTAACTCTGTTCGTCTGGCTTGAAGTATTCTTCACATTTCCTGTGTCTTTTGTGTGTTGGTTGAAATCTTGCAATAAGAAAGTGGGCCCTGCTTTGTCTGGGGGCAACCACAGCTTCACGGAGGAGACCTGTACAGGACATTTCAGCACCTCACAGCTGCTTTTTTTTCTTTCTGACGTCGTCTCTTACGCCACTCCTGACAGCCTGCAGGTCAGCTGATAAGCCTGCAATACCCAATGAAAGACATGTAAAACGGTTTGTGAGTAGAGTCCAGTGCACGTCAGACTTAAATTAGGCAATGGAATACCTTTTTATTATACAAAATATTTGAAATAGAAGTCTATTAAATAAAATAATCAAAAGCGTTTAAACTGATGAACTGAGTGGGGTAAAAATTTTAAAGAAATTGATTGTTGTGCTCTATAATTCCTACCATTTCATGAGGTCGTGGATAAGTGCAGTTTGATTTTAGAGATTTGGAAATACAGTGATGCAAAAATTAAAGGCCAAACTTTTAGTATTTTAAATTTCTTGCTTTAACATCCATTTTATAACATCCATTAACATTTCCTATAACAGAACCTTTTAAAATTCAGTGAAATGTCTCTTAATGTCTCCATACGACTTTGCTGCACTGACACATTTTAAATCATGGCCCTTTTACTTTTAACTACACTATATTAAAGTTAAAAAAAATAAGCTGTGATCCTTGTAATGCAATTAAACTGCATACTGTAGTGATTGTATTGATCTTCCACGGGCCCCATATAAGTGATACTTTCATCCTCCATCAGGGTATTTCCTCACGATACAGCCAGCCTGTTGTCTAATCAGTTGCGTGGACATTCTCGTAATTCGGAGGCTGACTTCTCACAAGACATGTGGTCTGTCGGTGGAGAATTTCACATCACCAAATAAAGTTTCAGACAAAGAACAAGGAAACAGAACTGTTCTCAAAAATTAGTGCCATTTTCATTTTCTGTCCAGCTGTCCGAGAAGAGGAGCAGTTAGTCACCCTGTGCTCCCACTTCATTATTTCATGCCTGTAACCTCATAAGTTTCCCCTGATCCTTCTGTTCTGTGTGAGACGAGGACCATAATACCTCAACAACATTTATAAATGCTGTCTGGCAGGAGGGGGGATGTAATGTATGATTGTTTCCAATAGTGTGCTTATTAAACAAAGTTGTTCTGGCATGTTTCACCAGGCACGGGGCACCACGCATCCAGTGGGATTCACACTGCACTGCTTCTTTTAGACATTAACCAGAAACCAATAACACATCTATCTGTCTGAGAGGATCCCCCATTCATCAAGTATGGCTCTTGAGAGTGACAAAGTTACAAATTCTACATTTTGACACACACACACAGACACACACACACAGGCGTGTGAAAACAAGTGAGTGCCCCTTTAATTTGAACCGAGCCCTGTGGGGATTCAGCCGAGAATCAGCCTGTGGAATGCGTCGTTTGTATGCCAGAGATTGTTCCCAGTGAGAGCAGGACACAAAACTGGACAAAAACAAGAATGTGGGATACTTGTTGCTGTTGATCTCAATGGCCGAACTGATTTATCAAGCTCGCGGGCTGACTACATGTCCTTTCGGATGCGGCTGCTTCAGATAAACCCGGGTCTCGTCGCAACGGTAAGAGGCAGCTACAGTAGCGATGGTCTCAAGCGGGATCAGGTGGATAACTCCCGTTGTTTCCCTCAATGGACTTCTCGGGCATCCTGACCGCTAGCTAAGCAGCTAAATGCTAACCATAGCCAACTTGTTGAATTCTCCTCCCGAAGGCTTGGCGTTTGGTTGAGTTTGAGTCGGTGTGTTAACAAAGGGGAAAGCACCTTCTTAAGTTTCCTCGATGTTTAATGTATCCCAAACTGGCCCGAGTCAAATCCCAGTAACTTCTGTAACGCGTAGCTCGCTAACTGTTAGCCACTTAGCGCGTTAGCCTGCCGACAACCGCTTCTATTTGAAAAACAAGGCTAGCTGGGTTAGCTTTAATTAGCTTAAAGTGATGGTTAATGTAATGGAGCCGGCAAACACACTAACTCTGCCTGTTTTTGTAATCCAAACGCTGCACAACTGCCCTTCAGTTTCACTTTATTTGCCCTTTTTTTTGTTGCTGCAGACTTTGAGGCTCAACAGGTGATAGTTAGCTAACGTTAGCCAGCAAGATAACTTGACCCGAGCTCAGCTGATCAATTTAGATGTAAAGGGGGGTTATTACAAGTCACACTACTCAGATATACATTTAGATTGTGATCAGTGGCGTAAGTAGTCGAAGCCACTCTCCAGCTGCTGGTGTTTAACTGTCTCTTGTCTTTCACACTGTGCTCCCTGGCCGCTGTGTTTGGCTCAGAGACTGAAGCAGCTAACTGGATCGGTGTTATGAAACGCCATAATCCTCGATGTGTTAAATTATGTCATTCTTCACTGTCAAATTCGTGCTTTTCTTACTCTTCCACCTTTCTGTTCTGACTGAGCTCTCTCTCTCTCTGGTTGGGTCACATGGTGCTAATTGTGCTTGGCAGGTCCGCCGGTGCATAACAGCCCACTCCACTGACTCTGGGTCTCACCCATCTCACCCTGTTAGCACACCACTTCTCCATGCATCACTGATTTGCCTTCCAGCATGCCTGACTCTCTGGGTGTCTGACTTTTGCGAGATTTAAGGTTAACATCTCCTCTCAGTAGATTTCCACCTCTAAATTGTTGTTTTCATTGCATCTATTGGCCTGATTAGTCAGGTGATGGACACTAAATCTAAATCTAACATCTTAGTCTATGTGTGTCTTTCACTTTAAAGTATAAAACATTTATTCGGGCCTTGATACTTCTGCCTCAGCTTTCCCCAAGCTTGATCTTCTAGTAGTATCTGGTCCAAAAGTGGCGATCATGGCCCTCCTTTTTGGGTGAGAAATGTGGCCGGGGGAGATGGATCGCTTCACTGAGTAAGCACCTCCCTGAGCCCCAGTTCCTCCTGTTTCACTAGATGATGTCATAGGTCGGCTGGCTGCTTCAGAGTTTGCCCCAAGTGTTGATGTTTTTGTCCTTCATCTCGGAGAGCCCAGAGTCTGACACACCCATGCATGCACAGGAAGCAGGTGATGTCAGTTCGTGGCTGCTGTTTAAGAAATGAAGACCTTTTTTTAAAACAGCTGTTATGACCTATTTGTCTTCAAGTTGGTCTTTACAACTATTTGTGGGAGATTTTCTAAGAACTGCATAGGGTGGAAGGAGGTGGTATGTGGTTTATTCTTCACCAAGAATAGTACAAAGAAAACCATTGCAGAAAATAGCTGTAGCTATAACCTATATATTGAATACCCCCCACGTTAGGATAGATTTTGGTCATAGTGCACAGCTCTGAATCAAATCTTGTATATAGGTAATAAATAAAAGCAAAACCTGAAGGTCTAACAAACGGAAAACATATATGTGATGAAAAAAGGGATTGTATGATTATGTTTTTCTTTTTTCTTGCTATTTGGTGCAGATGTTGGAGTGTGATGAAGAGTTTTTATTGCACAACTCCAACTTAAGATTGAAAAAGAATAAACAGGTTATAAAATCTGTACATTCATAACATGTTATCTTAACAAACAAAAAAAAAAAATCTAATAATCTTTGTCATGCTGGGGGAATGGTCATCAGAAATGTTTGCACAATTCCTAGTTAATGTGACAAAACCACTTGACTGGGAAACTCCAATTCCACCCACACTGTCTCGAGTTCAACAGTGTTTGTAGTATATATGATAAAACAACTCTTAAGTGTACTGTTGAGTTAATGTTTCCCTGGAATAACACCGCCCATCTTATCAGGAACACCGCCGATTCCAGTCATGTCCCATAAGATAACACAAGGCAACACATTTTCTCTTCAGACTAAGAGTGAAACTATTTTTTAAAATCTCTTTTCAGCCATCTCTTAGTTTTTTGGGTGGTTTCCTTTTCTGCCACCCTGGGCAGTCCGAGGAAAAGTCTGCTCTTCTATCTCTGCTGATCGCAGCGGTGACCTCGGCTTCGCTTGCATTTCTAGTTCATTGAGTGACTCACTGAACTGTGCACTGCTGTATGCCGCAAGTGTGCTTCTTGTGTGATAGGGTAGTTACCAGTCAGCAGATTCTGGGTGTGGTAGTGGTTTTGATGGGGGACTGAGTGTCGCGTGGATCCGCTGCAAACCACGTTGCTGCTGATATGACCGAGTGACTGGAACTGATCACACCGGTCAAGAGTAGCAGAGCTGGTTGTTCTCCCTCATGTAAACCACTATGTTAGTAGTGATACCGACCTTGTGTCTGAGCTGTGTATGTGTTGATCTGTTGGCTGTGGCTTATTTGGTGGTGCAGCATTCGTATATTTTCATCACACGCTGTGCCATCACCGAAAACGTCGAGGTGGTCTGTACTGTAGCTGCAACAAGTCATTGCTGATAAGCTGTGATATCAGTAAACAGAAAACACACTGTTCTTCCTTATCTTAGGATCGTTTTGGACTTCCAATTAGCAAAATTTCTTTTGAATGGAGTTTGGGTAAAATCACTCCTACTACACATTCCTTAACAGAAACGGCTTATGTTTGAGTTCGTCAGTGATAACTGGAAGTGATGTTATTGCAATGACATGGGCGTTTCATTACATTTAGATCTGCTTACCTACCAGATCGTCTTATCTTTTCCTGTTTTTCACAGTCGTTCTCCCAGCCTTGCCCCGTCAGTGTGTCTTAGCTTTGTTGAAGATGTACTGAAAGGCTTGGTCAACTTTATGAAACGTTGAAGACTTGTTGTGCTTTTGTCTGAAAGAGCCAGGCCGGCGGAGAGATGGAATTTTGGGGAATTTTAGTTGGAGCGAGGTGGGAAATTATCCTGCTGCTTGACTGCTGGTGAGTTTGTTCGCCCACTATCTCTGTGCCTGTTATCTTCTCTTAAGGGGTAAAAACAAAACATTATATTCTCCAGCCTCAAAACTGAGTGAGATCTGATGAGGACAGTTCAGTCTGAAGCAGTCAGTTCTGAAAAGGTGTTGTTTAGTGCTATCAATTCATTTACTGAATCCTGAATTGACAAATTAATGCATTTTCTGTATTTACACTGTGCTTTGTAAAGCAGAGCCATCTCTTGACACATAGAACACAAAGTAGTAAAGTAACACAGTCATATGAAGAAGATGTAGTCTGTGCCTCAGCCTCACGCTGTCATTTTACAGTTCAAAATATCCTTGAATGCTTTTGTATTTTTTTTTGCCATTGACCAATTGTGCAAACTAATGTCAGACACCCCAAAATCATGTAAAAAGAAATGATTTATGATTTATGATTTATTCCTGCAGGAATATATATGATCAAGTAAAGATGTTGAGTAATTTTCTTTCTGCCTAAACAGACAAGAAGCCTAACTCTCACAACAGTGTATTACAAGTTAACAAGCAGGGAGGCAAACTCATTAGAATATGCAATAATTAAGATCCGTCTCTCTGATGAATAAGCAGCGTTGGAATGTGCCCGAGGCCGTCAGATTTGGGCTTTTACAGCCAAAATCTTTCTTCAGGAGGGCAAAAACTCCGACCACCTGCCTGGCTACTTTTTCTGACTGGCTGTCTCCTCCACGTCCTCGTGGAAAGCTCTGCTCATCTCATTTTACCCAAAGTGATGTCTCTAAATTGCTTCTTTTGTCCAACCAACATTCGAAAACTTAAAGACTTTTCATTTACCATCATAAATGGGAAAAGGAAAGCAGCAAATCCTTACATTAAAGAAGCTAGAACCACCAAATGTTGACAATTTTGCTTGAAAAATGACGATTAATCGATTATCAAAATAGAACTATTTATCTTTTGATCAATTTATCGATTAATCTTTGCAGCTCTAGTGTCATTTGTGTTTGATGTTCA